>NC_040094.1:33713263-34018035 GCF_003369695.1 Bos indicus x Bos taurus | reverse complement strand
TTTGGTCGCAGAGAGACAGAAGCCAATTAGCTAATCACAGTCATGGGCTGTCAGCCAGGGCTTCTTGGAGGGGCCACCTGCAGGATGTCTCCAGCCTGTATTGTTCTCCAGCCACCCTGGAACCATCATTTCACTCTTGCTCATCGAGACCCTGACCCTCCCTGACTCTGTAGCCCACTGGTTTTTCCACCACATCTGATCCTTTTTTTCTTCTTCCCAACTTCTTCAAACCAAGTCTCCTCTCTGACGCTAAAGAGAATCCCCTCTCCATATCTAGATGCACCCCCAGCTGGTGGCCCTACAGCGGTGCTGACAGTGGGGGATGTAAGGGTCCCCCTGACTCGGCTCCACAGTCTCTCATCTCTCTTTTCACTTCCCACACTCTTGCCTCCCTTTTCTGGCCCCTGCCATCCTTACATCCTTAAAACATTTTACATTAGTATGTGGTCTGCTGAGTTGCTTCAGTCATGGACTCTTTGTGACCCCATAGACTGTAACCTGCCAGGCTCCTCTGTCCATGGGATTCTCCAGACAAAAATACTGGAGTGGGTTGCCATGCCTTTCTCCACGGGATCTTCCCAGCCGAGAGATTGAACCTACATCTCTTGAGGCTCCTGCATTTACAGGTGGGTTCTTTACCACTAGTGCCACCTGGGAAGCCCCTTTACATTAATACACTTTACAATCAGCTTGTGAGTTTCTATAGACACTTTCAACTTGGTTGAGGTGACGTTGAATCTACAGCCCAAAGTAGGAGAACTGATATTTTTACAGTAAACATGGCATTTCTTTCCATTTATTCAGACTTCTAAACTAACACCCCCAAAAGATGTCCTTTTCATTATAGGGGACTGGAATGCAAAAGTAGGAAGTTAAGAAACACCTGGAGTAACAGGCAAATTTGGCCTTGGAGTGCAGAATGAAGCAGGGCAAAGGCTAATAGAGTTTTGCCAAGAGAACGCACTGGTTATAGCAAACACCCTCTTCCAACAACACAAGAGAAGACTCTACACATGGACATCACCAGATGACCAATACTGAAATCAGATTGATTATATTCTTTGCAGCCAAAAATGGAGAAGCTCTATACAGTCAGCAAAAATAAAACCGAAGCTGTCTATGGCTCAGATCATGAACTCCTTATTGCCAAATTCAGACTTAAATTTAAGAAAGTATGGAAAACCACTAGACCATTCAGGTATAACCTAAATCAAATCCCTTATGATTACACAGTGAAGTGAGAAATATATTTAAGGGATTAGATCTGATAGAGTGCTCGATGAACTATGGACAGAGGTTTGTGACATTGTACAGGAGACAGGAATCAAGACCATCCCCAAGAAAAAGAAATGCAAAAAAGCACAATGGCTGTCTGAGGAGGCCTTACAAGTAGCTGTGAAAAGAAGAGAAGCGAAAAGCAAAACAGAAAAGGAAAGATACACCCATTTGAAGCAGAGTTCCAAAGAATAGGAAGGAGAGATAAGAAAGCCTTCTTCAATGATCAGTGCAAAGAAATAGAGAAAAACAATAGAATGGGAAAGACTAGAGATCTCTTCAAGAAAATTAGAGATACCAAGGGAACATTTCATGCAAAGATGGGCTCAATAAAGGACAGAAATGGTATGGAGCTAACAGAAGCAGAAGATATTAAGAAGAGGTGGCAAGAATACACAGAAGAACTATACAAAAAAGATCTTCATGACCCACATAATCATGATGGTGTGATCACCCACCTAGAGCCAGACATCCTGGAATCTGAAGTCAAGTGGGCCTTAGGAAGCATCGCTACAAACAAAGCTAGTGGAAGTGATGAAATTCCAGTTGAGCTCTTTCAAATCCTAAAAGATGATGCTGTGAAAGTGCTGTACTCAATATGTCAGCAAATTTGGAAAACTCAGCAGTGGCTATAGGACTGGAATAGGTCAGTTTTCATTCCTATCCCAAAGAAAGGCAATGCCAAAGAATGCTCAAACTACTTCACAGTTGCACTCATCTCACATGCTAGCAAAGTAATGCTCAAAATCCTCCAAGCCAGGCTTTAATAGTACTTGAACCGTGAACTTCCAGATATTCAAGCTGATTTTAGAAAAGGCAGAGGAACCAGACTTCAAATTGCCAACATCTGCTGGATCATTGAAAAAGCAAGAGAATTCCAGAAAAACATCTATTTCTGCCTTATTGACTATGCCAAAGCCTTTGACTGTGTGGATCACAATAAACTGTGGAAAATTCTGAAAGAGATGGGAATACCAGACCACCTGACCTGGCTCTTGAGAAATCTGTTTGCAGGTCAGGAAGCAACAGTTAGAATTGGACATGGAACAACAGACTGGTTCCAAATAGGAAAAGGATAACGTCAAGGCTGTATATTGTCACCCTGGTTATTTAACTTATATGCAGAGTACATCATGCGAAATGCTGGGCTGGATGACGCAAAAGCTAGAATCAAAATTGCCAGGAGAAATATCAATAACCTCATATATGCAGATGACACCACCCTTATGGCAGAAAGTAAAGAAGAACTAAAGAGCCTCTTGATAAAAGTGAAAAGGAGAATGAAAAAGTTGGCTTAAAGCTCAACATTCAGAAAACTAAGATCATGGCATCTGGTCCCATCACTTCCTGGCAAATAGATGGGGAAACAGTGGAAACAGTGGCTAACTTTATTTTTGGGGGCTCCAAAATCACTGCAGATGGTGATTGCAGCCATGAAATTAACAGACGCTTACTCCTTGGAAGGAAAGTTATGACCAACCTAGATAGCATATTGAAAAGCAGAGACATTACTTTGCCAACAAAGGTCCATCTAGTCAAGCCATGGTTTTTCCAGTGGTCATGTATGGATGTGAGAGTTGGACTATGAAGAAAACTGAGTGCTGAAGAATTGATGCTTTTGAACTGTGGTGTTGGAGAAGGCTCTTGAGAGTCTCTTGGACTGCGAGGAGATCCAACCAGTCCATCCTAAAGGAGATCAGTCCTGGGTGTTCATTGGAAGGACCGATGCTAAAGCTGAAACTCCAGTATTTTGGCCACCTGATGTGAAGAACTGACTTCATTTGAAAAGACCCTGATGGTGGGAAGGATTGAAGTCAGGAGGAGAAGGGGACCACAGAAGATGAGATTGTTGGATGACATCACTCACTCGGTGGACATGAGTTTGGGTAAACTTTGGGAGCTGGTGATGGACAGGGAGGCCTGGCGTGCTGTGGTCCATGGGGTCGCAAAGAGTCAGATGCGATTGAACTGAACTGAAACGTGTTTTTTTAATAATGTATAATTTTCTGCAGAGAGGACTTGCACATATTTTGTTGGATTTATTTACTGACTTTGGCATTTTTGAAGTAATTGAAAACAGTAACTTTTTCAGACGTTTGTTTCTGGCTGGTATTTAGTAGTATGTTGTCTTTGCCTCCAACAAGTTTGCTAAACTCGGTAATTCTAATAGTTTATTTGTAGATTCACTTGGGTATCTACAGATACAGTCAGAGTCTTCCCTCTGTGTCCTTGGGGGATTGTTCCAGGACCCTTTGAGGGTATCAAAGTCCACGGATGCTCAGATCCCTCACAGTTGGTCCCATATACGCGGGTTCAGCAGCTATAGCTCCGAGGGGCAACTGTCCGCTAGTTACAAGCAGGTTTTAGAATCAAATTGACTTGCTTTTGAATTCTAACCTCAGCATTTGCCAACTGCAGGGCTTTGAGACAGTTGCTTGGTGTTTCGGAGGCTCATCACTCCCTTTACAGAATGGGGACACCATGTCATAGGTGGACAGTGGTAAGGAATGAATGGCATGAAGTGGGTCCCTCTGGTGGCACTGCTGGCCCTCCCGGGTCTCCATTTACATTATTCCCATCCCTGTCCCCACAGCCGCCTCCCCCATGAACTCTGTAGCTCTCCCAGTTCTGGCTTTCACCCCATCATTTTATGGAATCAGCCTCATACACGCTCCTAGTGTCAATGTCAACGGATTCATTTGGTCCTTGAGTTTCTTGACGCCTCTGTGGCCTTCACATGTCCATGTCCATGACATCTTTTTTCTGACACCAAATGTATAGCTTCTGACACCAGCTGATTCTCCCCTCCTCCACCACCAGCTGGGTGCTTACACGTGAATTCAATTCAGCTTCTGTCTCCCTGGAGAGCGTCAGATAGAGGGCTCAGTCTCACAAGACTGCCCCCATTTCAATTCAAGTCCCAAGGGCCTCCTCTACTTCTCACTGGCTATAAATTTGGGGGATCCCATCACCCCTTCCTCAGATTTGCTCATTTGCTAGAATAACTCACAGAACTCAGGAAATGCTTTACTGTTACTTTACAGGAAATGTTCACCAGGTTATTGTAGAGGATACAGTTCAGGACAGCCAAATGGAACAGATGGAGTTTGGTGACGTGCAGTTGGTCAGTTGCTCAGTTGTGTCTGACTCTTTGTGACCCCATGGACTGCAGCACGCCAGGCTTCCCTGTCCTTTACCATCTCCCACAGTTTGCTCAAACTCATGTCCATTGAGTTGGTGATGCCATCCAATCATCTCATTCTCTGTCACACCTTTCCTCATCCTGCCTTCAATCTTTCCCAGCATCAGGGTCTTTTCCAACGAGTGGGCTCTTTGCATCAGGTGGTCAAAGTATTAGAGCTTCAGCTTCAGCATCAGTCCTTGCAATGAATATTCAGCATCATTTGCCAAAGGGACAAATGAGATTTTACTTCCTCGGCCAGTACTTTTCTTTACAAATCAGCTCAGTCAGAGAGT
Organism: Bos indicus x Bos taurus; assembly: GCF_003369695.1. Classification (NCBI taxonomy): domain Eukaryota; kingdom Metazoa; phylum Chordata; class Mammalia; order Artiodactyla; family Bovidae; genus Bos; species Bos indicus x Bos taurus. The sequence goes on along the minus strand of NC_040094.1, from coordinate 34,013,283 downwards.
CTGGCTGTATCCTCTCCTTGTCGCCCCTTGAAGCACTAGGTGAGGAGGGAGCCCTGGCAACAGCAGGCCCTCCAAGCAGAGCTGTGATGCGCCCAGGGCTGGCAGCTGCTGCAAGAGCCAAGAAATCTCGCCGTTTTCTTGCCCGCCCCTTGGCTTCAAAGTAAAGTTTTAGAAACCACCCGTCAAGGGTGACCACACTGAGGTGGAAAAAGTGTTTCTGAAGCTGGAGTCAAAAATTTCCACTGACACCAGACTTTGGCACAGCAGTTCTTAGTCCAGGCGACATTCACACACCATTTCTGTGACTTCTTGGAAGCCAACATGAACCTCTCAGCCTTTCTCTGCTATCCGGTGGGGAGATGGCAGAGGACAGCTCTCCTGTGAACCAGCATCGCCTGGCAGGCTTGTTGAACTCAGGTTCCAGCCCCATGCCAGAGTTTCCAATGCAGCAGGCCTGGGTGGACCAGAGGAAAAGCATTGCCAACAAGCAGCCAGGTGATGCTGAGGCTGGTCCCCGGACCACCCTGGTGACCTCTGGTCCGGGTCATATGCTCACTGAGCAGGGAAGTCCCAGTGGGAGTCATCAATGTGTGCGTGCTCAGTCATGTCCAGCCCTTGGAGACCCTGTGGACTGTATGCCATGCTTCTCTGTCCGTGGGATTTCCCAGGAAAGAATACTGGTTGCCATGCCCTCCTCCAAGGGATCTTCCTGACCCAGGGATCGAACCTGAGTCTCTTACGTCTCCTGAATTGGCAGGCAGTTTCTTTACCACTAGTGCCACATGGGAAGCCCAGTGGAAGGCATCAATAAGTCCACTTAAATACGCCCTCTGTGCATCCTTTGGGGCTGAGGACGGGGTGAGAGCCATGGTGAGGGTCAGGGCCCACAGGGTGGCCGTGCACCTCTGTTGCTGCCCCTAAACTGCTTGGCAGCCCTGCTGGAGGTCCTGGGGCAAAGCAGCCATCCTCAGGCTCTGTCTGCACCGTCTCCTTGAAGCCTTCTTGACTTGCAGAGTTCCTCCTGAACTGTGACTGTCAGAAACTGTCAACAGTTCCGGTCAGGCCTATCTGTTGGCAGGGGCACTTCAGGCAGAGGGACGCCATGACCCAAAGACACCTTCCTGGGACCCCCACATAGCCCCAGGAAAAGCCAGCCCCTCGTCTCCCCACCCCAGGGCTGGAGAACATGGGGTGGGGCCGGGCCCATGGCTCCTTCAAAGCCAGGTAGATGCTGGCGGTCAAAGCGAGCCCGGCCCTTGCGGCTCCTGGTTGCAGGCGCTGCGTCCCCGCTGCATATACAGAGCCTCCTTTCTTCCTCCAGGAGAAGCCACTATTTCATAGGCGGTGCAGTCGAAGGAAGTGGAAAGTCCCAGACAGAGCCTATGAGCCCCTCTGGGTCCCTTTGCCTCTTCTGGCCCCTCCCAAGGACAGGGAGGCGTGGCCTCTGCAGGTGGGCAGGGTCCTGCCCAGAATCAGGGTTTCTGGAGCCAAGGCCAGGATCGAGGGAGGGAAGGGGGAAGCCCCAGGCCTGGGCTCTGGGCTGGACTGCAGCCTCAGCCGGCCCTCCCGCCGTGGCCCAGGAGGGCCGTGCTGAGAAGCTGCTGATCTCCACCCCGCCGGCTCCACATTCCTGGATGCTGAGGGAGGGATCCCAGTGTTTATTCCGAACAATGTTTTCCTCTGTCTGTACTGACTGGGCGGTAAATTCTTCCAGATTTCTGGCTCCACGTCGTAACTCCAACGGGAGAGAAACAGGTTTACGGCAGTTGGCAAGGGTGGGAATGCAGGGTCGGTTCCTGTACCTCGTGCGTCTAGAATTTCCATGGGTGGATGGAAAGACTGCTGGCTGTTTGGTGGCAGTGGTGGTGGGGCTCACCCCAGCTCTGCACCCTGCCTTTCACATTTCCCACCCTAGAGGGCAAAGTGAGCTTTCTCTTCTGGAACCCGGCAGAAAGGGGGCCGAGTGCTGAAGGTCAGGGCTTGCTGTGCTTTCTTGGTTGCGATAAACTCAGAAGTTGGGCTCACATGGAACTCATTTGGTGGGGTGCTGGGAAGCTGGCGTGCATCCTGGGTCCTGGGCTGCTGTGTGGGGAGGAGGTCAGAGCTGGAGAGAGAGAGAGGAAAAAAAACAACAACCCTATTTTCACAGAGAAATCTAGTGACATGAGGGCTAGACTGTTGGGCCAGAAAGACCCCAACATAGCTGGTTGGGTCTCAGAACCATGCTGGTCGGTGCCTGTGATGATCTGTGACTGTTGCTGTCCTTTAATAGGATGTCCTTTAGCAGGATGATCACACAACGGGGCCACGGAGACCCTCTTCTCTTTATTAACGATATAGAGACCTTTGGGAAACCAGTGGGATCAATTCAAAGATAAAGGCACCCTTCCCTTGAACACAATAACCTGGTTCCTGGATTTTTCTCGGTGATGATTTGCTCTCTGTGGGGTCCTGGGTGAAGCCTCAGCCCTGGGGGCAGGTGCCCTTCAGCCTTTTGGATAGGAACAGCCTAGATCCACATCAGGCAGGGGGCAGATGGGGGCCTTGAAACCCCCAGTTTTCTTATCCTGTGCTCTCAGACCCTGAAAACCTACTTCTGAATCCCATTCATGGTTTGTGTATGTGTGTGCATGTGCGAGTACACACATGCACTCATGCACACACAGCAGGAGAGAAAGGTGGCTGGCCAGCCACCCAGATCCAGAGCCCAAACAGCATTTATGTTGTAGAGGGGGTGTATGCGTAAAATAATTGCGTGATAGAACTTGACTTTATAATCTGGCTGCTTTCACAAAGCCATTTTGATGCCAAAGTCATTTTTACTTGGCATCATCTAACCACTAAAGCTGCAGCTTTCTGAACCTCTCAAGGAACATGTGAAGAAAGCACCCTGGCATCATCTCTGAGCCCCACCTCCACCCCTTTCCACCCCTCCCTGTCCCCTCTCTGCCTTGACCCCTCCAGCCACAGCAGTGTGTCTGCAGTATCAAGATGGCCTTGTCCAAACTGGCTTTGTTAGATGATGGCCTCATTTCTGTGGTGTTTGATAGCCATGAATTCTTTACATACACATGCTCCCTTGTAGCAGGAGTTGCATTGTTCCCCAGAGATGGGAAGAGAGTGGAAGGAGGAACCATGTAGGGGAATTACCCCCACGGCTGGCGGAGTCCACGTCTCTGTTCAGTATCAGGAGTAGGATCCTTCCTTGGGAAGTCTGATATGGGATGGGCCTTGTATCAGTTACCTCTTGCTGTGTAACAAGTACCCCCAAATTTAGTTTCTTAAAACACACATGTACCTCCCAGTCTCCATGGGTTGAGAATCTGAGTGGGACTTAACTGTGCCTCTGTCTCCAGGCCTCTTTGTGGGGGACAGTTGTGGTTTTGGCTGGGGCTGTGGTCCTACCCAAGAGGCTAACTGGGGAGGGTCCCTGCCAGAGCTCACTCGCATGGTTACTGGCAAGATCAAGTTCCTCACAGGTTGTGAAACTAAGGGCCTCCGTTCCTTGCTGGCTAGAAATATCCCTGGCCATTAGCTTCCCCCTAGGGTGGCTTATAATAGGGTTTCCCTCTGATGTACAGAGACAAAGAAAGACAGACAGAGACAGAGAGTGAGTTCAAGAAGGAAGCCAAGGTTTCTGTGTAACCTAATCGCCATGTAATGTCCCATCACTTTGATCACATTCTATCTGTTAGAAAGGAGACATTAGATACTGGTGGGGGGTGGGTTTCAGAGGATGTGAGTTCTGGTGGGCAGAGGATCTTTGGGGGCCTTCTGGGAGGCTGCCTGCCAAGGCTTCTGGGCCCAGTTCTGTTCAGTCTGTTCAGCCTGTGGGCCCTGGAACCCTGGTGGTTCTGATAAGCCCGTGGCTGTGAGGGGAGAGATAAACGAGTTCTGCGGTCACCAGAGAGTAAGACACAGTGTTCTGAAGACCACCCGGGGCTGGTGATTCTGAGCTCCTGAACTGGTTACACTTGCCCTCCACTCTCTCCTCTCGTCCCACCTCCACCCTCTGCTCTCTCTGGAATTCATCTAGTTCTTGTCTTGGGTGCCCATGTTACGTCATCATCTTGCTACCCACACGCGCCCCAGTCACACATCAGAGAGGTATGTTCATGCCATTAGTTCAGGCTTCCTGATCTTCTCTACAAAAGCAGACAGTTTAGAACTTACTGATCATGACATCCTTCTCCCTGAATCAACTGGATTGGAGTAACATCCATGGGACAGGGTGTGTCTCATGGAGAAACTGAAATTTGGAAGGACCGAGTAACCTACTCAAGACTGGACCAAAGATGCAGAGCTGGGTCTCAGAACTCTCCTCCAGCCCACGTCCCCTTTAAGCTGCTCACATACCCAAGTCTCCAGATTGTTTCCAGCAGGAATCTGGCGAGACTTTTTGGCCCGGTTTGCTCATGAAGTCATCGCAGGCTGGAGCTGCAGTGGCCTGAGGAGAGGAGAAACGGGGTCAGCTGGGACCAGGGGTGTTGAAGCTGAGGGTTTCCCAGAGGCATGCCTGGGGACATCAGGGAGTTGCATGGGGCTTGTGTGTGCACGTGTGCATGTGCACATGTGTGTGTGTAGATAATAGAACCCCCCCTTCACCTTGGGGATCAGGGCCGTGCGCATATCTGTACATTTGGACTCGAGTGGCTGCAGATTGACTGGGATGCCTCAGACCTGCTGGGCTCAGGTCACCTCCAGAGGGTGTCGTTTCTACAAGCAGATGATATAAGCAGGGCTTCTGGGAACTGAGAGTGGCATTGATGTGCGGGATGGGTGGGACTTGGGGACAGAAGTGTGCCCCCACTCCTGTAGCCCATCATTTCATCTCCCCCTGCTCCAGCCTCTTCCTGGATGTCACAGTCCTGCATGACAGTCACCCAAGGAGGGTGAGGGCGGTCCAACCTGGGCTCCCACCTGCTTCACATAATGTACCTCACGACAGAGCCGTCAAGGCCAGAGAAATCCTGTTACTGCCCCTAGTTTACAGACGAGGTCATCGAGCCTCAGGAAGTTTAAGGATCCCACTGCAGGTCACACAGCTGGGCAGCAGCCGGCCTGTCCTGCCCTCATGCTCTTAATTGTACATGCTGTGTTGTGCTTAGTCACTCAGTCAGGTCTGACTCTTTGTGACCCCATGAACTGTAGTCTGACAGACTCCTGTCCATGGGGATTCTCCAGGAAAGAGTACTAGAGTGTGTTGCCATGCCCTCCTCCAGGGGATCTTGCCAACCCAGGGATCAAACCCAGGTCTCCCGCATTGTGGGCAGATTCTTTACCGTCTGAACCACCAGGGAAGCCCACGAATACTGGAGTGGGTAGCCTATCCCTTCTTCAGGGAATCTTCCCGACCCAGGGGTCGAACCAGAGTCTCCTGCATTGCAGGCAGATTCTTTACCAACTGAGGTACCAGGGAAGCCCCTTGATTGTATACTTTACTCCATACAACTGCTTCATATGTATCTTTGTCCCGTTAGGTATATTCTCGTATGTTGCCTCTTGGAGTTGTTGAAATACAAACACAGTTAGGTCACAGAAACACTGTGGGAGCACTGAGGAGAGAGCTGGCTCTCATGCAGGGCTGCACAAGGCTGGGTCTGGAAGGTTGGGCCTCTGTCAGGAGAGGATGTCCCCCCAGCACATATCGTGGAGGGCCCGTTCCCGGAGAGTAAAACTGCTCCGTGCACCCCTCTACTGTGCTAAGGGGAGACACATTAAAACCCTTGTTGAATTGGATTTCTGACTCAACAAAAACTCCTTTTGTCAGAGCCTCAGAACTTCCTGGCACGTGACCGCACATATTTCCTATATGCTAATGGGTCGCTGTGGACTGTTTGTATGTCGGTGCCTAGAAAAATTCGTTTAAAATGAGTAACTCAGTTTTTCTCTCCAATTGCAAAGACCCCTTTCTTGATCTTTGGGTACTCAATCTTTGCTATTTTCTCTTTTAACTGCAGGCAACAGTTTTCCTGCATATTCAGCTGTCCGTTTCCCCTAGAGCATCCATGGTAGTTACATGATAGTGTATTTTACCAGTTTACCTTCCTCATTCTGTATTTTTCAGAAACCTCTTGAAATGAGCCACACCAGAGACTTTCAGAAGCTTGCACGCTGGAGAAACAGAAACCAGAGACGGTCAGAGCTAGGTGAGCAAACCTGGGGAGAGAGACCCCAATACCAAGTCACGCACAATGGGACAAAGGGCCCTGGTAGACCAGGCACAGATAAGACACTTGAGAGAAGAGGTTAGAGCAGGTATAAGGCCGCTGGGGGTGCTGATCAGCCTCCCAAAAGAAGAGTCAAAACAGTCCTGGAAGGAGAGATGAAGGGGTGTCTGAATTTATCATCGTTCGGAGGGAAGAAAAGGCCACTCCACCCTCTAAGAGCAGATGGGAGGCCGCCCGGGGCCGCATCGAGTAGCAGCGGCATCCCTGTGTATGGTGGGCGTGCAGGGGACGGAGCGCGTGCTGGACCAGACGAAAGGACACGCGGCTTCCGAGGAAAAGCGGGGTTGGAATTCAGTCTGTTTGGGCCCTGTGGTTTTCTGTGTGAGACAGGGTTTCAGTGAAGCCTGAATCCTGGACTTGCTGGCTTCAAGCCAGTGTCTTGGGCTCATTTCTGGGCAGGGCTGCCCAGGTGCCACTGGTGGTGTATCCTCCTCCCCTCACTCCGCTGCTTTGCAGGAGACGCAAGAGATGCAAGTTCGATTCCTGGGTCAGGAAGATCCCCTGGAGAAGGGCATGGCAACCCACTCCAGTATTCTTGCCTGGAGAATCCCGTGGACAGGGAGCCTGGCGGGCTACGGTCTATGGGGTTGCAAAAAGTCGAACATGACTGAAGCGATCTGGCACGCATGCATGTATATGTGTATGTATATGTGTATGTATATGCTGAGTTGTTCAGTCGTATATGACTCTTTGAGACCCTAGGGACTGTAACTCATCAGGCTCCTCTGTCCATGGAATTTCCCAGGCAAGAATACTGGGGTGGGCTTCCAGTTCCTTCTCCAAGGGATCTTCCTGACCCAGGGATCAAACCCCTCTCTCCTGCATTGGCAGGCAGATTCTTTACCACTGTGCAACCAGGGAAGCCCATAGGTTATGTGTATGTTGGGATAACTGACCTCTGAAGAAGGTGGCCACATTAGCTCTTTGCTTCCAGGCAGAGTCTCAAATGCAATCACCATTTTTCTTAAAAAAAAAAAAAAAAACAAGATAGGGATTTTAATATGATTAAGTGAAGTCGCTCAGTTGTGTCCTGCTCCTCGTGACCCCATGGACTGTAGTCTACCAGCTCCTCCATCCATGGGATTTTCCAGACAAGAGTACTGGAGTGGGTTGCCGTTTCCTTCTCCAGGAGATCTTCCCAACCCAGGAATCGAACCAGGGCCTCCTGCATTGCAGGCAGATTCTTTACCAACTGAGCTATGAGGGAAGCCTCCTCATATTTTATCCTTTTAATATGATTAAAGTGAAGTTAAAAAAAATCAGGTAAAACATGGCCTTATAAAAATCTTCCAATTAAGAAAAATATACAGGTAAACAGGCAAAAAAATAAAATTAATATTGTGTAAGGATACATAAAATTTTGCTCATCATTATTATCTAAAATATTAACTTTTGAAAAAGAAAGCATTATTTCTAGGATTTGCTTGATATTTATTATTTTTTTCTTAAAGATATTTTAAATGTAAGTAATATATGCCAGGTTGAAAATTCACAGTGTTCATTAAGGATGAAATGAAATTTGATTTCTCTCTGGTCTCCTGGTCCCTGACTTGAAGGGTAATCAATGTTAGCTGTTAGCAAGTCACCATCTTTAAAGCAAACCCTGGGTTCCTGGTGCTTTGAGCACTGTAGAATCGGGTGGTGGGGCCCACTGATTGCAGCCACCCTGGAGATGCCAGTCTGTCCTCCCATTGTTCCAGTGGAGCAGAGCTTCCTCTTTCTGATTGATTACACTCTGCGAAGCCACATGTTTTCATGGTCCCTTTACTCCTGAGCCAGCTGTCAGGCAGAGAGAAGGTCCCTGGGCACAACTGCTTCACGCCTTTCATGTCTGATTTCCTGAGTATGAAGGCAGGGCTGGTTCCTGCTGCCTGTCTTTTCATCTTTCCTAGCCGTCTTGCCTGTCTGTGTACCCGGCTACTGAAAACATCCACAGAAGGAAAAGGTTGAACAGTGTTCCTCTCATTGTGCCTGTTTGGCTCATTTTGGAAATTTTATTTAAAAATTTGAACCTTGATCTCTAGACAGTATGGCCACGGGTGCTGTTTGCTGAATGAGTCTTCATATTACATTTAAATTGGGAATTTTACTATTTATCATGGAACAGTCCTCAGATAAATATGAAATTTAGATTTGTAGTTTTACCCAAGGCTCAGTTCTGCTTCCTGCAGCGCATCTGTCAAGTGTTTATTCTGCCAATTCAGCATCATGGTTCATAGGCAGAAACCCTGCAGCCTGTGTGAGCTGCACCCAGAGAGGAAGGTGGGCCCGAGTAGAGACACACTTCACTCAGGACTTGAACTCCTCAGGACTCACTGCCCCTCCCCCGCCAGTCCATCAGGACTCAGCACAACCATCTTCTCTTCTTGAACCTGTTTCATGCTTTCCCATCCTGACCTGGGTTGAGTTGGGAAGCTTGTGGTCTGGCTCCTCAATGGGCCGTGTGCTCCTTGAACCGAAGCTCCAGGCCTGGTGCGTGGTGACAGTGGATCCCCCCATCTGCAGAGTGGCTGAGGGGCCTGCTTCTGGTCTCTGTAGGAACTTCTCTTCTTTTATTTTTGATGACTCGGATGACATGGGCCGGTTGTGTTTGATGTGTTATGGGCATGGGAGACAAACGTGCTTTGTGGACCCTTGGCACTGTGAAGGGTAGACCCCTTCCCCCCCACCCCCCGAAAGCAAGAGATGAACATGGAGAATCCACTGTGAGTTCTCGGGGAGGGTGGGACCCACACCTCTTAGAAGTGCTGTGTTTGGGGCTCAGTATGGATTTGGTGAACACCTGCACCTGTGCATGAACTGATACGTGTGGCAGTGGGCACTTCAACTCTGCTTCCACTTCTGGTGTCCCTCAAAGTCCACGTGTAATCATTAGAGAACATGGATGTGCAGAAGCGTCTTCAAGAAGCAGCGTGCCCCCCTTCTCCCTCCTGCCACTGTGATGAGTCAGTGATGCCAGGCCTGTGTCAGAAGATGGGCACTTCGATGAGACTCCTGCCTCCCACCCCAGGGTGGTGCCCACCCCCCTCATCCCCTGCCCTGGAAAGAGGTGTGATCTCGATCAGGACCAGCTGACAGCTACCATAGCTGCCCATCGTGTACAAGTAGGCTTTTTAGCAGAGCTCAGTGATGGGCTTGTTTCTCCTCTCTTGGAGTAGGCGTGTGTTTGAGGTTGAGAAGGTGGCCAGCAAGTTGTCTCATAGGGAGTGGGGAGCGGAGGCCAGTTTGCCCCTCCCCACCCCTGTCCCCTCTGTCTTAGCTCTGGAATTCTCAGGGCTTCCCAGTATCATATCAGGATCTCCTGGGTGCCCTCTGGAGCCTGTCAGCTCCATAGTGTTGGGTGGGGGGATGGGGCAGCGTGAAGAGGTGGAGGGAGTCTTGGTAAGTGGGCGGTGGGCTCATGGTAAGTCTGTTGGGGGGCCCAGTGCTTCCCTAGGTCTGAAGTGCGGGGTGTCAGAGAGTGTTCTTAGCCTATAAGACGAGGGTCCGCTCAGGATGAAGGTCAGCATGGGAACACCACGCGGCACCAGGCTGGTTCAGGTCTTAGAGATAAGACTCCCAGGACACTTCTGCCCTAAGTGGAAGCTTCCTCTTCAGCCCAAAATAAATGCAGAGTAACCAGAAGGCAGACAAGGAAACGGGCAGGCCAGGGAGGAGACCGGAGGTTGAGAAGGGTAAGTGCAGAGGTGGAAAGAAACTCTGCACCAGCTTCCTGCTGGAGAAAATATGGTTCTCCATCCGTTGGGGGTGGGGGGCCGAGGGGGGGTCAGACAAACTCCTCGGATGGCTCAGGGAGAAGAGGGAGATGAGATGCAAGCAAGACAAGATGCCTGCAGTCTGAAGCAGAGAAGGGGGCAGGCCAGGCAGAAGGAAGGAAGCAGGTCTACTTTCCAGGGAGCACTGAGCCCTCCATTTGGCTTGGCCTTTCCCAGGTGGTGCTAGTGGTAAAGAACCCACCTGCCAATGCAGGAGACATAGAGATGTGGGTTCGATCCCTGGGTCAGGAAGATCCCCTGGAGGAGGGCATGGCAACCACTCCAGTATTCTTGCCTGGAGAAACCCTGTTCTTGCCTGGGAAATCCCATGGACACAGGAGCCTGGCAGGCTACAGTCCTTGGGGTCGCAAAGAATCGGACATGACTGAGTGACTAACACTTTCACTTTTTTCACTGTTTCTTTTGCATTCTGTGGGGCACAGCTTGGGAAACACTGGATTAAGACACTGTCCTGCCCATCAGGGGTGTGCATACAGCACTATTTTCACAGTGTCTGTGGGGCAAACAATCTGAGTGTTCGGGGTGGATTTGTACCCGCTGATTCATCAGTCTTTCCTGGAACCCACAAAATCCTTTTGCAGGATGGTTTCCTGAGATAAGAATTCGGCTGGTGGCCATGGACAGAGTGTGAACCAGTTCTGCATGAAAGCACCATCCTTAGCCCCCACTTTGAGACACTGGTTCTTTAATCTTCCTGATTCCAGTATTAGCAGGTGGTGGTGGGAATGCTCTACAGCCCTTCATTAAAAAAAAAAATTATTTTTTAAAGATTTTTATTTTGATGTGGAATTTTTTAAAAGTCTTTATTGAATTTGCTGCAATATTGCTTCTGTTTTATTTATTTATTTATTTGGCTGTGAGGCATGTTATAATAAAGCTCTGACCTTGGAAATGATTTACTTTATAACTACAGTAGGATTGATGGTGGCCCTGTTGAGAGCTCCCTTCCCTGCCTTCCCCAGTGGCTCCTCAATGGGGAGGGAAAGGGGGCAGACAGTCTTGGAATTGCTCACCTGAGGGGCGTTTCCTACCTGCACAAGCCAAGCCTCGTGTATGTTGCAGCTGAAAGAAAGATTTTAGAATCATCATTCAGCCTCTAACAGGGCCACTAAGAGTAGGTCCTCACACTGGCAGCGGCACCTGGGCATGACTTGCTGCTGCTGCTGCTGCTAAGTCGCTTCAGTCGTGTCCGACTCTGTGTGACCCCAGAGATGGCAGCCCACCAGGCTCCCCCGTCCCTGGGATTCTCCAGGCAAGAATACTGGAGTGGGTTGCCATTTCCTTCTCCAATGGGCATGACTTAGACATGCACATTCTCAGGCCCCCAGAGCAGGCGGCGGACCCTGCATCCCTGGTGCGGGACCCTGCTGCTGTGTTTTCCCAGCCCCACCCCCCAGGGTTCCCATGGAGTGGCACTGCCCTGGACCCATGGTTCTCAAAGCAGGGTCTCCTGGACACAGCTCCAGACTCACCCTCAAGCTTGTTCAGAGCCACTCAAATTCTTAGTCTCTGGGTGTTGACAGGAGGCAGTGGGCATGCTCCCTGGGCCCTCCCAATGCTCAAGGAATGAATCTATAAAGTCATCCATTCTCCGATGTGCATTTCTGGGGCTTGGAAGTAGAAAGGAGCTGAAAAGGTCGCTGCTGCTGCTGCTGCTGCATCACTTCAGTCGTGTCTGACTCTTAGTGACCCCATGGACTGCAGCCTTCCAGGCTCCTCTGTCCATGGGATTTTCCAGGCAGGAGTACTGGAGTGGGGTGCCATTGCCTTCTCTGGAAAAGGTTGCTAAGTGGTTAATAATAAAATCTCACCAATTTCCTTGCTGAAGATTTGAGTTGTGGCTCTGGACCTGGGCCCAGGGATGTTTTAACAACCCTCCAGGCGGATGGACCCTCAGGCTCAAGAGTTCCTAGACTACAGTTACCATCGGATTCCCACATGTACATGGTCATGTTGGGCAGGAAGGCAGCCTTATTGCAGCCTCTGCCTGAGGGCCTGAGGTTGACTACAGGCAGCTGCCCATCTCTGCTGCCCCTTCCCCTGATAGCAGGCCAAGGGTGCTGCCGGGGAGAGGTATTCCGCCCAACGGCAGTAATGTGCTCACTTGGGCTCTGGTGGAGAAGAAGACGTGGTTTTGAAGTGGGAGCGTTTCTTTCTTCACTTTTTCCCTAGTCCAGCCTTGATGCAGCCCCCAAGCCAGCCCCGCACTGGGTCCTCAAAAGCTGGCAGTCAGAAGGTGGAGGCCTGGAGCTGGCCTGCCCTCCCAGCATGCCCTGGGTTCAGCCCCTCTCTCCGGCTCCCGGAGGCTCCTCCTTGTCTCTGAGACGACAGAGGCCCTTGAGCTCAGGCTCCCAGGGAGGCTGCTCGTTGCTTTCTTCCAGGACTCTCTGTTGGGAGTCCAGGCTTACAGATGTTTTTCTCCTAAGGTATCCAGGCCTTTGCTGTGAAGAATTTGGTAAACATGGAGAGGCTCGATGCAAGAAAGATGAAGATGGAAGAAGGTAAAGCTCAGGTCTTTGCAGCGGGCGGGGTTGGCCGAGGTTAGGGGGTGGTGGGGGCAGGGGAGGCACTGAGGTGGCCGCTCTGTCACACTGGTGCGAGGATCTGGTGGCTTGGAGAGACAGAAGGGGCAGGTCTCTGGGTAGTTTCATCTCTGTCCTGTACAGTGGTTGCCCTAACCCGCAGGACCCTGGAGTTTTGCGTCTGCTTTGGGCAGGCAAGGACGGGTGGTCACGTCTGTGCCTGGAAGCTTGGATGCTCTTCTTCTAGAGTGAGGTGACGTCACGCATCCTGTCTTCCCCCAGGCACAGTGACACCCTTGTCGGGACCTGGAACCTTCCACGATGCTCTTCCTCATGGCCCTGTCTCCGAGAAGCTCTTGTTTCCCCACAAGGGAGCCTGAGAATCACTTTAGTATCTGCCTCTTCTCTTGAGTTATAGTGCTTTTCACTGAATTCAGGCTGGAAATGGCAAGATGAACCTTTTAAGTCCCCTGCCTCTCCAATTCATATCAAAATGACCAAAGGACTATAAAATTAGGGCAAGTAGGCAACACCTGAGGAAACGGGGGAGGAGAAGCTGTGGGAGGGAAATTTGGAGGCCCTTCTTCGGGACCAAGTGAAGCTGCAAAGGAAAGAAAGATCTGACCTGGAAGGACTTGGTATTCACAGAGGGATGGGCTGCTTGGCAAACTAATGGGTGGATTTTCCAGTAAAGCTCGCCCCAACCCAGACACCCAACACTTCTGGCCAGCAGCCAAAGTGAAAAGCTTATGTATGTGTGAGCCTGTGAGACTTGAGTTCAAACACACCATGTGCTAGCTGTGCAGGATGGACAGCCGTGGGCTTGTCCTCTCTTAAAGGGAGATGACACTCTTTATCAGGTGTAACAAGGATTAAATGAAAAAGGTAGTGAGACTCAGCCAAGATGTTCATAGTTGCTGTTCACTGATTACTCTATGCCAGGTACTGTGCTAAATAAAATCTTTACATATATTGCTTCCTTTAATCCACAAGAAAGCTCTTTGGGGTTGGTCTTTTTCTAATCACTGCTTTACACACAAAGCCGATGAAGTTAAGGAGGGTCAGAGACTTGCTCGAGATTCACAGATAAGAAGACGGGGTGGAGAATGAATTTGAACTCAGATAGTCCAAGTGCACGGAGAAGGCAATGGCACCCCACTCCAGTACTCTTGCCTGGAAAATCCCATGGACAGAGGAGCCTGGTGGGCTGCAGCCCATGGGGTCGCTAAGAGTCGGACACGACTGAGTGACTTCACTTTCACTTTTCACCTTCCTGCATTGGAGAAGGAAATGGCAACCCACTCCAGTGTTCTTGCCCGGAGAATCCCAGGGACCAGGGAGCCTGGTAGGCTGCCCTCTATGGGGTCACAGAGTCGGACATGACTGAAGCGACTTAGCAGCAGTAGCAGCAGCAGTCCAAGTGCAAAGCCCATGCTTTCAACCCTGAGCTACACCGTTACAAGTCCTTGACTTATATTACTTTATTTCATCCTTCCTATAGCCTTATGGTAACCATTTTTACTGGTGAAATGACCAGTAAAAAAAAAAAAAAACACCTGAAAACCAGCAGGTTTATAGGTTAAACAATTTGATGTATGCAAAGATTTGAAACCAAGCCTATTGGACTCCAAGGTCCCACTCTTGTTTTCCTTAACTAATATACTCCGTGGAGTGTCATTCTGTATCCCAACTTTACAGATTTTCCAGTAAAGTTCCCCCCACCTCAGACACCCAAAACTTCTGACCAGCAGCTAGAGTGAGAAGTTTATGGATGTGTGAGCCCATTAGACTTGAGTTCAAGCCCACCATTTTATTCCCACTGAATATAGGGGGTGGAAGGGCTATCATGCCTGATGGGGAGAAATCCAAACTCTGATTCCTCTGACCCCTAAAGAATGGAACCACTGCCGCGAGTGCCTCTAAATTGCCCATGTTTCTCTTTGCCAGTAGAACTCACTGAGAACATCGGGCTCCCAGTGAATCTGCTTGAGAAACACGACCCGTGGCCAGCCTATGTCACGTACACCTCCCCAATGGTGAAGAGACTCATCGAGAAGAGCAAGGCCAGAGAGCTGGAGTGCTTGCAAACGGTGGAGGAAAGTCGGCGGGTGGGCAAGCAGAGCAAGCCAGCCAGCCTCATCCAGCTGAAGAGGAGGAAGTCCTCCAAGTCCTCGGGCACCACCACCTTCAAGGACCTGAGGTCCGAAACCATGCTGTCTGTGTGGGGCCCCCTCACCATGTCGGCCATGGGGCCCTCGGGGGTCCCAGAGCCCCTCCACCTGCACTCGGACTCCAGGGCAAGTCCCACCGCCAGCTACAACAAGATCATCTTTGCCCGGGCACCCACCATGAGGACGCTCCCTTACACGGCCGGGCGGCCGTCGGAAATGTTTTGCCTCTAGCCAGAGTCCCCGCAGCCGACCCCCGAGCTTGTATGGCAATTAAGTGCCGTTTGCCACACATTATGTGGCGGCCCTTGCATTGGAACTCGCCCCTGCTGGTGCAGAGTTTGGCTGAGATCAACCCCACGGGATGGGGGCCATGGGTGGGCGGGTACGTTCCCTCTGGCAGTGCAATTAAGTGGGCCTGGGAATGCCAGGCTCCAGTTCCTGGTGTAGATGCTTAGGACCCAGCTGGGGATGAATCAGTTCTGGTCCAGGCAGCAGACAGAAACCACACCAGAGATTCTTTCTATTAATAGAAAGAATCCCTAAGCAGGCCACTGAAAAGGCAAGAAGAGGGTTCAGAGGGCGTGGATGGAGAGGCACCTGCAGGAAGCAGCCTGGGGCATGCACCCAGGGAAGAAGCAAATATATTAAGTTAGACGCTTGGTGACGGGCAGGTGGGCTGATCTCTGATTCCTGAGGTGGGCTAACGAATGCTTCTCAGCAGACACTGGTGTCCTGAGCTCGGAGGACAGCCCTGTGGGGTGGCACCCCCACCTCTTGGCTCATGGACGCCCCAAGCTTGGTTCCAAGAGTGTTGGGGAAACCCAAGAGGGACTCAGATTTTTCTGGAAGGAGTTGACACCGCCCAAGTGAATGAGTATTGCTGAGGAGAGGAAGCCAGCAGGAACCAAATCTGGAGCAAGTCTCTTCTTCCTCCTCCAGCCTTGACGCTCCCTCTGGTCTCCTGATAGGCGGAGCCTAACTGGGAGGGAAATAGAAATGTGGTTTGCAGCAACTCAAACCCTGCGTCTTGAAGCAGAGTGTGAAAGGATGGACTTAGAGCCAGGGAGTTAAGCTTGAGTCCCTTTCCAGTGGGTTCCAAGAGATCCCACCTTGCCATCCCACTTGGTTCCTGAACCTGTACTGGGAGGTTTCTTCCTTGGAAGTGCTTACAAAGCCGCCATGGGGGTCCAAGTGTCCGCTGCTGAGAGATGGGGGATTCTGTCCCCTGGACTTCTCTGAGGCTTGTGGAGCGGAGCTGGCGGGGAGACAGCTCCAGCTGGCCCCCAGCTGTGCTTTGTCAGACAGCTGGAATTGGTCCACCCATGCTTGGGCTATTCCCAGCTGGCCCTAGAGCAAACGATGCTGTCCTCAGTCTGGAGGCAGACACACTACGTGTTTAGTCACAGAGGGACCCCATGTGACAGGCAGACCACCCAGTCTCAGCTGTGGGGCTCCTCCACTGAGCGTGGCTTCACTGATCGCATCTCTCTTCTTTGCCTCACCCAGCTTGTGTTAGTGAAATGGTTAATACTCACCCAGCTTCTCACAGAGACACAGAAGATGCAATGAGTTAGTTGTTGGAAAAGGTGGAAGCTGCCCTGCGAATGTGCCCTCTCCACCCAGGAGCCCTGCAGAAACACTTGGCTGCACTCTGGCTGCCGTAAGCTGTGTAGAGAGCTGCACAAGTTAGGAGCTCCAGATCCATTCCTGGGTCCGCAGCTCTTGGCCAGAATGAATTCTTACAAAAATAATGTGATTTACAGTGAATCCGAATGACTGTCTTTTGGGTCCATGGAACATTTACAGACATGGAGGCAAGTGATGAATTCCCAACGAAAAGTTTTCTTTTCTCTATCCCTTTATGGGAGTTCATAGCTAGAGTATACTTGGGCAGTGATGGATTATAGATTTTCATTGTGTCAGTATTTGCAGGGGTTTAGGCTGATTTCTTTCCATTCCTTTGAAGGCAGAGTTGTTACATAATGTTTTGTTTTGTTTTTGGTGGCTGTTGCTTTTTAAATTTCTAGGTGTTTCACAGTTTTTACAAATATATACTCTAAATTAATGGTTGTTTTATAGATAACATTGCTTAGATTAATTTAATTCTCAGTCTGTTATAACATACAAGCAGGAGCTAAGCACCTTACGCTGTGATGAGAATGGCTTGTGTCTGTGGCTGCAGTACAGATGTGTTGCCTTCTGGGGCTGTTTTAAGAAAGAAAAACTATTAATTGCTTTGAAAGGGAGGAGTCTGTTCAAGGCCAAACTGGGTTCATGGGTTCAGCCACTTCAAGGACTTGACCATGTTGGCTTGAGGACCGAGGGGGCTACCTGGAAGGGGTTCTCCTGGGGAGGCAGCTGATGGACAGAGTAGCTGGACCAGTGATGAAGCCTCCATCACTGAAGGAAGGAGGGTGACCCTGAGGTATCAAAGCGGCGGTTGCTTAAATTTGTCTCCAGGCCCAGATGCCTGACTGCATGGAGGTGGGGGCCCTGGAGCTGAACTTGTGCTAAACTCGTGGAGGACTCGCTAAAATCCTGGGAGGCCCTGAAGTAACAACAAAAAGTGGGGGAGAGACTTCTTGATGTCACAAGGCACCCACGTGCAGGTCCCCGCCCTGGGTGTGGACATGAAACTGTGGGTCTGCAGAGCCCAGTGGATGCTTGGCAGGACTGGACAGCTTTGTTCATGAAGCTGGGAGACTTCCCCGTGCTCCCAGGGCCCGCAAGCAGCCTTCCAGCCGCCTGGAGTCGGCCCAGTGGGCGGGGCTTGGAGTGGAATGTGGATTCTTCCGAGTGCACCCTCCAGTGCAACCTCAGCCGCCTTCTGAGTAGAGGGCCTGGGGGAGCTCAGGTTCCCTTGGATGTGCTGGACTCAGCGCTGGGAGTCCACAGCCCGTAGCCGCCGCCTCTTTATCTCCACAGCATCTGAAAAGTTCTGTTTGGCAGGGGAGCTGTTTTGTCTCCCCACTCTGGTTGGTGTGTGAAACACCAGAGTGTATCTTTTGTTAGCCCTTCTGTGCTGCTCAGTAACTAAGGACCCCTCTGCCTCTGACACGTTGAGTAGCTGTTTTTGAGCAAATTCTCTGGCTCCCATGCACGATATGGTTTTTGTCTGTTTGCAGATTCCACAGTCGGTGTTTAAACAGTTGACGTTTACCTTCAGCTGAGCCTGTGGTCCTTGCCATTCAGGGGTTCGGAGGGGTGGGGGTGGGGAAGGTGGGCTGTAAGGACAGACGATCTGGCAGTTCCTGGAGCTGGTGTGTGCCAGCCAGATGTTTGGGGGTGGCCCAGGGATCCTCCAATTGGAAAGGGAGGCCAGGGCGGGGCCTAAGGCCAGGGGCTTGGTGGAGCCATGGACTTAACTGACAGTGCGTGTGATTACAAATCCTTCTGGTCCATTAGGGGGCCTGAGGGCCTTGTGTGGGAGGCATAAATGCCTCACAGTCCCCCTAGTCTTTTTTTTCAGGACAGAGATAAAATAATGGGTCCCCTGAGGTAGGGGTTTGGACCCCTGGGCTTTGGTGGGGGCCCTGGGAGGGAGAGGGGACACAGCCCAGGAATCCCAACCAAGGGCCAGCCCCACGTCCCTGGAGACGGAAAGCCAGCAGCGGGAACCCCAGCCCTGCAGCCTCACTCCGCATGTCCACAGAAGTGGTAGAAAAGATTGTAAAGTGCACTGTGGGATGTGGGTGCGCCCATTGTGCCTGTCCTGCCCCTGCGGCTCTCTCCAGCTCTATCTGAGTCAGTCACTCCTAGAAGCTTCTTGGAATCCCCACCCTTCTGGAGTGACGGGCGTGTGTGCAAAACCCACACCTTATCAGTGATGAGACTGAATGAGAGCTGCAGGGGCAGTAAACAAGGGCCTGGGATTTACCAGGATCCGGTGCTTGAGAGTAATGTTACTGATTCTTAAGTATAATGGCATGTTCTTGATACAGGTATGTATAAGTGTACTCCTAACCTTGAAAAGGGATGGTTAATAGATATTCTTATGAGTAGGAGAATCTAAGAGTGTTCATATAACTCATAGGTGCTTAAACTTGTCTTGGCAAAGAGTTTTTCCTTCTTCAGATTAAAACAGTAGTTGAGTTAATGAACTGGCGTTATCTGTTGAACACAGGTGGCCCTTCTTAGTCTCTTACAAAGAGGAAATAAACTCAAAGCGACTCTAAAAAGATAGAATGTAAGGGAGATAAAATTTAGATATGAGGAGCTTCCTGTTACTTTTGCTTACTTTAGGTTACCAGTGAGAAGTAAAAAAATTGGTAGAACTTAATAGTATTTAGTCTTAGGTTACCAACCCAGTGAGAAGTAAAAAAATTGGTAGAACTTAATAGTATTTAGTCTGTAGGCTGCCCTGCTCCTGTGTGTGTGCTCAGTGCTCAGTGTTGTCTGACTATGCGACCCCGTGGTCTGCAGCCTGCCAGACTGCTCTGTCCATGGAGGTTTCCAGGCAAGAATACTGGAGTGGGTTGCCATTTTCTACTTTCCAAGCAGGAGGCCCAACAAAGCAGACAAAATCCTTGCCCACAGAGATCTTATGTTCTGATAACAGACTCTTCCTTAGTTTACAACTGTGCTCCTTTCATGGATGACTTGAATTATGAGTGGGATTTGGCATGTGTGACGTTTTCTACACTTTGCTTAGAAGCTGTGATTCGAGCTTTACTATTTTTAACAAGAGAGAAGGAAGAGGAGGTTTTCTATAACTGGACAAAAACTGAAATATGAAAAGAGGAAGTAGGAAGGGGGAAATAGTGTTGTACCTAAGATTAAAATGTGAGCCAAAGATAAAAAAAAAAAAAGAGATTCCTACATTAGGCATGTGGGAAGCTGGGGAAAACACCATTTACTGTCCAGTCTCAGATAGAGGAGTTCTTGGACAGGAGAATGGGCGAAAAGATGGAATAGTGGGAGAAGGGTAAACAGGGCTTTTAACAAGTCTGGTTTAAGTAACTTGGGATGTTCCTATAAAATATATGTTATTTGTGTTTGGAAAAGACCCTTTTCCTTTTCTTTTGTGAACATAGTTGAAAGATTAGTGGTTGGCCAGTAGTGTCTGAAATACTGTCCCTGATTTGTGACTGCTGATCTGTCTCTGGTTAGTTGACAGTTCTGTTGAGGTTAGCTGATGGAGTCAATCCATCTCTTAGTTTATTGTCCTCAAATTGCCCTGTATATCGAACTGCATCCCTTAATTCCATAGCTGTTTATGTATTACTTGAAGTTGTGCCTTTGTTTTCCTGCCTTGTAAGTTTCTGCATGATGTCCTGTTGTACTTAAGAGACAAAGCAGGTGCTTAGTTTTCTACTTTCTGTTTACAGCTTTTTTTCAGTGACCATCCAGTTTGGTAAAGAAGTCTCTTCTTGAGTTTACACAATACATTGCACACTTTTAAAGATAAGCATGAGAGATCTTTGATGTTTGTTTTTGTTTTAATGCATAATCGTTTTTTGCTTTCATTTATGAGTCATTCCGTCAGAGTCTCATGTGATCTTGCCTGCTGTAGTGAATTGAGATAGATTTTTAATGATTTTTTTATTTTAAAGCAAATCAACTTCTGTTTATTTCAGTGCTCCAATATGAAAATGAACACTAGTTCCATTCATGACCTAAGAGACTCCCTTTATAACACCCGAATAAGCCTTCAGAGTACTGGTTTCACTTTTAATGTATTTTTGTAACTGTATTTATCACTTTTATCAAAACTCTGATGTGCAGAACTTGAACTTTTGAATATATTAAATTTAAGATTGTAATTCAGACAAGGTTCATTAAGCTGTTCAACATCTGGACATCTTTGAGTGCCTATATTTTAGACTGAAAAATGAAGCAAAAATAACCTTACTTGATTTCTAAAATTATCTTTTATAAAGTGTTGGTGACTCTAGGTCCTAAATGTAAGGAAATTGAGTTTAGCTTCTTTCTAGTCAACTGTTTTGGAGTGTTTTGAATCAGAATGTGAAAATGAAATAGTAACTTTTAGCTTAAGACATAATAGATTCAGTTATACTTTCATTTTGTTTTTGTTTTATAAAATCTGACTCTAGTTTGTAAGGGAAGTAGAGGCTTCTAAGGATTAGTGATAATTTAGGATGTTATTACTCTTAACATCTTGAGTCTTTTTCTCAGTGATAGGTTTGTATTTTAGTTCAGTTTATTTGCTGTTGGGCTTTTGATTTATGTTGCTCTTTCTGCCTCTGTCTCTGCTTACTTGCCTTTTTTTTTAAGTACAGGGTGGCCACCAAATCTGGAAACAACAACAATAAAAAACCATACACGACAAATGGTTTATTGATGTTATAGAATATGTTAACATAATACCTATGTTTTCAGACTTTATGACCATCCTATAGAGTGGAATTCATGTAAGTAGGTCTTCTGTTTTTGTTTGGATATATATTAATTACATGGCTATTATGGAGTCAGGTATAAGGTATTGAATATAAAGGAGTAGAGATGCATAGTTAATGATAGACAGAGCTGGCTAGAATAACATTGATCCTGAGATTTAAGGGGACTGAAAACTATCTAACAAGGTAAAAATAAGTGTGATGGTTAGTTGGTTTGCAATATTTGGCTAACAAAGTTTGGGAGATGTTGGATAAGCAGTAGCTTCAGGACTATATTTGAGAGATGGTGTTGCGAAGAGTCGGACACGACTGAGCGACTTCACTTTCACTTTTCACTTTCATGCATTGGAGAAGGAAATGGCAACCCACTCCAGTGTTCTTGCCTGGAGAATCCCAGGGACAGCGGAGCCTGGTGGGCTGCCGTCTATGGGGTTGCACAGAGTCGGACACGACTGAAGCGATTTAGCAGCAGCAGCAGCAGCAGCAGCAGCAGTGTCGCTGAGCCTTGACTGAAGCTCAGACAATCAGGAAATCTTCCCTCTTCTTTGCTCACTACCCCCTTCCCCAGCCCCAACTCTCACCAGGGACCCAAAGCCTCAGCCACCTGCTTTCCTTCTAAGTTGCTTCAGTTGTGTCTGACTCTTTGCGACCCCACGGACTATGGCCCGCCAGGCTCCTCTGTCCAGTGGATTCTCCCGGCAAGAATACTGGAGTGGGTTGCTATGCCCTCCTCCGGGGGTTCTTCCTGACCCAGAGAGTGGACCTGTGTCTTTTACGTCTCCTGCATTGGCAGGCGTGTTCTTTACCACTAGTGCCATCTGCTTAGGTACTTGGAACTCACACTGTGCTGCCCTAAACCAGCGAGGCATGGCTGGGCATATGCAGGGGGCTTCCTCTGGGGCATTGGGATGGGCATGGGGGGCAGGCAGGGGATGCGGGAACACCCCGGTTTTAGGTGGAGCCCACCACTGCCCCCACATTCTGTGCCTTGGTCCCCACCTTGATCCAGTTTCCGCATGGGACAGGCAGGAAAAACAGTGATATGGAGATGACCTTGGACTTGGTGCCGAGAGCCCCGTCTCTTCTCCTAGGCTCTCTGTTCCAGGGCAAAGAATTTCCACCCCACCCAAGGCCTTTCTAGGAAGCTCCTAGTTCTGAGGGCCCAGCAAGGTTCCAGGTAACACACTTCCCCTTCAGGTCCAGTTTCCAGCCACCCAGTAACCTCCATCATTTTTTGGTAGATAAGGCAGGCAGGAAGCTTCTGCATTTCAGACAAGTCAGAATGGTTTCTGTGGGTCCACCAGTCGGGAGGGGTCTTGCAGAGAGGCGAACTGGTCCCAGGGGAAGTGACCACTGGAAGGACGATTGCCCTGTGGGCCCTGAGTGCACCAGGCCCTCTGTGCCCACTTCTGTGTGTTCCAGCTCGTCCAGGTCCATTCACTGCCTGGGGGCTTCTGTCTGCTGTCCTGGCTAGAAGGGAGCCATTCTGGGACTGGACCCAAGCCCTCAGGTCTAATTCCTGGCTACCTTCCCTGTACCTGGGTCCCCTTCCCCCCTCTTCCTTCTCTTCCTCCTTGTTTTCATCACTGGCAGTCCTGCTGGTGTATCCTCAGAAGGGCCAGGTGAGCTTGGCCTGTGGCTTTGACCCTCAGGGTCAGTGCCAGGCATCCTTTTGGAAGGCATCCACTCCTCCTTGAGAGTGGCTTTACCAGAAGCCCGTCCTTCATGGCCCATTCCCCAAGGCCAACTCACCTGCCGCCAGACCAGCCAAGTTGGGAAGGAGGCTCTGAAAGTGTCGTGAGAGCTGGACGAGGTCAGCCATGCTCATGGTCATCTTCCTAGAACATGGCCCATGGCCTGACACATGATTTGAGCTCAATTACAAATAATTTTCAACAGCAGTTCCCAACACCTGAAACAGAATGAATTGCGATGTGGTGGTATCTTTTGTAATGTTCAGAGGCTGGAGAAACCACTTGGCCAGGGTTGTGTAGAAGGTTTGAGGCAAGGGGCAGGCGGCTTTGCTGCAAAGCTCCTTTTGGCCCTGATGGTGTGATTTGAATAAAGACGCAGGCGGTACCCTGGATGTGCCCTTCCCTGAAGGACATGGAGGAGCAGTGGGCACAGTTTCTCAAAATTCAACATCTAGTTACTTTGTCCTCTTAAAATGACCAGCCCATGCCCGTCTGATGGAACTCCAAGTTAATGTATTTTCTCCATCCTTTATCAGAAGGGATGTAAATTCACAGACCTAATGCCATCTCCCTTTCTGACATCAGCAGCCATCCAATGGGCACCTGACAAATATGTGCTGGGTGCTGGCTTGTGCCAGGGACCCCATGGGAGCCCAGCGTGAGCACGGCAGACACTCGGTCTTCCGTCTGGCAGTGCAGACCCTGGTCCGTCGCCCTTGCATGTTACAGAGAAGCTTGGGGTTCTGTGGAGTGCTCTTGCTTGAAGCACCTGGTGTGTTCCCCCAGGCTCATGAGAAAGGGATTAGGGAAGAGGCAGGATTAGTATCAGGACAGCTGCTTATAAAAGGGGGTGAGGTCATGTTGAATTTTTGGCCAAACTGAAGTTTGGCGGCCTGGTGAGTTTTTTGAGCTTTGCCAAGCTGCCTTCAGTTTACGCTTACCCGGGTGCCGTGTTTGTTTCTGTAGCACCATGGAGCTGTCCCCGGGGCGTGGCCTCTCTCTCCCGGCCCGGCCCCTCGCAGCAGAACAGAGGCAGCACCCACATCTGCAGGCTGCTCGCCCTAGGACTCTTACCTCTCACCTTCCTGGCTGGAGGGCTGGGGCTGGGTGAGGCAGCTTCAGATGTGGGGGGCCACCTCCAGTGTCTGTACTTTCCCCACCGGGTGGTGCCAAGCCCTTAGCATCTGGGCCCCCAGGCACATGAGCCTCACCTGAACTTCCCCAGGTCTCAGAGCAAAGAGACCAGGTCTGGCTTTCCATGGTTTCTACCTGCCTTTCGGGTTTTGGGGGACCCCTCTGTAGACCAGAGCGAGCGGTGCCCTTCAACAAAGGGACGAGGCGTGGTCCCCGGCTCCACCTCGTCGTCCTCCTGGTCATACCTGCAGAGCCCTCCCTCTCCGCTTGCCTGTCTCCCTCCCTTTTCCTCCTTCCTTTCCATCTGATTTTCATTGTTGTTTATTTTTTTGTCATTGCAAAATGAAATGATGCTTGTTGTGACTCAATCTCCCTGCGGTAGAAGTGACTGAGATGGCCTGGGCTGCACAAATTTTGGGAGAAGCAGGTCCCTTTGTGCTCAGATCCTGGGTCTGAGCCTCCATCCTGAGGAGGTGAGATGTGCTCAGGTGCCCCCGGGAAGCTCTGAGGACTGTGTGTCACCTGAGGTCACCCTGGCCATTCTCTCCAGAGCCATTGCTCCAAGGTCCCAGGCCACTACTGTCCCTCTTCTCCACTGGGTCCCCCTCTGGTTTCCTAGGGCATGGCTCCTCCAGGTTGACACACATCAGTAAATCTGCCCTGAAGGCCTGGGGGTGGCAGAAACTCAACAGAATAAATTACAATTCTACTGGAAGTGTGTATTTGGGGAGGCCCACAGCCTAATTCTGAGTGGTACTCCCTGGTGAGGACCAGCTCCACCTCCAACACGGATCTCAGGGCATCTCCGTTAACTCAGATTCCAGAACCAGTTCCCCCTGAATCCTTCATCTTCCCTTCCTGCATCAATAGCTTCCCTCCTGATCACAGAATTGCTGCTAGGATACCAGGTGCCCCATTTCTAAGAAGAGGTTTAGTAGTTCTGACCTGGAGAAGGCAGTCCCAATGTTCAACAGAACACACTGCAATTAATAGCTCAGAATGGTTAGCAGGGGGCTTTTGTCTAGTCCTCTTTAGGGTCCTGCTGGCAGAATTTGGGCAAACTTTGCCTTCTGATGTGCCAGAGTGGGGAGCTCCTGGCAGAACACACACTACCACACCACCACCACCATTTCCACCTGCAAATCCATCACCACGACCGTGACCATCACCACCACCACCACCACCATCACCGTCATCGTCTTCATCACCACCACCACCACCATCTCCATCACCATCATCGTCTCCATCACCACCACCACCACCACCATCTCCATCACCATCATCGTCTCCATCACCACCACCACCGCCATCGTCTTCATCACCACCACCACCACCATCTCCATCACCGTCATCGTCTCCATCACCGTCATTGTCTCCATCACCACCACCGCTTTCACCTTCACCACCTCCATCAGGCCACGTCACCTCTGAACAAACTTATTAAAGTGCAGCCCTTATTTATTGAACAATTATGAAACCAGCAAAGACACAGTCTCATTAAAGGGCCTATTGATAAGTTAGACGGAGGAAGACAAATACTGTACAGTGTGTGAGTGCTTAGTCACTCAGTCATGTCTGACTCTTTTGGGACCCCATGGACTACAGCCCACAGACTCCTTTCTCCATGGACTTCTCTAGGCAAAATACTGGAATGGGTTGCCATTCCCTTCTCCAGGAGATCTACCCAACCCAGAGATCGAACTCAGGTCTCCTGCATTGCAGGCAGATTCTTTACCATCTGAGCCATCAGGGAAGCCCTTAGGTAGAATCTAAGAATGCTCAACTCAGAAACAGGAGAGTGGAGTGGTGGTTCCCCAGGGGCTGGGCGTGGGGGAGGAGTAGATATTAGTCCAAGGGTAAAACTTCCAGTTATAAGATTGATGAGACCTAATGTACAGGATGCCGATTATAGCTAATAATACCATGTAAATGTTTGAAGGAGGACTGAAGAATGCATTCTGAGAACCCCCAGTATGAGTGGGTGGGGTGGGGTGAGGGATCCAAGTAGAGGTTGGGAAGTAAGGGGGTAAGAGTGGGTCAACTCAGGACACAAAAATGAAAGACCATTTTCCCCCTAAGAATGACCAACAGCTACAGCAGGGTTTCAGGCAGGGAAATAGCGAGATCTATGAGAGGCTAAACTCTGTTTGGATTCCTGGTTCCCTGGCCTGGTACCATGAACATGAGCTCACCAACCACCTTAAACATCAAGAGACGAGGAAAAGAGGGATACGAGGCCCGCCTCTGAGGAGTAAAGAGTATAATATATACATGAATTTTGTTCTCAAGTGAGGGCTATCCCCTCCAAGTCATCCATGTGATGCCGTGTCCTCAACCTGAGAAGTTGTGTCCTGTTCAAAAAGCTGGCTCTGCTTGGAGCCTTCTGAGCTCCACTTTCGTTGTCATTTTCTGATTCAGTTCACGGGCTGTAGCAAAACTCAGCTGCTCTAGGACCACAGAAAGAGGGAGGGCCTGTAAGAGTGGCTTCTTTAATCTCCCCCAGTCATTCTGAAGATAAGAAGACAAGGTTAGAGAGGCCCAGTGGTTTCTGGAGGATTTGAAAGCAGTTCATCCTGGTCTTCCTGATCCACTGCTGACGTCTGCCATGGATCAGGGAAGGGGGCCTCTCCAGATAGCCTTGAGTGCGAGGCTGGAATTTCTTTGTGGAGGGGGTGGGTGGACCACTATCTGCAATTCCTTTTCTTAAGAAAATCGCCAAATATAGTTTTCCCCAGAGATTTTGTTGAAACTTATTTTCCCAGCAGAGCGCCCCAGGCAAGTCATGTTTGCGTGCAAACCCTCCTTCCAAGGTGGTTCTAGATTCTTGTGCTCCAGGAGAGTTTTTTGAAACATTTCCAAGCCCACCTGGTTCTCCTTTACTGATTTCATCTTCATGTGGAATGAGTTGAAGACCAGCATCCTTTACAAAAGACAGGGTGAAAATACCCATGGGGCAAACCACTGCCAAGACTTTTTAAAGGCAACATTCACGTCCCCTCCCCTGCCCGCACTCCAGGCACCAATAACTCTCCACCTGGAGCTTTCTCTCGATGCCCTGGAGGGGACAAGGAGTTCAGGTCCCGGGAAATGCCCTCAGTATGGCCAACAGGAGTGGGAGGACAAATAGCCCAGCTTCCTACCCCTCCCCCACTCCCCAGTTTGGGCGTGTAAGTGAGGGAGTCCCATGCTGGTGACAGACTTGAGTATTTGAGTGGCCATCTGCTCAAGGATGCCCTGTACCTCAGCCTGTGTTCTTCCTCTGCCCACTTCTCCACTCCCCTGCCTGTGTCTCTGGGTTTACACCCCCCAGTAGGCTCCTTGTTCTCCAATCCTCATCTCAGAGTCTGCTTTTGGGGAACCCAAGCTAAAACATCATGCAGGCAACCCCTGGCTTACCCAGCCACCCAAGAATAAAGGAGGCCCTTTGCGGGGGAAGTTCTTTATTTTGTGTTTCACTCAGGGCACAAGGGCTCTTTGAAACGTGAAAAAAAAGCAAGGCGTGCATGTTTGCGGTCAAGAAACAAAAAAGACATCTACGGAATATGATGAGAAATCATTCTCCGCCCCCACCTCCCTGCCGGCCTCCTGCCATTCCTCTGCCTGGAGGTGACCACCATTAACGGGTGGATGTGCAACGGCAACCCACTCCAGTATTCATGCCTGGAAAATCCCATGGACCGAGGAGCCTGGTGGGCTACAATCCATGGGGGTCACAAAGAGTCGGACATGACTGAGTGACTTCTGTGTGTGTGTGTGTGTGTGTGTGTGTGCGTGTGTGTGCATTCCTTGGGGGATTTTTCTCTGTGCGCTCTTAAACCCTGAAGTCAGGTCACGTCACATCTCCTCTCAGTAAGAGACCAGAATCCTTTGTACAACCAGCAAGCTCTTCTGGCTTCTTTTCTGTGCCTCTTCTCCACGTTCTCCTTCCAACTGGCAGCTCCCGCCTGCCTGGACTGTCAGGCTTCCTTCTCTGCGCCCTCCTGGCTGAAACGCTCCCACCCCATCCTCACTCTCTCTCTCCCGCATGGTAGGAATCTTGGCTCAAATACCCTCTTCTTGGTAAAGCTCCAACCTGTCCCCTGCATCCCTCATATCTCTTCGTTTTTTTCTACATCACTTTCCACCTGGTGGCCAGCCCCCCCACCTACTTACTGCTTGTCATTCTCCCAGGAGGATACATTCTCAGGAGAGCAGAGGATCTGTGTTGTGTTTACCGCTGGGTCCCCGGCTCTTGGAACAGTTTCCATATCAGGCAGCTGCTTGGCAAAGCTTTGCTGAATGAATGCACATGTGTGTGCATGCGCACACTCCCCCCACCCCCCCACGTGTTGTATGATACGCAGCGTCCTGCTTGGTGCTTTTCGCACTTAGCCATCTTGGAGGTGGTTTCTCTGGGCACATAGAATCACTGCATCCTTTTAAGCAGCCACAGAGTGTAATGTTGTTGTGTGTCCACCATGAATATAGCTCTTTAGCCGGCCTCCCCATAGTGGACATTTGGTGGTTCCTGGACGCAGAGCTGCTGTGTGTCTGCTCACACGAGGGGCACATCAGCAAGGTGAATTCCTGGAGTGCAGCTGCCCTGGTTCATTCTTATCTGGACAGAAACTATTACCAAATTGACCTCAGAAAAGGTCACACCTATTCACACTCCCCCTACAGTTGTGAGAAGCCCTGTTTCCCCCACTTCCTAATCGGCACATGTGTTAATAAATTTTTGGTCTTTACTAAAAGACTTCCCTAATGGCTCAGATAGTAAAGGGTCCACCTGCAATGCAGAGACCAGGGTTTGATCCCTGGGTTGGGAGGATCCCCTGGAGAAGGGAATGGCTAGTCCAATATTCTTGCCTGGAGAATCCTGTGGACAGAGGAGCGTGGAGGGCTACAGTCAATGGGATTGCAAAGAGGAGGACACAGCTGAGCGACTAATACTTTCATTTTTGACCTAATTAGTAAAAATTTTACAGATTTTAATGTGCCTTTTCTTTCTTTGCATTTGTTTATTCACCATTTCTAATGCTCTCTCTGTGTGAACCATTTGTAAAATATGTTTTACTGATTAAAAAAAATTAACTTGGCCTTTTACTTGTGGCTCTCAAGTCCTCTTTTTGTATTAAGCTCTTCAGTCCTTTGTTCATAACCCATCTTTCCAATATTTCCCAACCTTTCCTTTGTATTTTGATTCCATTTTAGTACTTTTGAAATGCATAAACTTTAAAATATTTATACAGTCAGCCTCATCAATATTTGTCTAATTCAGACAAAAAAAATTTGTCTTAATTATAAAAGCTTTTTCCTCTCCTAATCAGATATGAAAAAATTAACTCATATCCTTTTCTAGTACTTTTACAGTTTTTCTGTTTTTTTTTAAAATTAATTTTAGTATAAATTGTAATTAATTAATTTTAGTATAAAGGCAGGAAGGAGGATTTAGTTGAACTTTCCCTCTCCGGTCAGCCAGTTTTCCCAACAACATTTATGGAACAATCCATCTTTCCCTCAATGATTGGAAACTTGCCTTTCTTATACCTTAAATTATTCTACATTTTCCAGTCTCTTTGGGGACTTTCTATTTCAGTTCATTGATCTGCCTATTTGCCAGAGTCAGATTGCTTCCATTATGGCAGCTTTAACATCTCTTTTATTGTTTGATAAGAGTAAGCCCAGAGAATCTTTCTGAATTTTTTTTCCTGATGACCACTAAGCCTCTTGGTGAGAATGAAAGTGATTTTCAGGTAGTAAAATTGCCCTCTTTTCTCTTAGGTAATGAGACTGGTGACTAGAAGGCAGGCTCCTTGACCCTTGTAATTGACAGTCCTCTTGTTCCTGCTGAAAGGCTGAACTCCATAACAAGGTGACAGCAAGGTACCTGTATTCCCTCACCTCCAGGCAGTGATAACCATGGTGTGCTGGGGCTGACTCACCTCCAGCAGGTGAGATGGGAACATCAGAACTTGAATTTGCCAACTCACGTAGTGGTCTGAAGGCCTGCCCTTTCCACTTGGGAAAGTGATACCAAAATAGAAGGAAAACGCAGTTCAGAAGGAAATTCCTCCTTCGTCACCCTTGGAAAAGGACTGGTGCAGATGATGCTGACAAATATTTAAGGACACTGAAAGCTCAGAGCATGGGGCCGAGGCCTTGGGGCCGCCGCGGACCTAGAAGTGGTGCAGAGCAGCCGCCCCCACCCTGACAGCTCCTGTCTCTGGTCCCCAGCAGTGGGAGCTTGGTATGAAGTTAATGTTCGCAGTGGGTGAGGCGTGGGAAGCAAAACAGATACGAAGACATTTTTCCTTCTCGGCTTCTTTCTCTTAGACTATTCCTGGTTCCTCAGGAACAGGCTTTCATTGTGCGTGCCCACCCTGGGGAGCTTGGCCAGGGTGCCATAGCCCGCCCCAGGAGAGAGTGTGCCGGGCCCTGGGGGGCAGAGCTCGGCTCCAGAGTTGCAGCTACAAGACCGCTCAGACCCCCCCTCCCAGCATGCCCCTTCTCCACCAGCATCTGTCCTGCAGAATCACTCAAAACTCAGGAAGAGTCCAGAGCTTGACACTCAGAGATGAGCCCACTAGTGGGTCCTCATACCTAGCCGATGAGCATCACGTACAACTGGGCTCATCCGTTTCTTGAGGACCACGCTGGTGTGTGTCTTAGATGGAGAAGGGCGGATGAGGATAACAGGGAGGGAGAGTGAAGGAGCTGCATTGTTGTTCATTCGCTCAGTTGTGTCCGACTCTTTGCGACCCCATGGACTGCAGCACGCCAGGCTTCACCATCTCTTAGAGTTTGCTCAATCTCATGTCCGTCAAGTCGGTGATGCCATCCAACCATCTCGTCCTCTATTGTTCCCTTCTCCTCCTGCCTTCAATCTTTCCCAGCATCAGCGTCTTATCTAATGAGTCGGCTCTTTGTATCAGGTGTCCAAAGTATTGAAGCTTCAGCTTCAGCATCAGTCCTTCCAATAAATATTCAGGATTGATTTCCTTTAGGACTGACTGGTTGGATCTCCTTTCAGTCCAAAGGACTCTCAAGAGTCTTCTCCAACACCACACTTCAAAAGCATCAATTCTTCAGCACTCAGCATTCTTTATAATCCAATTCTCACATCTGTATATATCTACTGGAAAAACCATAGCTTTGACTATACGGACCTTTGTCAGCAAAGTGATGTCTCTGCTTTTTAATAAGCTTTGAGTACAGGTCAAGTGAGGGAAGGGCCCCTGCCTCTAGCCCAGTGCCCAGTAAAGCCCTACCCCCCTGTACTTCTGTGAGTGTTCAGCTCAATCAACAGGTGCTAGAGACTTTTGGTTTTTTGGTTTTAGAGTTACATTTGTACAAAACAATTTTTAAATTTTTTAAGAAGAAAGCATGAACATAATATGTAAAGAAGTAATTACAAAACATTTTAACATAAATAGTACAAGTTGTAGAAAAATTGTAAACCTGCCATCTAAAACCGATTACCCTTAAGAAAATTTCATGCTGTTCGACAGCTCCAGAGTGACTTATTATAGGCCTTGGCTCATGCAGTGATGGAGGCCAAGAAGGCGCATGGTCTGCCCTCTGCAAGCTGAAGAATCAGGAAAGCCTGTGGTCTAACTGTTGTTATTTAATCACTCAGTCACGTCTGACTCTTTGTGGACTGCAGCACACCAGGCTTTCCTGTCCTTCACTGTCTCCTGTCAATGCTTCCACTTTTCCCCTCTTTATTTGCTATGAAGTGATGGGACTGGATGCCATGATCTTAGTTTTTTGAATGTTGCGATTGAAGCCAGCTTTTTCACTCTCCTCTTTCACCCTCGTTAAGAGGCTCTTTAGTTCCTCTTCACTTTCTGAGTGGTGTAACTGAATCTGAGTTAAAGATCTGGGAATTCGGGCACCGATGGTATAAGAGCTGGTCTGCATCCCAAAGTCCAAGAACCAGGAGCATCAGTGCTAGAGGGCAGGGGAAGAGGAGTGTTTCAGCTCCAGCAGAGAGAGAGAGAATTTGCCTTTCTCTGTCTTATTCTAGTCAGGCCCTCAGCATGGTGGATGAGGCCCACCTGCACAGGTGGGGGTGATCTTTACTCTATCCATGGATTCAAAGGCTAATCTCCTCCAGAGACACCCTCACCACTGACACTCAGAAATAACATTTTACCAGCTCTCTGGGCATCCCTTAGCCCAGCCCAGCTGATACTGTCACAGTTTATCCCCAAGGAGGTCTGTCACAAGGGGAACTGTGGCATCATCTTCCCCATGCCTGACAGACAGACATCGGCTGCACTCAGCTACTGAAAAGAGTGAATAAAATGATGTATGGAGTAATAAGGACAGTTATGGTTGTGTTTGTTTACTGAGAGCTTCCCATGAGCCAGGCAGGGCTTAGTCACCTTGTATGACTTCAGACTTTACAAAACCAGAGAGGTAAGTACTCTTAATTGTTCCTATTGTC
This sequence comes from Bos indicus x Bos taurus, assembly GCF_003369695.1. NCBI lineage: Eukaryota > Metazoa > Chordata > Mammalia > Artiodactyla > Bovidae > Bos > Bos indicus x Bos taurus. Next base: position 33,980,969 of record NC_040094.1, on the reverse strand, counting down.
ATAGATAAATCATAGTTTAAATGCTAGGATTCAGTGAACCTAAAGAAATGCCTAGTTCCTAGACAAATCTCGGTTAATGTGGCTGGAACAGCCACTCACAGGGGCTCATAAGAGCTAACTGTATGAATACTTCCAATGCCAAGAACAGCTGGCCCCTTGCCGACTCCGCGACATTATGTTGGCAGCTTGAAATGGACCAGGGTGGGAGTGTTCACACCACAGAAATCAGCAGATACTACAAATCAGGTTTTTGTTTTTTTTCCTAAAGAGCCCGCTTCAGCACCATGACTACTTACTAAGATTATACTCCTATGACCTAGAAATTATCTTAGAATTGACCCCTACTAAAATCAATATGGGCTTCTTTCCTGGCTCAGATGGTAAAGAATCTGCCTGTAATGCAGGAGACCTGGGTTTGAACCCTGAGTCGGGAAGATCCCCTGGAGAAAATCAATGCACTGAAAGAGGGGACCGGCCTAAATGGCTTAAAGTGGTGGGAACATCTTTATCATACTGATGATAAATTTCAATCAGAAAAGAATTTTACTCTTGTGGTCTTCAGCCTCAGGGGCAGGAGAACACCTTCGAGGGGTCTGTGCTCAGGGGCAAACGGTTTGGGGAACCTCCAGGTACAGGTGTGATGTCAGGGACAGGTAAGTGGGTGTCACGGTGCCCTGCCACACGTTTTTCTGAACAGGTCCTTGAAAGCAAACATGCTGCCCGGGAGCCCACATCCCTGCAGGAACTTAGGAAAGCCACTTGGAATGTCTGTTCTTTTCCGTAAAGTAAGGGAATTTGATCTAGAAGGAGCTCCAGAAGCACCCAGCCCATCACTGCTCCATACAGACTCTCTGTTCACAGAAAATTCTGAAGACTGTGAATCATCACCTAAGTGCAATCACCACGATTTTCATGATAACAGGTCTCCTTATTTTAGCACAAACCCAAGTGTGTGTTGTAAGGAATAAAGCTGACCGGAGGTTTGAATGCAAAGACTTAAGGGAAGAAAGAGACAGACGGTGTGCACATCTTATCAAGCAACCGAACTTTCGCCAAGCACCTGGGGTGATCGCAACCTGCTGCCCCGCCTCATGCTGCTTTTTATGTCCTTTGTTATCATTTCCCCTCCCCATCCCCAGATTATGAGATTCTTCAAGGGCAGGGCTCAAATTGTATTCATGTCTTCATTCAACAAACATTCTTAAAAGCCTATTACATGCTTCAAAGGGGATTAAAAGAAGATGACACGAAATTCTTCTGTTAGGAGCTCACTGGGAGGAGGAGTCAGAGAGAAACCGGAGGCAGGATGTGATGAGACCCTGGCTGGGCAGGTGGAGCTTGAAGGTGCTGAAGATGCTGAGAAAGGGTGAGGTTAGTAGCGGGTGGTGACAGACAGGGCTAGAAGAAGCTCTGAGGTGGAGGACTTAGGACTGAAACTGGCAGCCACGTGGCTGATGAGAGCTTACAAGAGAGACAGCCCCTGTGCTCACAGGGAACTTGATGCACTTGAGATAGTGAAAAGGAACCCCTGAGCCACAGCAGAAACAAAAGGCAGGAAGTTAGAACCCTCTAGGGACTTCCCTGGTGGTCCAGTGGTTAAGAACCTGCCTTCCAACGCAGGGGATGCAGGTTCAATCTCCTGTAGGGTAACTGAGATCCCACATGCCGCATAGCAATGAAGACCCGATGCAGCCAAATAAAATAAATGGGGAAAAAAAAAAAACCAAACCCAAACAAACCCCACTCTCTTGCTTTTTAAAAAAACTCTCCAAAGCTAAGATTGAGCTTGACATATACATACCACTCCCTGGAGAAGGAAATGACAACCCACTCCAATATTCTTGCCTGGAGAATTCCATGGACAGAGGAGCCTGGTGAGCTACAGTCCATAGGGTGGCACAGAGTTGGACCCGACTGAGCGACTGAGCATGCATAGATAATAGAACCTACTGTATATCACAGGGAACCCTATCCAACACTCTGTAATGACCTACGTGGGAAAAGAATCTAAAAAAGAGTGGATATATGTGTATGTATAACTGATTCACTTTGTTGTACACTTTAAATGAACACAACAGTGTAAATCAGCTATATCCCCATTAAAAGACAAAAGAACTCTTGAAAGCCAGGAAGGCAGCACATCCGAGTGGAGCCCAGGGCACTGTGAATGAACTGAGCTGGCCGCCAGGCTGGGTGGAGCCCTGAAGGCTTAGGTCACTGTAGGCCCCATGGCTGAGCAGGGGTACAGAGCAGGGGTACAGATAGGGGGGCATCAGGTACTGTGCCCCTGACCTCTGGCCAGGCCGACTGCCTTGAGAGGCGCATTGCATGCTGGAGAAGGAGCTGTGAGCCTCCAGAGGGACTGTGGGCAGCTGGGTGCCCCACTTGGGATGTAACCCAAGGCTTGGCATCTCCAAGCTTGGGGCCCTGGGCGTACCCAAGCAAGCCAGACACCCAGGGAACAGCATAACTCAGCCTTGCACACCCCAGAATGGATGCTGGCTCTACAGAGTAGGTGCCTCTGAGTGGATGCCAGCTAGTCCAGCCTCTGACAGGTGGGAGTGAGCACCCCGTCCTGAGGGCAATCAAAAATGCCACTCCATGGAGGGCATCCTGGAGGGGCTTCCTGCCTCAGACCAGTGTGTGGGTTCATGGAGATGGGGGTTGCTCCTAAGGCTGAAATTCTATCTCTCTGAGCAAGTGCATTCGCTGTGACTGGAAGATATTTATAGACCCCAAGTCCATAAAGACAGTCCTTTAATGAGCGTGCTGGCGAGGTTGCCCGGAGCTCCGAAAGCCTCTCTGGGTTTCCCGTCAGGCCCTGCCTCACCCTGGGGCCCTGGAGCAGAGACATCTCACACAGGACATTCCATCACCTGTACGTAGGGCCCCTCTCCCAACCTCACAATAAGAACCCTCCTCCCCACCTCAGTCCCCTCAGCATGGAGCTCGATGCTTCCCAGAGAGAAGGCCCCACTAAGGACTGGGGACAGAATGAGAGCAGGTCCAGTACAGGCTTCCCAAGTGGCTCAGTGGTGAAGGAATCTGATTGCCAAAGCAGGGCACACGGGTTTGATCCCTAGGTTGGGAAGATCCCCTGAAGGGGGAAATGGCAACCCACTCCGGTATTCTGCCTGGGAAATCCCATGGACGGTAGCCCGCCAGGTTCCTCTGTCCGTGGGCTTGCGAAGAGTCGGATGAGACTGAGTGACTGAGCCCACAGTGCAGGCAGCACCCATGTCTGTCCTGGAGCCCCTCTGCTCGCTGCACCCCATGCCCACCCGTGAGGACCTTAAGTCAGGATGACGGTCCAGGGCCTGCTTCTTGCACAACACACCTCTGAGGCCAGGCCCTGCAGCCACCTGGCGAGCTCAGCCCTTCCTTTCCCAGGAGGGGCTTCCACAGAGGCAGCCACATCTGTACAACATCTCGGTGCTCACGGCCTCTTTGGGGAGGAAGAGCCGGTTCTCTCGGCTGGCTTGACTTTGAAGCGTTAATTTGGGACACACAAGACCCGCCAAGGGCATTCTTGCCAGAGATCATCTCCATCCAAACAGTCCTCGTTTTTGACGTCTGAGCATCTTCCCTAGGGACAGATCTCCTCCAGAGTTAGTTTCCTGTTGGCCTGAAGAGCTCTTTCTCATTAGGAGTGAATTGTAGACACACGTGTCGAATCCATGTGATTCAGAAAAGGCATCATAGGCAAGAGGAATATTTATATTTAAAAAATTAAAAAATATTTATTGATATATAGTTGATTGACAATGTTGTGTTAACTTCTGCACAGTGAAGTGACTCAGGTATGCACACATATATTCTTTTCCATGATGGCTTATCACCGGGTATTGAATGTAGTTCCCTGTATTTCACCATAGAAACTTTTTGTTGGATATTTGTATTTTGAGTAATTTTATATGCATGTCAAAATCAGCTAAATCAGTGGCATATATACATATTTATAAGTATATATATAATTAGTGTATTATGCTATATATATTACAGTGTAATACTATATAATACACATATACATTATTTATTATATGTGTGCTCAGTTGCTCAGTCGTGTCTGACTCTGTGTGACCCCATGGACTGTAACCCACCAGGCTCCTCTGGCCATGGAATTTTTCAGGCAAGAATACTGGAGCAGATTGCCATTTCCTCCTCCAGGGTTATAGTATTATCCTATGTTATATCTGTGGTGGTAGTCAGTGGCTCAGTCGTGTCTGACTCTCTGCAACCCAATGGACAGTAGCCCACCAGTCTCCTCTGTCCATGGGGTTTTTCAGGCAAGAGTACTGGAGTGTGTTGCCATTTCCTCCACCAGGGGATCTTTCCGACCCAGGGATGCAACCCCTGCCTCCTGTGGCTCCTGCACTGGCAGGCAGATTCTTTATGACTAGCACCAACTGAGAAGCTCCCATACAACATATAATATTATACTAATTATATACCATTATATATAATCTAGTATATTATAATTAATGTGTATTGATATTATATATAGAATATTTATTTTATATACTCTTTGTAATCATAGAGACTTTTCTTCCCATGAAATGATTTTGGGGTGAAATCAAGCAGGTGAAAGCTGGGTGGTCTGCTTGGAGGCAGGGAGAAGGCTGGGGCTGAAGGGGAGGGAGGGGCTCTGGAGCTGGTCAGGCTCACCCCCTTCCCTGCAGGAGGTTGAGCACATGCTGGGAGCTCAGTAGGCAAACCACCAGTTCTAAGAAGCCCTACAATTACGATCCTCTAACACATGATTTCAAACCTTTCCCAAATGTAAATTGCTATTGTCAGGAGCTACACTACCCCTCATCACCCCCTCCCACCCATATCCACACCAGGAATTTGGTTTAAAAAATTGTTATTTTAAACTTTATATTGCCTTTTTTTTTTTTTTTTACTATGAGAGAACAAATAGGCTATTTTTATTTTTTAAAAATTATTTTCTTTTGACCTTGATGGGTCTTTGTTGCTGCACGTGCGCTTTCTTTGGTTGTGAGTGGAGGCTACCCTCTAGTTACGGTGTGCGGGCTTCTCACTGCGGTGGCTTCTCTTGTGGAGCTCGGGCTGTAGAGCATGAAGGCTCAGTAGTTGTGGCTCCTGGGCCGAGCAGCTCTGTGGCAAGAAGGATCTTCCCTGAACCCGTGTCCTCTGCATTGGCAGGCAGATTCTTAACCACTGGGCCACCAGAGAAGTCCAGGCCTACTTTATTTTGCTTTGTTTTGGCCACACTGTGCAGAATGTGGGCTCTTATTTCCCCAACCAGGGATTGAACCTGTGCCCCTTGCTTTGGAAGCTCAGAGTGTTAACCACTGGACCGCCAGGGAAGCCCCAGGAATTTGGGTTTTCATGCCAACTGTTTGCTCCTCCTGCAGAACAGAGGAGCCTGTTGGGCTACAGTCCATGGGGTCGCAGAGAGTTGGACGCGACTGAACACAGCACGACAGCATTGATGTTTTTACAGAGGCAGCACTGGCCGAGGGCTGCCTTGTCAGCCCCCATCTCTCCGTGTCAATGCACTGTTGGCTGCTTTGGACATTGAGGGGGCATCTTAGCAGAGTCATTGTCTGGGTGGGGAGGAGGTGGGGGCGGGGAGGGCAGGAGAAGGAATTGGGTTGGGTAGGCTTCCTACAGTACCATGCACAGGTGACGGATTGAGTAAAACAACAAAGACAAGTTTTTCAAGGAAAACAGCTAACTTATTTGGGACTAATTACGATGCCTTTATTAGAGGGATTTTGAATCTTGGGAGCATTGTCTTTAACTGAACTCAAACCCTATTCTCTGCTGACTGTTAATTTAGGCTTGTAGAGTCATTCTAACTTCAAGTTTAAAAGTCCTGCATGCATCCGCCAGCTGCCAAAACTCACTAATGAGGATCCCAGGGGCCTCTGGAGGGTGTTGGGGTGAAAGCGTCAGGCTTGATTTATGGATGCAGGGTAGTCAATAAATCTGGGCAAACTTGAGGAACCACCCACATTTGAGGGAACTTTTAAAAACCAAACTTTCTGGGATTTTTGCATCACCACACAAAAATTTCCTATGACTTAGACGACCAAGAGGGAAAACAATACTGTTTTTCATAAACAGTTGAATCTTTTGCTCGGGGAGCAGAATCATGCATATATGCCCACCTGCCTTTGCCAAGGTCAGGTGCAAGACCACCAAAACTGCTGCTGGCACTGTGTGTGACCACTGGCTGTGATGAAGGCAGACAGTCTTAACACCCCAGTGGCTGAAAAGGAGCAACACTAAGACATCTGTCACCCTGGATAAACATTCCAGGCCATCCAGGGGCTCCTGGGCAGCCTGGGTGAATTTCAGAGGGAAGAAATATCCACCTTCTGGGATGCCCCCATTCCCAGAAATGGACCCTTGATACCTGCGCACATTCATGATTGGATAAGAAAGATATTCCCAGCCCGGCAGCTCCTTCCTCCTCCTCATTGACACTGAAGTCAGCCCTGGGTGACCACTTTCTTGGGGTGCAGGGACCCCCCGCCCTGCCCTGCCTGACTCAGCAGGTTGGATTACATGTGCCCTGTCCCAGGAAGCACATGGCTGCTTCAACTGCACAATTGGGCTCAAAAGGTCAAGCTCCTCCCTTAGTTTGTACAGGACAAACCTGGCACCTTTATGAGCTGGTATGAAAAACTACACCCCCAAATGCCAATCCCACCACCTCCCCCACCGCCACGTTAAAGTAGATCTAATTTGCCAGTTCAGGTTTCATCCCCTACCTTCCCAGCCCCATCCAGGCATGCATATTTCCACCTGGATGTTCAGCTCCCTGCCCCTGACAGTATAAACATTTTTGATCACAGCCACCTCTGTAATAACAGGTTGAGTTCCACCTTTAGGGGGCACACGAGATCCGTCTGGGGATGGGACGTGCCTGAGGTGAGGCCTGGCACGAGCTGGGCCCCACCTGCCCCAACGCCCAGCCCATTTGCTGAGCGCACGCCCTGCTTCTGCTCCTCTCGAAGGCTGATCACCCCAAAGCTGGCCGCCTGGCTCCTGCTCACATGCCCAACAGCTTGTTGGTTCTGCCGCCTTGAATAGGGTGATTGGTGAAAGAAAGACATTGATCTTTAGGCTAAAAGGCCCTGATTTTTAACTTTTTAAACACTGTGGTAAAAGACATGTACATGAAGTTTACTATCTTAACCATTTTTTGGGGGGGGGGGGGCGGGCAGTTCCCAGGTGGTGCTTCCCTGGTGGCTCAGACAGTAAAGAGACTGTCTGGAATGCTGAAGACCTGAGTTCGATCCCTGGGTTGGGAAGATCCCCTGGAGAAGGAAACGGCAATCCATGCTGGTATTCTTGCCTGGAAAATTCCATGGATGGAGGAGCCTGGCAGGCTACAGTCCATGGTCACAAAGAGTCGGACAAGACTGAGTGACTTTTACCAGGTGGCACTAGTGGTAAAGAATCTGCCTGCCAATGCAGGAGGACTTAAAGAGACACGAGTTTGATCCCTGGGTCAGGAAGATCCCCTGGAGCAGGGCATGGCAACACTTTCCAGTATTCTTGCCTGGACAATCCCATGGACAGAGGAGCCTGGTGGGCTACAGTCCATGGGGTTTCACAGAGTTGGACACAACTGAAATGACTTAGCAGGCACGCATGCACATTATACTTCACCTAATAGATGCAAAATATGCTCATTTCAGCATGGCAGCAACATAAATGTTTTCAATTTGATCTTTCACACCGTTTCTGCACACTAAGCTCTTGACACCTGTGTGTGTTTTGCACTTACAGCATCTTGGCTTGGATGAGCCATGTTGCTCAGTGGCCACGTGTATTGGTCAGTTCAGACCTAAATCAAACCTTACAGCTCACCTCTGCGAAAACCTGTTGTCCGAGGAACTGGCTAATTCCACACCCCTTGGCACTCAGGTGGGCCACACCTTGGGCTGGCTGAGAGTGAGGGATATACCAGCCTCGATATCAGGGTTCTGTGACCTTGGGAACCAGTCCTTGGTCAGCAGCTGCCTCCCCAACCCTGTTCAGTGGCTCCCACATCAGAGCTTGTCTAGAGGGTCAGGGAAGAAGCACGTGCCCTGAGATGCACGTGGACCTCTTTGGACAAGCAGAGCCAGCAGCAGCTTTTAAAGGACCTGAAATGGACTCCAGGCGGTAGGAAGGGAGTGGAGCTCTGGAAGCTGGTCCAGTGGCCTGGATTGGAGGGACTGGGGATTCTGCACTAGTCCTCTGGGCTGACCTGCGGGCCTCCAGCATCAGGGCCAGACGGAGCATTCCTCCCAGGACTTGGCAGTGCCGCCCCCATGCAGCCACCTCTGGAGATGGCTGGAATGCCAGCAGCCCACGGGCCTCCTGTGTCAGCAAAAAGAGCCCTGGAGATGGGTGGCTGGATAAAAAGTCTTCTGTGTGCCATGGGCGGGGACAATGTCCACGACTGCCCACGCTTCCATTATGGGGACATTTCTTGCTCTGCTCTAGGCTCCTGACAGAAGTGCAGATTTTCTGCAGAATTTGTGGCTTACTGGGCTTCCATTCTACTGTTTCCTTGGAGAGGCTGCTATTCAGAGCCCGGCCCCCTACTCTCTGCCCGCATCCCCCACAAGTCCTGGCAGGTGCAGAGCGTGTTTTGAGCTGGTGGAAGGAGAGGTGTGTGCAGAGGAGTCCGTATATTTTGCATCGACCGGATGAAATATATTATGATTCATTTCAGTTTTTATTTATTTTTATTAAAAATTTTTTTGGCCATGTGGCCTGTGGGATCTTAATTCTCTGACTGAGGATTGAACCTGTGCCTTCTTCAGTGGAAGATCAGAGTCTTAACCACTGGACCACCAGGGAAATCCCCATTTCACTTTTTAAAATGTTTATTTTTATTTTTTAGAGGTGAGAGAGAGACAGTGCACTAAGTCATGTCCGACTCTTGCGACCCCATGGACTGTAGCCTGCCAGGCTCCTCTGTCTATGGGATTCTCCAGGCAAGAATACTGGAGTGGGTTGCCATTTCCTTCTCCTTTTTAGGGGTATAATTTTTTAAATTGAAGTACAGTTGATTACAATGTTGTGTTAATTTCTGCCATACAGAAAATTGATTCAGTTATACATGTATGTGTTCTTTTCCATTATGGTTTATCTTAAGATATTGAATATAGGTCCCTGTGCTATACCATAGGACCTTATTGTTTATCCATCCTATATGTAGTATGTAATAGTTTGCTTCTGCTAATGTGTTTGGATATAATCTTATTATACAGTCTCAACAACTCAGTACAGACTTCAATCATAGAAAAGAAAAAGCTTGTGTTCAGGTTGGTTTCATATCTTCAAAAATTTTTTAACTTGGCATAATTCGCTTTTGTGATCTAGATGCCCATTTCACTTTTTAAATGGGGCCGCTCGAAAGTTAAAAAGCACAACTGGGACTCATATCTTTCTTCTGTCGGGCAGCGTGTGCCTGGTGGGTGCTGGGTGTTATGACATCATGATGTCTGAGTTCCAGTATCACCTATCAGTTCAGTTCAGTGGCTCAGTCGTGTCTGACTCTTTGCGACCCCATAGACTGCAGCATGTCAGGCCTCCCTGTCCGTCACCAACTCCTGGAATTTACTCAAACTCATGTATCACCTATGGGTCCTCCCCAAATAAAAGACTTCGAGCAAATCCTTTCTCTGGGCCTCCATTTCCTCTTTTGTGAAATAGGGGAGTTGAATTAGCTAACATCTGAGCCTCCTACAATTCTTTTCCACTTCTCTGCTACCCACTCCAGTATTGTTGCCTGGAAAATCTCATGGACAGAGGAACCTGGCAGGCTATAGTCCGTGGGGTTGCAAAAGAGTCGGACATGACTGAGCGACGAACACTTTCTGCTACCCAAATAATGTGGGTGAACTGGGAAGCAGTGCTGGTTGGCCCAGTCTGTCTCGGTTCCTGCAGGTTAGGGGTGACACTCACCTCTCAGATCAAAGATTAAATAGCACAGTGTCGGTGAATGGATGTCAGGGGCATCTCGGGAGCTTTTATTTATTCATTAGCCAAAGCCCCCTGAATTCCCCGAGGACAGTTCTTTCTTTGGAAACCTGACCTCCCTGAGTCCCATCAAAAACCCACCCAGGAGAGGGGATGTATCTGAGAAACCCCACTGGCGGCCAGCCCGTGAACACCTGGACTGCTTCTCAGAAATGGATTTCAGGGCCGGGAGCAGAGGCATTAACCACCTCTTCCAGAAACACTCCTCCAGCAGTCTTTTAAGAGCTGGAGGTGGGGGCAGCTGCCTCTGGGCTCTTGCTTATGCATGCAGACATTGAAATAAATATTTAAGATGAGCAGAGAGAAGGGCTAGAAGAAACCCATGTCTGTCTGTACGTGTTTCTCAGTCCTCTCTGCAGACCCCTAGTCCACTGGCCGGTCATCACTTCCTTCCCTGCTGGTCGCTTCTTTGCCTTACATACCTTGACCTGTTTCTCCTTCTCCGGAGCAGAATCTGGTCTGGTGTTGGGTGCTCCCTTGCTCTGGCCCCTCCCCCAGCCCAGGCTCCCCTCCCCTACACCCCCCAAATCCATCCAGCCCAGCCCTGTGTCCTGGCCCAGGATCCCCTCTGCTGGAAAGGCCTTTTCCTCCAGTTTCCAGCCCTGGAATCCAACCCATCTCTGTGTTCTTAGCTTTTATGGCCTGGAATTCCCCACAGTCATGACCCTTTACTGTGGGCTTAGTCTGTAACCAATTTGTTTTCCTTCATCCTGCAGACAACCACACCCAGTGGGACTGTCCCCCGGGGAGGGTAGGTGAGGGAGTTGGAACCCAGTCAGTTGGCTCTGGAATCCACACGAGTGGCCCCTGAGTGGACCACTTTCCCATCTGCCATCTTCTCGGTCTGCTGGCTTTCTGAATAAAGTCGCTATTCCTTGCCTCAACGCCTCCTCTCCCGTTGTGCAGTAAGCAGAGTGACCTTGGTCTTGGTAACACACACAGTGTTCCCTCGCCCCTGCCTCACTCCGTACACATCTTTGTCCTGCTCTCCTCTTGTCAGAAGAACACTGGTCAGATTGGATGAGGGCCCATCCCTGTGACCTTATTTTATCTCTACTCCCTCTTGGCTTCATCTCCAGATGCATCACATGTGTAGGTGGCAGGAGGAGGACGTCCAGATGTGAATCTGGGGACATGACTCAGCCCACAGCTGCAGGATCAGGGTCAATTCTAGACTGCAGTGGTATAGGTGATACTTACCCTGATTCAGCCCTGAGTCCCTCTCGGTGCTAAATCCCGCTCAGCACTTGTGAGGAGACACTTGAGATTTTGAGCAAGTCTGGGCCTTGGACCACGACAGCCTGAGGGTCACTGTGCATGGCAGGAGCATGCGTGACATCATTTGCTTTTACCTGGATGTTTCGTGTGTCATCAATCAGAGCATCACTGTCACCCACTCTGCTTCTAGTTAGAAGAGAGTCTCAGGAGGCCTGGGGGTCCTATGGGCTTTGCAGGAGGTCCTGGGGTTAGGGAGAGAGGTTCAGGTAGAGCAGACAGCTTGCATGTGGGTCTCAGAAGTGAGGGGGTGTGGTTGGACACCCTTGTGTGTGAGCACAGGGCAGTGAAGGTGAGAGAGTGACAGCTGACATCCCCAGGTGTGGCTGCCGCTTGGCTTTGGGACATTATGGACTTGGCCCAAGGGGCTGGGTCTCTTGGCTCCTCATTGTACAGAAAGTCCAATCAGAGGTTAAGATGCGGAGCTGGGCTGTGAAAGGGCAGAGGGCGGTGCTGATAAAGTGCTGATGAGCTCAGGGTAGACCCAGATCCTTCCTCAGGTCTGTTGAGTGGAGTATCTGGGGAGGTTCATCTAGAGTCCTGACTGATGCTTTTTTTTTTTTGGTATAATAACAGCTAATATTTATTGAATGTTTATTAAGTGTGGGTAATTATTATAAAGCTTTTATTGGGATTATCTGAATTAATGCTCAAAACAAGTAGTTGTCAAACTAAGGCCTATGGGCCAAATCTAGCCCTTCATCTTTTTTTTTTTTTGGTTGGGGGGGTGAAGTTGTTTTACGATGCTGTGTTAGTCTCTGCTGTACAATGAAGTGAATCAGCCATATGTATACATATACCCCCTCCCTCTTAGACCTCCCCCCCATTCCCACATCCCACCTCTCTAGGTCATCACAGGGCACCAAGCTGAGCTCCCTGTGCTATACAGCAGGTTCCCACTAGCTATCTGTTTTACACACAGTGGTATAGAGAAGGTGATGGCACCCTACTCCAGTACTTTTGCCTGGAAAATCCCATGGACGAGGAGCCCGGTAAGCTGCAGTCCATGGGGTTGCGAAGAGTTGGACACGACTGAGAGACTCCCCTTTCACTTTTCACTTTCATGCATTGGAGAAGGAAATGGCAACCCACTCCAGTGTTCTTGCCTGGAGAATCCCAGGCACAGGGGAGCCTGGTGGGCTGCTGTCTATGGGGACAGAGACTGACACGACTGAAGTGACTTAGCAGCAGCAGCAGCAGTGTATATATGTCCATGCTACTGTCCCAATTCATCTCACCCTTCTCCCACTGCCCACGCGTCCATTTTCTACGTCTACATCTCTACTCCTGTCCTGTAAATAGGTACATCTGTACCATTTTTATAGATCCACGTATATGCTTTTCTATTTCCTTTAAGTAAGAAAGATACACCACATCTGGCTGAACAGTCCCTAGGGCTCCCTGTCTTGGTAAATGTCACCACACAGATGCCCAGTTGGAAATGGGACCACCGCCCAGACTCCTGAACTGCTTTCTCTGGAGCGAATGCATTCCCAGATCCCAGTGAGTTTACCTGCTGCAGGCCTCGTGGGCCCTGCAGGACCACGCACAAGGCTCCAGCCTCTCCCTGGGGACCTGTGGGGGCTGGGTTCCCTCCTGGCCTGAGATCCCTCCCCTGGGATTTTTCTTACCCTCATGATCATCTTTCCAGAATGTGAATCCTTCCCCTGCCTGGGAGTTTCCCAGGGCTCTCCACAGTTCTTCAAGGTTAGTCCAAACTGTTAGGTGACCTCCAAGCCTGTGTGAGCCCCGGGCCGTGTGGGTGGTGGTTTGAGTTGTGCCTTTGGCTTGGTCCGAATCTGCCCCCTTTGTTTCTCTAAACCTCACTCACCTCACTCGACCCCTCGTCTGGGATCACATATAGCTCTCTACACCCCTCAGCAAAGTATGGCCCTTTGGGACTTCTGGTGCAAGAAGGCAGATGGGACCCATATTCACAAAATTCTGTGAACATCACTGAGGAGGGGCTGGGGTAAAAAGGCTCACATCTGTAAGGGTAAAGAAGATGAGAAAAGAGTCAACTGCAGGGACATTTTGGAAGGTAAAAGATAGGGACACACAGCAAGTGATTTTGCAGATGTGGGAGGCTCACTGCTAATCCTGGGTGAGAAAAATGAAGCCCAGTTTCCAGCCCAGAAGTCCCCAAAGCCTGAAGAATGGCAGCCCCCATGTGCCTTTAAAAGTGGACATCAAAGTACATCATTCCTTGAAAAGCTGTTTAAGAAGAAGTGAGATATTCCTTCCCCAACTCCCCTTTCCTCCTTTGCTCTGTTCGGCAGGTAACCGCCTGGCCCACAGGCTAATACAAAACCAGAAGTTCTTCTCTCTGGAAATGCTTCAGCTGCAGGTGTCTGGACAGGAGGACACTAAACACAATGACACAAAACGCAAATGGATGTTTTGGAACTCTTCTTGCAGGTGTTGAGCTGGATCCTGCAGAAGCTGGTGGCTCTGAATTGATGGAGGTATTTAGCACAAAGGCCAGGGGAGGCCAGTTGTGGAGGAGATGGTCTTGGCTGGAGCCAAAGAGGGATGGTACGGGGCACACAAGAATGGGAAGTTGAAGCGGGCTCTCAGGGCAGTGATACTGTCAGACTGGGGACTCTGATTCAGTGAGAAAGATCCTTGCTGGCTTAGCAAGCAAGACATGGAATGATGGACATGGGATTTCAGAAAGACTTTTCTGAAGCTGAAGATCTAGGCTGGGGCCTGGGGAAGCAGGGAATCCAGGAAAATGCTAACTAAGGGGTAGGAGGGTATAGGTGAGGACAGGGGTGGGATGGGAGTGAGAAAAAACCCCACAAACCCAGAAGGCAAAGGCTTGTCTATTCCCGTGACCCTGCCCATCAGCTCTCCTAAGACCCTGCCGAGTTTCATAAATGCAAAGAGGTTTTTGGCAGGGAAGAACACTAGATTTGTAAAAGCAAAACCCCAGCTCTTTGAATTATTTGAAGGAATCCCAGCCAAAAAAGGAAATGAACTCGACTTTAGACAGAAAAAAAAATTCTCTTAAGAGATTTTTCAATCCATTAGCAACCTTTGTCCATTCCCAGAGCACTGGATGTACTGTCCACACAGGGGAACATCCAGAAGGCAGTGAAGTCCCACTTGCTGTCATGAGGCCTGAAGCCTCCATGAGGTCCTCTGGGCCGCATCCTTTCCTGCCTTCCTTCCTTCTGGGCCCACCTCTCTCCTCTCTACTGCTGACCCCGTAAGGCAAGCAAGGCAAGCAATCGCTCAGTCATGTCCGACTCTTCACGATCCCATGGACTGTAGTCTACCAGGCTTCTCTGTCCATGGCATTTTCCAGGCAAGAGTACTGGAGTGGGTTGCCATTTCCTTCTCCAGGGGATCTTCCTGACCCAGCGATCGAACCCAGGTCTCCGTAAGGGGGGCACGATATACCTTGCAGGTAGTAAGTGCTCAATAAAGCCAGCTGGTATTTTTGATCATTACAGTTAAACCTCAGGGACCCTCCTGACATCGCTAATGGTTCAACCTCTGACCTGCAAGGGAAATAGGAGTTGGAGTTGCCGGACATCACATAGCCTATTCCACGAGCAAGTGGGTGGGCAGCACTTCCCCAGGTACCCAAGACATGAAAGCAGCCTAAATGCCCATCGACAGAGAAATGGATGAAGAAGATGTGGTACCTATATGCAATGGAATGTTAATATTACTCAGCCATTAAAAAGGATGAAATAATGCCACTCGCAGCAACAGGGATGTACCTAGAGACTGTCATATCGAATGGAGTAAGTCAGGCAGAGAAGGAGAAATATCATATGACATTCTTTATATGTGGAATCTAAAAAGAAATGATACAAATGAACTTACAAAAACAGAGACAGACTCACTGACTTAATGAATTTGTGGTTGCCAGGGGAAAGGATAGGGGAAGGGATAGTTAGGGAGTTTGGGATGGACATGTACACACTGCTATATTTAAAATGGATAACCCACAAGGACATACTGTATAGCACAGGGAACTCTGCTCAATGTTATGTGGCAGCCTGGATGGGAGGGGAGTCTGGGGGAGAACGGATACATGTTTATGTATGGCAGGGTCCCTTTGCTGTTCAGGTGTTGGTCCCACCTGAAACTATCACAATGTCATTAATTGGCTATTCAGTTCAGTTCAGTTCAGTCGTGTCTGACTCTTGCGACCCCGTGGACTGCAGCACGCCAAGCCTCCCTGTCCATCACTAACTCCCAGAGTTTACTCAAACTCGTGTCCATTGAGTCAGTGATGCCATCCAACCATCTCATCCTCTCATCCCCTTCTCCTCCTGCCTTCAATCTTTTCCAGCATCAGGGTCTTTTCCAATGAGTCAGTTCTTTGCATTAGGTGCCCAAAGTATTGGAGTTTCAGCTTCAACATCAGTCCTTCCAATGAATATTCAGGACTGATTTCCTTTAGGATGGACTGGTGGGATCTCCTTGCCATCCAAGGGACACTCGAGAGTTTTCTCCAACATCACAGTTCAAAAGCATCAATTCTTCGGCACTCAGCTTTCTTTCGGAGAAGGAAATGGCAACCCACTCCAGTGTTCTTGCCTGGAGTATCCCAGGGATGGGGGAGCCTGGTGGGCTGCCGTTTATGGGGTCGTACAGTTGCACACGACTGAAGTGACTTAGCAGCAGCAGCAGCTTTTTTTATAGTCCAACTCTCACATCCATACATGACTACTGCAAAAACCATAGCCTTGACTAGATGGACCTTTGTTGGCAAAGTAATGTCTCTGCTTTTTAATATGCTGTCTAGGTTGGATATAACTTTTCTTCCAAGGAGTAAGCATCTTTTAATTTCATGGCTGCAGTCACCATCTGCAGTGATTTTGGAGCCCCCCAGAATAAAGTCTGCCACTGTTTCCCCATCTATTTGCTGTGAAGTGATGGGGCCGGATGCCATGATCTTAGTTTTCTGAATGTTGAGCTTTAAGCCAACTTTTTCACTCTCCTCTTTCACTTTCATCAAGAGGCTCTTTAGTTTTTCTTCACTTTCTGCCATAATGATTGTGTTATCTGCATATCTGAGGTTATTGATATTTCTCCTATACTTCAAAACAAAATGAAAAGTTTTAAAAAAGAATGCTATTGACTAATTTTTTGGTCATCCCTCTTTATTAAAATTCCAAGATATAGCCAGTCTAGCGGGGAGCCCATGACATCTACAATAACATTGGAACCTTCTGTGTTTGAACCTGTTTTCAGTCTAGTTGTGGATCTGTCCCTTTTCCTCCCTTTTACTGACTTTGATATTGTGTAAAATACACACAATGTAAAATTTACCATTTTAACCATTTTGCATGTACGGTTCAGCAGTATTAAGTGCATTCACATCGCTGTGCAACCTATTTCATGCATTTTAAGCCTCATCTCATGCCCACATTCTTTATGAGCAGCCAACTCTCTCTGCCCTGATGGAGAACTCTCATTTTAGCTGCAGTCTTGAACTTGGTAGAGCTTTAGAAATCAAGTTTCAACCTCCAACCCGAGGTAACCTTCTTTGTAGTCTTCTGATCTGGTCTCAAGACCTCTTCTCCGACCCACTCTGATGGAAATTCATCACTTAGGAAGCTCAACCATTTTCCTCCTTGGTCACCCCTGTGCCTGCGAGCCTGGCTGGCCCTTCTGTACTGTTGCCCACAGACCCCTGCTCTGCCGATTTAAGCACATTCCAGGAGTTTCTTCCCTGTTCTACAAGAGTTTGTCAAATATCTAAAAAGGCATGCAGTAGCAGAAACCCCACTGGCTCTGTGGCCAGATGGATCTGAGTTTCAATCTAAAAATCTATTGATGGGCTCCAGGGCAAATCAGTTCTTTTCTCTGAGCCTCAGTTTTTTCTTCTGTAAAATGGGGATCTTACCCTTTAGTTGTTGTGAGGCTAAGAAATGATGCACAGAAAACATCCAACATCATTCATGAGACACGAGAAACTCTGGACATCATTTTTGTTTAAAGATAGAAAAGACTTTCCTGCATTCACATCCCCAGGGCTCCCTTCTTTCCCTCAGGTGACAAAATGTCTATTTATCTACAACTAGAGAAGAGGGTGACAGAAGACGAGATGGTTAGATAGTATCACAGACTCAATGGACATGAATCTGAGCAAACTGGGAGATAGTGAAGGACAGCGAAAGAAACCTGGCATGCTGCAGTCCATGGGGTCACAAAGAGTAGGACACAACTGAACAACAACAACAAAATCTGCAACTGGCCCCTTCCACTATCACTAGAGTTACATCCAACTGAGAGTCTATGGTTATCCATCTGCATTTCAAAAATAGTTCTGCACTTAAACTGGACTAAATGATTCAGAGAGTCAGTAAATCAGAGGCAATACTCACCCACCCATCGAATGTTCGTAACACTGTGTTTTTGCACAGAATTAGAGGGTCTGGGTATTGCTTACATAAACGACTATGATTATTTTGTAACAGCTTATGATTATGTAACAGCTTAGGAGCCTGAGATGGAATTCAGACGTGTCTGTGGAAGGGGGATGGGGTGGACCCTGGAGTCTGCATGTTCACCAGAGGGTGAAGGGCATGCTGGGAGGTCCCCCGGCAGGAGCAGCCAAGTACGATAAGGATCTCTCTAGTCATTTCGAGGGAGGGTGAGTCTGTGTGGGTGTCACTCAAAACCACCCCCAGAACACAACAGTATTTGAACACACTTCTGGGTTCAAGGAAAAGTGAGGATCTGAAAGCCAAAACAAAAAAAAAATATGGTATTAAAAATGCTGATGGAAGGAAGGAAATAAAAAAGTTCAGAGTGAAAGTAAATGAAACAGAGACTAAAAAAAAAAAAAAAAGAAAAGATCAAAGAAATTAAGAGCTGGTTCTTTGAAAAGATAAGCAAAATCAACAAACTTTTAACTAGACTAACCAAGAAAAGAAAGAGGACTCAAATGAAGCAGAAGTGAAAGAGGAGATGTTACAGCTGATACCACAGAAATCGTAAGAGACTACTATGAACAATTATAAGCCAACAAATTAAACAACCTAGAAGAAATGGATAAATTCCTAGAAACATACAGTTTTCTAAGACCGAATCGTGAAGACATAGAAAACAGACTGATTAATAAAACAAAACAAAACAAAACAAGACTCCCAACAAGCAACAGCCCAGCACAGAGAGTTTCACTGGCAAATTCTATGAACATTCAAAGAAGATTTAATACCTTTCCTGCTCAAACTCTTCCAAAAAGTAGAAAAGGAGGGAAAACTTGCAAACATTTTATGAAGCTAGCATCACCCAGATACCAAAGCCAGACACCACAAAAAAGAAAATCTCAGGCCAGTGTCCTTGATGAACATAAATGCAAAAATTGTCAACAAAATACTAGCAAACAGAATCCAACAATACATTAAAATGATCATGTAACATGATCAAGTGGGATTTATTCTAGAAATGAAAGGAGAGTTCAGTATATGCAAATCAGTCAATGTGGTTCACAAAAAGAAGGGTAAAAATGACACAATCATCTCAATAGAAGCAGAAAAAGCATTTGAAAAAATTTTTAATAAAAATTCTGAGCAATGTCAGTATAGAGAGGACATAGTTCAGCATAAGAGGACTATATATGACAGACCCACAGCTAACATTATAGTCAATGGTGAAAAGCTGAAAGCTTTTCCTCTAAGACCAGGAATAAGACCAGGACTCCCACCATCACTACTTTTATTCAACACAAATCTTGGCCACACAATTACGCAAAAAAAGAAAAAAAAAAAAAAGAAAGAAAGTAAAGGCATCAAAAGTGGAAAGAAAGAAGGAAAACTGTCACTATTTTCAGATGACATGAAACTATATAAAAAACCCTAAAGACTACCAAAAAAGCTGTTCAGTTCAGTTCAGTTCAGTCGCTCAGTCGTGTCCAACTCTTTGCGACCCCATGAATCGAAGCACACCAGGCCTCCCTGTCCATCACCAACTCCTGGAGTTCACTCAGACTCACGTCCATCGAGTCAGTGATGCCATCCAGCCATCTCATCCTCTGTCATCCCCTTCTCCTCCTGCCCCCAATCCCTCCCAGCATCAGGGTCTTTTCCAATGAGTCACCTCTTCGCAGGAGGTGGCCAAAGTACTGGAGCTTCAGCTTTAGCATCATTCCTTCCAAAGAAATCCCAGGGCTGATCTCCTTCAGAATGGACTGGTTGGATCTCCTTGTAGTTCAAGGGACTCTCAAGAGTCTTCTCCAACACCACAGTTCAAAAGCATCAATTCTTCAGCTGTTAGAAGTAATAAATAAATTCAGTAAAGTGGTAGGATATAAAATAAATATACAGAAATCTATGGTGTTTCTATATACTAATAATGAACTATTAGGAAAAGAAAGAACCCATATGAACCCAGCTATTCACTCATGTGTGTTTATCTGAACAACAGGAAAACACTAATTCAAAAAGACAGCTACAGCCCTGTATTCATTGCAGCATTATTTATAATAACCAAGGTATCAAAACAACCTAAGGACTTATTGATGGATAAGTGAATTAAGAAGACATGGGACACACACACACACACACACACACACACACACGCACACACTGGAATATTAGTCAGCCATGGAAAGAACGAAATCCTGCTATTTGCGACAACATGGATGGACCCTAAAGGTCTAAGTGAACATAAGTCAGATGGAGAAAAACAAATATTGTATGATTTTATCCATATGTGGAATAAAAAAAAAAAGCCAAGACAAGCTGACAAAACAAAAACAAAGTCAGAAGGGAAGGAGGTTGGGGGCGGGAGAAATGAGTGAAGAGGTTAACCGTATGGTGGTGGATGGTGAGACTAGAGGTGATCAGTTTCGTGTACACAAATGTGCAATTACAGTGATATACGCCCGAAACACCATCATCACCATTATCATCATAGAAGCTGCTCATAGACTCTGGGTCAAAGTTAGGAGGCTGGTCAGGAGTCAGGGGACCACAGATTATTGTGATGAACATTGCCGCAGCTGTATCCACTGCTGGTGTGGACAGGAGAAATTCCAGTGAGTTCAACACGGAATACTGCCCTGTGGGTGACCAAAGTTCATCGGGGATATAATAAAAGAACACAAATGGCTGTAAGAGGGTAGGAAGAGCTGTGTGCTGGGAGGGAGGGCCAGGTAAACTACTCTAGGAATTCAGGAAATGGGGAGATGGCTTGTGGAGAAGGTGCCCTCCTGCCGTGCCACCATCCGCCTCACTCCTCACGAGTGTTTGTCCTGTCTAGAATATTTCTCACTCAACTCACATTTGCCCAAAATACTTGCCCTCTCTGCTCTTCTGCTGACCTCCTGCTTATCCTTCAAGGATCTCCCAACCCCATGGTGTCCAGCTTCTCCCAACTGTCTTGGGAAAACTGAGGTGGTCATTCCTCGAGGCTTACTGCTGTGTCTGGCACCTCATCACATCGATTGCCAAGTTGTGGCTTGTTGTCTATACCTGATGGAGAAACCCAACTTGCAGTCACATCTGTTTTCATTTCCCCAGAACCTTGCACAGTGTTCAGTATATATGGATGCCCAATCAATATTTTTTAAAATATTTTATTTTATTTCTTTATTCTGGCTATATCAGGTCTTAGTTGCAGCACACAGGATCTTCCATCTTCCTTGTGGCATGTGGGATCTTTAGTTGTGGCATGTGGGATCTAGTTCCTTGGGAAAACTGAGGTGGTCATTCCTCGAGGCTTACTGCTGTGTCTGGCACCTCATCACATCGATTGCCAAGTTGTGGCTTGTTGTCTATACCTGATGGAGAAACCCAACTTGCAGTCACATCTGTTTTCATTTCCCCAGAACCTTGCACAGTGTTCAGTATATATGGATGCCCAATCAATATTTTTTAAAATATTTTATTTTATTTCTTTATTCTGGCTATATCAGGTCTTAGTTGCAGCACACAGGATCTTCCATCTTCCTTGTGACATGTGGGATCTTTAGTTGTGGCATGTGGGATCTAGTTCCTTGACCAGGGATTGAACCTGGGCCCCCTGCATTGGGAGTGTGGAGCCAGCCACTGGACCACCAGAGAAATCCCAAATATATTTTCTTAACTCATTTACAGAAGAAAAGGGGAGTAATAAATAAAGAGACAGAAATGTTGAACGTGCCACTGATAGAAGAGTAGGTGGGTGGGATTCAATAACTGGATAGAAATCTGAGACAGAAAAATATACTAAAACAGTGTTTGAATATTTTAAATAAATGTTGGCTTGGATATACAAGGACTGTTGGTAAAATTGTTTTTTTCTCCATTCCTGAAGTTTTGGGGTCTGAGAGGTCAGAAATGTAACACTGTACTTTGCCTAAACAAAGCCTTGGTTTTGTCATCTGCAAATGAGGGGGAGGATGCTGGGGGAGGAGGAGGGGAGCCGACAATGGCTTTTTTTACACCCATATTCTGGTCTGCAGGGAGTGGAGTTTGCCAGGGAGGAAAGCCCTGGGGCCAGACAGTGTGAGTCATCCGTAGAGGATTTGGAGTTACCCAGGGGTGAAGATTACAGAGCTTTCCAGCTCTAGGTGGCTTTTGAATCTTATCTTGGACATTCATCCCTTCACATATTTAAAAAGATACCCCAGGTACCTGCCTTGTGTTCCATAAGGAGGTACCAGGCACCCAGAGGGGCTTCCCGGGTGGCTCAATGAGTAAAGAATCTGCCTGCAATGCAGGAGACATAAGAGACATCGGTTCGATCCTTGGATCAGGAAGATCCCCTGGAGGAAGGCACAGCAACCCACTCCAGTACTCTTGCCTAGAGAATCCCATGGACAGAAGAGCCTGGTGGGCTACATACAGTCCATAGCGTTGCAAAATGTGGGACATGACTAAGTGGCTAACACACACAGGCATCTGGAGTCGAGCGCTTAGCAAAGTCAGAGTCTAGTGGAGAAATGTTATTACAGGGTGATCACCCCAGTAGAATTCAATAAGTCACCAAGTGCTGTGGGCACACAGAGAGAAGACAAACTACATCGGTTAGCTCAAGGTCCAATGCTGAGAACAGAAACCCTCAAAATACCAGTGGCCTACACTGGTTAGAAGTGTATTTCTCCTGCACATAAAACATGCCCAGAAGTGGGTAATTTAGAGCTGGTGTGAAGGCTCTGGGCATCAGGAACCCAGGCCCTTGTCTTGCGCTCTGTCATCATCAATCTGCGGCTTCCTCGTCCTCTGGTCCTCTGGGGCTGTCCTCCCGGTAGAAAAACGAGCCCCTCTCACCTCAGGCAGCTCTTTTAGGCAGGCTTCCTTCTGGGAAGTCCCACATGGCATTCCTGCTCCTGTCTCCTGGTGGTACCTAACTGTGAGGGTGGCTGGACACTTGGTCGTTTTTCTTTTCCAATCAGCACTGTCTCCATGTACTAGTTAGGGCTCCTCTACCAAGGAGGGAAGGGAGAATGGATGGTAATGTGATCAACACACTAGGGAAAGATTGGAGGTAAAAGGAGAAGGGGGTGGCAGGGGGTGAGACGGTTAGACAGCATCACTGACTCAATGGACATGAATCTGAGCAAACTCTGGGAGATAGTGAAGGACAGAGGAGCCTGGTGTGCTGCAGTCCACGGGGTCACATAGAGTCGGACATGACGTAGTGACTGAATGACAAAATCTCTTTTCATGGGGAGTCCATCTTATTGTAAAATTATCACTGCTTAAGATTCCATGTGCCTGCCCCATAAAGGCAGGAATGCTGAGCTGAAGGTGTCAAGACTGGGCTTTTGGAAGAGGTAGGGGTGGGCAGAGTGGTGGAGATTGTAGTCGGGCCTCTGCAAACTGGTTTTGGTGCTTGAATTCTGATGAATGCTGTCTCCCCTCTGAGACAGAGTGAAACACGGAGGGACATGGCAGCTACGCCCCCGTCCCAGGACAGAGCTCTCTGGGGAAGCTGAAAGGGTGGCTGTACCTTTCGTCAGGAGGCCACGGTGATTACTAGGAGTCTGAGGTGGTCCATGCAGAGCATACCAGACTGGACTTACTCATCCAGCCAGAGAACTGGGAATGGAAAGTCCAGAGCATGGATGCATTTCCACCTCCCCCATTGAACTTGACCCAGTGAACTGCTCAGACTCTCCCTCATGAGACCATCAACGCTTCCTCCCCTGGGGATTGTCAGATCTAAGCTGGAGGTTTCAATGATTCTTTGACCTCTGGGCTGAGACTGAAGTATAAGGACAAAGTATTTTCCTTTATTGCCAGCATTTAAGTGTGTGGGTGGCGTGAAATGGCACTTCACCAGGATCTTACTTGGATGATCGAATTGCTCTGAACTTGAGTCTCCTTCTCCAGGATAGCTGAGAGTCCTGTCTGCTCTCCTCACCTTTCCAGTGTTATGATGATCTTACTGTTATTTACAGGTTTTTTTTTTTTCTTGGTTCAAATTCCTAAGAGACAGAAGTTGATGGGAAAATATAGGAACATGAAGAAAATCCATGCAGTGAGTATTTAAATATTCAAACAACAAATAAAGAAGAAGTGCAAACATTTGTAAAAAAAAAAAAAAAAGAAAAAAAAAAGGAAGCCCTAAGAATGAGAGGAGAAACTAGAAATCACAGAGGAGCAAGAAGTAGGTCCGTATACCAGAGAGAACGTCAAGGCGAGTTACCATGTCATATAAGAGCTAACCTTTGTTTAATGGAGGTATGATTTAAACAAATTTAAACTTTTAAATTGTACAATGTTTGCTTTTACAATTAATTTACAGTGTGGCGCCAACCTCTGCTGTATATCAAAGTGACTCAGTTATACACATATAGACATTCTTTTTTTCATATTCTTTCCAACATGGTTTATCACAGGATATTGAACACAGCTCCCTGTGCTATACAGCAGGACCTTATTGTTTATCCATCCTATATATAGTAGTTTATATGCTAATCTCATATTCTCGGTCTTTCCCTCCCCAACTCCTCTCTCCTTTGGCAACCACAAGTCTGTTCTTTATGTCTATGAGTCTGTTTCTGTTCATAGATAAGCTCATTTGTGCAATAATATGGTATTTGTCTTTCTCATTCTGACTTACTTTCAGTTCAGTTCAGTCGCTCAGTCATGTCCATCTCTTTGCGCCATGGACCGCAGCACGCTAGGCTTCCCTGTCCATCACCAACTCCCAGAGTTGCTCAAACTCATGTCCATCGAGTCAGTGATGCCATCCAACCATCTCATCCTCTGTTGTCTCCTTCTCCTCCTGCCTTCAATCTTTCCCAGCATCAGGGTCTTTTCTAACGAGTCAGTTCTTCGCAACAGGTAGATAATGTATTGGAGCTTTAGCTTCAGCATTGGTCCTTCCAATGAATATTGAGGGTTGATTTCCTTTAGGATGGACTGGTTTGATCTTCTTGCCATCCAAAGGACTCTCTAGAGTCTTCTCCAATACCACAGTTCAAAAGCATCAATTCTTCGGCACTCAGCTTTCTTTATAGTCCAACTCTCACATCCATACATGACTACTGGAAAAACCATAGCTTTGACTAGATGGACCTTTGTTGGCAAGGTAATGTCTCTGGTTTTTAATATGCTGTCTAGGTTGGTCATAACTTTTCCTCCAAGAAGCAAGCGTCTTTTAATTTCATGGCTGCAGTCACCATCTGCAGTGATTTTGGAGCCCAAGAAAATAAAGTCTCTGTTTCCATTGTTTCCCCATCTATTTGCCATGAAGTGATGGGACTGGATGCCATGATCTTAGTTTTTTGAACGTTGAGTTTTAAGCCAGCTTTTTCACTCTCCTCTTCCACTTTTATCAAGAGGTTCTTCAATACCTCTTTGCTTTCTGCCATAAGGGTGATGTCATCTGCATATCTGAGGCTATTGATATTTCTCCTGGCAATCTTGATTCCAGCTTGTGGTTCATCTAGTGACTTACTTTACTTGGTATGATAATCTCTAGGTGTATCTGTGTTGCTGCAAATGCCATTATTTTATTTTTTTTATGGTTGAGTAGTATTCCATTTTAGGTATGTACCACATTTTCTTTATCCATGCCTCTGTTGATAGACATTTAAATTGTTTCCGTGTCTTGGCTCTTATGAATAGTGCTGCTACAAACACAGGGATGAATGTATCTTTTTGAATTATAGTTCTAAGTGTGATATAAACAATTTTAAGTTTTTTCACATACATATATATATGTGTGTGTGTGTGTATGTGTGTTAGTCACTCAGTCAAGTCCGACTTTTTGTGACCCCATGGTCTGTAGTCTGCCAGTCTTCTCTGTCCATGGGATTCTCCTGGCAAGAATACTGGAGTGGGTTGCCATTTCCTTCTCCAGGGGATCTTCCTTACCCAGGGATTGAACCCGAGTCTCCTGCATTGCAGGCAGACTCTTTACCGATAGAGCCACTGTATATATGTGTGTGTGTGTTTGTGTGTGTGTTTGTGTATGTATAGCATATTCATGAAACAATCACTACCATCAAGGTAATGAACATATTCACCAACCACTAAAATTTCCTTGCCTCTCCCTCTCATTTCTCCCTGCCCCTACCTGTCCCTGCTGTTGCTGCTGCTGCTAAGTCACTTCAGTTGTGTCTGACTCTGTGTGACCCCAGAGACGGCAGCCCACTAGGCTCCCCCATCCCTGGGATTCTCCAGGCAAGAACACTGGAGTGGGTTGCCATTTCCTTCTCCAATGCAGGAAAGTGAAAAGTGAAAGTGAAGTCACTCAGTCATGTCCAACTCTTCTCTACCCCATGGACTGCAGCCCACCAGGCTCCTCCATCCATGGGATTTTCCAGGCAAGAGTACTGGAGTGGGGTGCCATCATCTATCTGTTTGCATTATCTGAAATTTTATACAAAGAGAATCTTACAGTACAGTTTGTAGTCTTTTTTTGCCTGACAATTATCTTAGGGTTCATCCATATCCCTATATATAACAATTGTTCACTCCTTTTTGTGGGCTTCCGTCTATGAGGTCGCACAGAGTTGGACACGACTGAAGCAACTTAGCAGCAGCAACAGCAGCAGCAGCAGCAGCAGCATTGTATCAGATGGATAGATCATATTTAATTTATTCATTCACCTATTGATGGGTACTTCTGTTGTTTTTGATTTTTGGCTCTTAGAAATAAAGCTATTATATACATTTAGGTATATGGTTTTGTATGAACATATGCTTTCATTGCTTTGGGATAAATACTTAGACACAGACTGGCTGGGTCATGTGGTAAATATAACTTAAAAAAAAATTGTTCAGTTAGTATAGCAAATAATGGAAACATCCCACCTTGTTACTAGGATGATAAAAAGAAAAGTAAGGATAAGCCAAAGATTGAGAAATGTGTTTAAACATTTGCTAGTTCATTTGAAATGAAATGCCATCATTTTATTTTTCACTACATTTTTTGCTGTTATTCATTAAATAGTTGCCTTTATTTTGGTTTGACTTTAATTATGAGTGAGATGTAACATCTTTTAAGTGGACTGACCATTTGTATTTCTTTTTCTCTGAAAAAGCTTTCAGGGCTTCCCTGATAGCTCAGTTGGTGAAGAATCCACCTGCAATGCAGGAGATCTGGTTCGATTCCTGGGTTGGGGAGATCCCCTGGAGAAGGGATAGGCTACCCATTCCAGCATTCTTGGGCTTCCCTTGTGGCTTAGCTGGTAAAGAATCCTCCTGCAATGTGGGAGACCTGGGTTTGATCCTTGGGTTGGGAAGATCCCCTGGAGAAGAGAAAGGCTACCCACTCCTGTATTCTGCCCTGGAGAATTCCATGGACTATACAGTCCATGGAGTCTCAAAGAGTCGGACATGACTGAGTGACTTTCACTTTCACTTTTCTCTGAAACGCCTGTACATTTTTATTTGCCATTTTTCTATGGGATTGTTTGTCTTTTTATTGTTGTTGATTTGTACAATCTTGTTTGTTAGTTAATATTTACATATATATTTGCATGTGAAGCGCAGGTTTTTTTTTTTTTTGCCAGTTTGTTATTAGGTTCTATTGGTGGTTTTTTCACATAGGAGTTAAAATTTTTTTAATGTATTTATTTTTAATTGAAGGAAAATTGCTTTACAATATTGTTTGGTTTCTGCCATACACTGACATGAATCAACCATAGGTATACACATGTCCTTCCCTCTTGAATCTCCTTCCCACGTCCCACCCCATCCCAGCCCTCTGGGGTGTCACAGAGCCCCAGTTAAGGTTCCCTGAGTCATAGAGCAAATTTCCGCCGGCTATCTATTTTACATATGGTAATGTATATGCTTCCATGTTATTTTCTCCATCTGTCCCATCCTCTCCTTCCTCCCTGCCCCTCGTGTCCATGAGTCTGTTCTGTAGGTCTGTGTAGGAATTTAAAATTTTACCAGCAGCATTATGAAGGGTGAGAGATGAAGGCACATATTCCAGACACTTTCCTTTGGCACTTGTGGTCCACAAAGATGAGAGGAGGTTCTGGATCCTGGGGAAAAGGATTCAGAACCATCTGGGCTTGTTGAGAGAAGATTTATGGGAAGAGAGCAGGGCTGCCGGCTAAGGAGGTAAACAAAGCGTCTCATCCAGACGATTGCTAGGGTCTCTTCCAGGGTCAACATTATTTGCACCTGGTGTGTGTAGCTGTCATCTTGCCCTGCACCTCTGCTGGCTTTCTTCTGATGGGCAGAACCGGGGCACACCTCCCCACGCCAGGCAGCCTCCAAGTTCAGGAAGTGTCACCCATTTTCAACTTTCTTTCAGTCAGCTCTTTTGCATTTCCCTTTCATGATTTTTGCTCAAAATATGCAGCTTGTGGGGAAAAGACAGGAAATTGCACAAAACCCCTCAGATGAGCCTCGCTGTCTGGGGTTGGCCAGTGGCAGGAAGGCAAGACTTCTGCTTTGGGGCTTGATGGATTTGGCCCTGGTCCTGGCTCTGTCCCTCGCCAACTGCGTGACTTGGGTGGGCTCCTGAAACTCCGCGGGTGTGTATTAACATTTCCTCTTCTGAAGTTTTCCCTTTTCTGCCTCTCCCCTGGATTATTGTCGGGGCCAGGGAACAAATATATACCTTTCCAGCTATGTTATATTATTGTTGTTGTTAGTTACTAAGTCATGTCTCACTCTGCGACCCCATGGACTGTAGCCCGCCAGGCTCCTTTGTCCATGGGATTCCCCAGGCAAGAATACTGGAGCGAGTTGCCATTTCCTCCTCCACGAAATCTTCCTGACCCAGGGATCAAAGCTGCATTTCCTGCATTGGCAGGTGGATTCTTTGTCTGCTGACCCACCTGGAAAGACCAGTGTTACGTTATTAAATAATAAAAATTGAATGACTATAAATACATGGTGCTTAATCAGTGCCTTGCATCTAATAGGTGCTTAATACATACTTGTTGATGAAAGGGGTACATGACATGAATCACATGGCAAAGAGACCATGAGGGTTTTCAAGGGTGCAGCATTTTGGAGGCTGACCTAGGACTATGAATTAGTAGCCTTAAACATTCGGCCCTTTCTATCCAGCAATTCCAGTTCCAGAAACTTTTCTTTTTCAAAGAGATAACTAGAGGAGGTATAATGATATTTTTGTGCCACACTGTTCATCACAGTGAAAAGAACTGACAACAATTCTATGTGCACAGTCATGGCAGGGGTGCGGATGGGGTTGGAAGGTAGTGGGGGCAGGTCAAATAAAGTCTGGTTCTGTCCCGGTGGATTCGGGGCTGCAAAGGCCCTGTGGAAGCATAGACTGGCTGCGGAACAGGCCTGGTGTTGGCAACAAAGCCTGGTGCTGATGCCTGCCGGCGCTGTGGAATTTGACGAGTTTACTTAAGCTCTCAAAACATTAATTTTCCCCTTTGAGAGTGACTTTAATGATTCTAACCTCATTGGGTCAGGAAAATCTGACTGGAGCTTGGGATGGCTGTTGGCAGGCTGCCAGGGCCCCCAAAAGGCAGGCGCAATCGAGTCACACAAAAAGGTGGAATACAGCAAATTAAATCAAAACCGGATGATCACATTTGTGTGTGTGTGTGTGTGTGTGTGTGAAAATAAATACACATATGGAGGTAGGAAAAGTCTGGAAGGATATATGCAAACTTGTTGGTTGCAGTTGGCCCCGGGGGCATGTGGTGGGTGGTTTTTAGTTTCGTCTTTTTGTTCATTGGCATTTTCTCTTTCCTACAAGGTCTTACAATCATCTCTGATCCAATATTCTTGCCAGGAGAATCCCATGGACAGAAGAGACTGGAGGGCTGCAGTCCACAGGGTTGCAGAGAGTTGGACACAACTGAAGTGATAAAAACACATTCAGATTACATATATGGCATCACTCCTAGGGTATTTGGGAAAGGATTGTGTACTGTCTGGCATAGTTTGATGATTTGCCATAAAGGCAGAGTACCTGCTGGGCAGTTTTATTTAGTCGATCTGTTTTATTTAGTAAGAGAACAAATTCGATTTGGTAAGAGGTAGCTTCATCCTTTTTCGGATGAATTTACATTATTTTCCTAGGCTTCCCTAGTGGTAAAGAATCCGCCTGCAATGCAGGAGATGCCGGTTCAATCCCTGGGTCAGGAAGATCTCCTGGAGGAGGTCACAGCAACCTATTCCAGTATTGCCTGGAGAATCCCATGGACAGAGGAGCCTGGCAGGCTGCAGTCCACAGGGTCACACAGAGTTGGACTGAAGCGACTTAGCATGCACATATATCATTTTCCCACCAGAGACTTACTCTTTGAGTGGGGCTGGGGGGGGTAGTATCCCAGTCACCATGGACAGTGCTCGCTGGCAGACTTTTAACAACAGTAATAATATCTCATATTTTTGTCTGCCGGATACTCTCCCAATCATAGCAATCCTGTAATATGATGCTATTGTGCTGTTACTACCTTTATGAGGTGGCTTAGGAAATGGAGGCATAGAGGGATTGAAGAAATGCCCACAGCCTCATTGCTTCCAAGTGCTGTACACATAAAAGCACTGATTCCCAGCTAGAGGGTTCTGGCAATTCCCCCGGGCAGCTTTGTTCGCCGATGGATCTTGTACAAGTTCCTTCATCCATAAATGGCTATGTTAATGGCGCTTGTTGGGGGGAATCCACAAGCCGGTGCATAGAAGGCACTTAGCACAGAGCCTGGATGAAGTCTGAGTGGATGTCCTGCATGTGTGGCCCCGCTTCCCACTAACCTTGATGGCAGAATCATCCCTAACAGGGCTCTGAGGGACCACCCCCACCATGAACTGGAGCTGATACGGCAGATTCTCTTATCTGCCATCTCTGCGCTAGATGCTCTGATGGTGTCATTTCAAACAATAAAAGTGCAAGCTCTGGTTGAACATGGTTCTCTTTTCCTGTCCCTGTGCTGAAGCCACCACAACCCTTGTGCCGTCTTCCAAGCTGTCTTGCTCTCCTCCTACCTTGGGGACAGCTTAGATGTTAATAAGCTTGGTTACATTGGTGATTTACACGATTTTGATACTATCGATAGTTCTGCTTTTTTCAGATTAAGGTACACTGAAAATTAACTAATGAATTTGTACAGTTTGTACCGGGATTGATTATTCATGATGATTTTTAGTGATTTATTTCTAGTTATTTGTAGTTTTTATTTCTTCTTTCTCAACTGCAATGTTGTCCTACATTTCATAGTTATGAGATAGAGTACTTTTTTTCTATTTTGTTTTGTTTTATTTTTTGAAAACTTTTCTTGAAATATAGTTGTGTTACTTTTTGCTGTCCAGCACAGTGAACCAGTTAGGCATATACATATATCCACTCTTTTTGGGGGGACTGTAAGGAGATCAAACGAGTCAATCCTAAAGGGAATCAACTCTGAATATTCATTGGAAGGACTGATGCTGATGCTCCAATACTTTGGCCACCTGATTCGAAGAGCTGACTCAATGGAAAAGACCTGGATGCTGGGAAAGACTGAAGGCAAAGAGGAAGGGCATGTCAGAGGATGAGATGGTTGGATGGCATCTCAATGGACATGAGTTTGAGCAAACTCTGGGAGAAAGTGAAGGACAGGAAAGCCTGGTGTGCTGCAGTCCATGGGGTCGAAAAGAGTCAGACACAACTGAGCGACTGAACAACAACCACCCATGTGGGTCATTACAGAGAGATACAGTATTATTAACTCCGGTCACCAAATGGCCATGAAGTTGCAGCATTTCAGTTTGCAAATTTGACCTTGGAAAGAAGTTTATTGATTTTCTAAGGAAATGGAATTGGGACGTGGGTGTGCTGTCACCTGACGGTGGTTCTTGGGCTCCACTGTTCAGTCTGTGAGGCGGGCGTGTTGAGATTTACCTAAAGATTAAACGGTTGTGTAGGACTGTGAATCATCCCTTCTGACTCAGGGCCAAAAGGGTGTTGCCAACGTTGTGTAAATACCAGTGTCTTTTGTTTTCCTATTCTTCTAATGAGCAGAGTATTAAGGTTCATAAAAAAGAAAATGATATGCAAAGTCCAGTGGAAATAAGCAGGTGGGTAAAAGTGTTAGTCACTCAGTCGTGTCCGACTCTTTGCGATCCCATCGTCTGTAGCCTGCCAGGCTCCTCTGTCCATGGAATTCTCCAGGCAGGAATACTGGAGCAGGTAGCCATTTACTTCTCAGCAGATCTTCCTGACCCAGGGATCAAACTCACGTCTCCTGCACTACAGGCAGATTCTTTACCATCTGAGCCACCAGGGAAGCCCCCAGTGAGAGGGTAGCATGCCCAGAAAAGTCTAGAAACTCTGTGGATTTATTACCCTAATCAACACCACCATGTTTCGTGCTATTTTGTTTTGCTATTATTAATGGAATTGAATATACTTTTCAGGAACAGGAGCCAAGAATGAAGTCTGTCTGGGGCCACCCCTCTTTCTCTCGACCCTCATCCTTATTCCAGAGGATATCTGTGCTGTAAACAGGGGCCCTTTTCACTGTGTACTTGGGGCCACATTTTTCACATTTTTGTGCTTTTTTGCTGGTGATTCTGCAGTTTAAAACGGCTTCCAAGATGCTGAGAGGCTGCCCAGTGATCCTACGTGCAAGAAGCTTGAGACAGTCCTTATGGAGGAAGCATGTGTGTTAGGGAATCTCTGTTGCACATCTGTTACCCTGCTGCCGGCCATGAGTGCAGTGAATCGCCGGTGTCTATTAAATAAGGTGTCTTTAAACAGAAACACACAAAAAATCAAGGGTTATGTGTCAATTGGTCAATGAAAACATTGTCATCAAAGGTTCCCTGTACTTCCCCAGCCCTGGAGCAAAGGTTCAGGATTCACTAATTCAGCGTTCTCAATGACTTTTATAAAACTGAACTGTCCCGGAGAGCAAGTATCGACTGTACTCATGTTGATAATCTATAACTAAAAATAACTAAAGTTCAACATATTAATGTGTTTCATTGTAATGAAGACCCTACAGCAGGATGGGAAAGTGACTCCTCAGTTGCAACAAACCCAGAGCACCCCCCCACCCCTACCACACACACAAGGTTGTGAGTCCTGTAAGGATATTGTGAGCCCCTGGTCGGGGAGCAGACACAGCAACTGAAGAGGGGCAGCTCTTCTGAAGATGACACGAGGACAATCTGAATCATTTCAGGTGGGTTGGGATGGACCTGTGAGATGATTTTCAATGTAGGCATGAAACCCACACCCTGTTGCCACCCTTCCACTAATAAAAAGTTCAAACTTCATAAAAATTAAGTTATATGCCAAAGTCCAGTGGAAATAAACATTAGAGGTGAAACACTCAAAAAGCGTTACAAGGTAAGAAGGCGAATTTACCGCCTAGGAAGGGCCCAGGTGTGTCTGATTTTACTTTGTTATTATTTTGTGAAGGCTTTGCTTCTACTGTTACCTGGTTGATAGCTTAGAGTTGGTTCAAATGAAATCACCATGCATCACTCAGAGGTTTGGATTTGCTCCTTTGTATGGTCATTGGCTGGAGTCCAGCCTTGAGACAAACCATGG
Source organism: Bos indicus x Bos taurus (assembly GCF_003369695.1). Classification (NCBI taxonomy): domain Eukaryota; kingdom Metazoa; phylum Chordata; class Mammalia; order Artiodactyla; family Bovidae; genus Bos; species Bos indicus x Bos taurus. The sequence goes on along the minus strand of NC_040094.1, from coordinate 33,947,792 downwards.
TAGATTTTCACAAAGAAGTAAAGCTGCAGAACTATGTTTCTAGAACGATAAGCAAGCGTAGATGGGGATTCCTCTCCTCTTGTTGTTTGTGCAGATGAAGAAATCAAGCCCCCACTGCCAACCCCAGGGAGTGAATTAGGAGCCCTGGGTCTGGACTCCATGCCACCTTTGAAATTTTATTTTTATTGAAGTAGAGTTGATTTACAGTGCTGTGTTAGTTTCAGGTGTGCCGCAAAATGATTCACATATGTATATGTATATGAATGTACATTCCTATGAATGTGTATATATGTATTCAAGCCCTGCTCTTTTGAAGTCAGTAGACCCAGGCCGTCTATTCAAGGTTCTTAAGAGCCCACACTCTGCCTAAAGTTGATGGAGCAAATCCTATCTTCTTGGAAAAAGACGTGTCAGCTTGGGTGGACCCTAGGACACTGGGGTGTGGCCTGTCCATCTTCTCCACTCTTCCCTGTGGTGGTCAGCCCTTAAGGCATCTGCCCTTAGCTAACGTCCTCCAACTTGTCCAAAAGTGCGTCGTTAATCCAGCTGGCCCCCTTCTGAATGCATAAAATTAGCTCAAAATGGGACTAAAAATATGTGAATCAGAGCAAATCCCTCCAAGTTGGAAACATCTTTTCAAGCACATCCTCCTAGTCTTGGGAGGGCTCTTCCTCTGAGCCCTTGACCTAATTGAAATAGGTCCATATGCTGTTTACTAAGTGCCTGGTACAGTTCCAAGGACTCCACACTTTGCATCATTGGAGGCTGGAGAATTTCTGTGATGGAGGCTGTGTCATTGTGCTTGTCACAGCACACAGAGCTGCGCTCATCTTACTGAAGAGCAATGGTCTTACTGCACAGTGGATCTGATGTCCGGGTAATCCAGGTGGACCTAGATTAACATTTCAGCTCTGCCAGATAATCAGCTACCTAACCACTCGGATCATCGTTTTCCCTAGTTCTGTAGTGGGAATAATGACAACTACCTAGTGAGCAGGTTTTCTTGTGCGCGTCTGTCATTAGAAAGAATAACACAATTTGAAGATGATTTATCTGTGAATCAAACGGCCAAACTCCTGTTTCCACATGTCAGGAGACATGGAAGATGTCTCTCCATGGCCGTATCTACGCACATTAACAAAAGAACCCACCCAGTTTTCTAGAGGGATCTTGAGCTTTTTAGAGCAATAAATCCTCAACCATCAGATCAGATCTTTTGAAAGCGGCGTCTTTTCTTCAGGAGGTATTTGCTCTCCTCCTCCTTGAATAGAGCACGGTTCACGAATTCCTGGGATAGTTTCGCTGTAGAAGCTGAGATCCGGGACATCTACAATCGAGTCTCTGGGCTCTGTGCTCACTCCCACCGGCTGGAATTTTTTATGGGAGTTCTGACAAAGGCCATTTTGTGGTGACTCCCTCTGCCCCCTGCCCAGAACTGGCTCTGCTGGAATGCACTAATTGCTGTGAACAAAAGGATGCCTATGTACTCTCTGCTCCATGGCTGTGCATTGATTCTTTATGGCGTTGGCATCAAAACTGCCAGTGTTTCCTCTGGACGGTCTGCTCCCAGAGGGAGGACACAGTGCTGGGTCTCCTGTGCTCCTGGGGACAGCTTGTGAGGCTGAGGGGTGTGAGAGACGGTGCATCCACTCACCTAGCAGCCTGGGGGGAAGCCCCTTCCACTGGCCATAGGCCCCTTTGACGTGGGCCATTCTTAATGTCTTTATTGAATTTGTTACAATATTGCTGCTGTTTTTTTTTTTTTTAAGTAATGTATTTATTTTAATTGGAGGCTAATTACTTTACAATATTGTGGTGGTTTTTGCCATATATTGACATGAATCAGCCATGGGTATACATGTGTCCCCCCCATTCTAAACCTCCCTCCCAATCCCATCCCTTGAAGTTGTCCCAGTGCACTGGCTTTGAGTGCCCTGCTTCATGCATTGAACTTGGACTGGTCTTCTGTTTCACATATGGTGATATACATGTTTCAGTGCTGTTCTCTCAAATCATCCCACCCTCGCCTCCTCCCACAGAGTCCAAAAGTCTGTTCTTTACATCTTTGTCTCCTTTGCTGTCTTGCATATAGGGCCGTCGTTACCATCATTCTAAATTCACTATATATGCATTAATAAACTGTATTGGTGTTCTTCTTTCTGGCTTACTTCACTCTGTATAATAGACTCGTTTCATCCACCTCATTAGAACTGACTCAAATGCATTCTTTTTACCAGCTGAGTAATATTCCATTGTGTATATGTACCAATGGATAATTTCTTATCCATTCATCTGCTGATGGACATCTAGGTTACTTCTATGTGCTAGCTATTGTAAACAGTGCTGTGATGAACACTGGGGTACATGTGTCTCTTTCAATTCTGGTTTCCTTGGTGTGTGTGCCCAGCAGTGGGATAGCTGGGTTGTATGGCAGTTCTATTTCCAGTTTTTTAAGGAATCTCCACACTGTTCTCCATAGTGGCTGTACTAGTTTGCATTCCCACCAACAGCATAAGAGGGTTCCCTTTTCTCCACACCCTCTTCAGCATTTATTGTTTGTAGACTTTTGGATAGCAGCCATTCTGACCGGTGTGAGATGGTACCTCATTGTGGTTTTGATTTGCGTTTCTCTGATAATGAGTGATGTTGAGCATCTTTTCATGTGTTTGTTAACCATCTGGATGTCTTCTTTGGAGAAATGTATGTTTAGTCCTTTGGCCCATTTTTTGATTGGGTTGTTTATTTTCCTGGTATTGAGCTGCATGAGCTGGTTGTATATTTTTGAGATTAATTCTTTGTCAGTTGCTTCATTTGCTATTATTTTCTCCCATTCTGAAGGTTGTCTTTTCACCTTGCTTATAGTTTCCTTTGCTGTAATATTGCCGCTGTTTTATGTTTTCTGTATTTTGGCTGAGAGGCATGTATGATCTTAGCTCCCTGACCAGGGATCAAACCTGAATCCCTTGTATTGGAAAGTGAAGTCGCTCAGTCATGTCCGACTCTTTGCGACCCGTGGACTGTAGCCCACCAAGCTCCTCCGTCCATGGGATTCTCCAGACAAGAATACTGGAGTGGGGTGCCATTTCCTTCTCCCTTGTATTGGAAGGTGAAATCTTAATCACTGAATCACCAGGGAAGTCCCAGTAAGGTTCCTTTGGGCACGTGTCCCAGGGACTGACTCCACGGGTACAGTCCAGCATGGTGAACTGTCAGCACCTTGCAAAGGTGTTCAGTTCACCCACTAGGCATTGATTTAAGAAGAAACCTCATACCCAGAGAGGCTTCGAAAAGGAGACAGAGGAAGGCCATGACCAGGGGGTGGGCTGAACACCTGTATGAAAGCTTCTTGAAAGAATGATGATACAAAATGAGCCAGCAAGGATGGAGGACAATTTTTAAAGATGAGGGGCAATCAGGACACAGAAAAGCCAGAACACAGGACAGTCCATTGAAAGGCCACCACGAGATGCAGTGACGTGAGGAAGCCCAGAGTCTTCAGACAGAAACACAGGCTCAGGTAGGAGACCCCTGGTAGGAGACCCTGGGGTTACTTCAGGGAGGGCCAGTTGGAAGCCACCTTTGGAAGGCCAGCTGGGCTGGGGAACCCCCTTTTCCTCCTTCAAGAAGCAATGCCTTCTGCCTACTGACTCTGATAGCGAGAGTGACTTTTATATTATAGAACAAACAGATGAAAGGATGGGACAGAAGGTAAAAGATCTGAGACCCAGAAACTCCAAAGAATACATTTTGAACAACTTTGAAAAGAGATAGAAACCCTTGAAAGGATACAAGGCCCAGATCCTTTCTTGGACAAGTTCTGCTGAGAAATATATGAGCCTAGAAAAAGATATAAACCTTCCCAATTTGTACCATTAGCTTAACTTTGAAACTAGACAAAAATATAAGAAAACAAAAGACCTAATAAAAGATGACAGATGAAATACATGTGTGTATCTTTTTTCTCTCCCCACCTCCTCACTCAAGGCCAGCCTAAAATAACATTATAGGAGGACAAAATGTATAAGGCTTGTAAGGGCTAGGAAGGCCAGACAGGAGTTCCCAATGGACAAGAGATTTAAACAAGTTTCTGCAAGATGGAAAACAGATGAGAGAGAGAAACTGACTTAGTGAAGAGGAAGAGGGTATGTTCTGACATGTGGAGGCAGGGAACACTAAAGGAAAATAAGCTATGTAATTTCATGAAACCCCTTGAAGGCTCTGGACTCAGAAGCATCACTTATGGAATAAAGTCAGAGCTGAGTTGAGCTGGAGACGAGAAATGGGAAACTGTCTCCAGTGGGGGTCGTCTCCATCCGGGGCTCCTGGTCTTCTAGGTCCTCCCCGCTCCTCTCGGAAAACTGCAGGTTTGTGTTCTGCACGGATTAAACAGCAGGTGAGCTGGTCTTGGACATTTCAGGTGCAAGGTGCGGGAGGTATGAAACGAGTGTCTGGTCCCCTCCCGCCTCCCTGCCCCTTTCCCCAGCTTTGTTCACAGAGTCCTCGCTGCTACGTGCAGAGGTGGGGGTTTGGGGATTCATCCCCAGAGAAAATGGCTCTGCACAGTGAAATCTGCCTGAACGTGGAGGCCATCAGGTGACAAGACTTATTCACTGGAAGGACACTTCCAGTGTCCTTCTTAGAGCCTCGGTCTGAAACATAAAAAGGAGTTAGGGATCACTAGACATTTGAGGCAAGGGTCCAAAATGAACAGGAAAAGAGGGTTTAGTTATGCATGGTAGAGAAGAAAACAAGATACCATGCAGTTTGATATCTCCAAACTGATATGAGATAGCATTGCAGTCATGCAAGAGTGCTGTTTTCAGAATAAAACAAAAGTCGGGCCATGTTAAAGGGCTCTTGGAAATTAACAGTTTTGGAGCAAAACAAATGGAACAGGAAGTCTGGGGGATATAATTGAGGAAATCTTCCAGAACATAAAAGGTAAATGACTAAGTAATAGGAAACAGGAGAGAAATGATGGGAACATTAGAGGATCAATTTAAGGGAAATAAAGTCATCTAATATTAGTTCTGGAGTAAATGGAAGAAAGAAAATTATCAAAGAATAGTGCAAGAAGGTTTTCTGGAAGAGAAGGATGGGAGAGTCCACATGGTAACCAGCCAAGTGTCCAGCATCATCATCATGACGAATAAAACAAAACAAGCAAATAACAAGCCCCTTGTGGGTCAGTGGGTCAAGGGTCTTCCCTGGCGGGTCAGTGGTAAAGAGTCCGTCTGCCAGTGCAGGAGTCTCTGGTTCAAGCTCTGGTCCGGGTAGATCCCACATGCTATGGAGCCCATGCCCCACAACTACGGAACCTGTGCTGTAGAGCCCGGGAGATGCAACGACTGAGCCCACGAGTCACAACTGCTGAAGCCTGTGTACCCTAGAGTCCATGCTCTGCAACAAGAGAAGCCACTTCAGTGGGAAGCCTGTGCACTGCAACTAGAGAGCAGCCCCCGATTGCTGAAACTAGAGGAAAGCCCACGCAGCAACCAAGACCCAGTGCAGCCAAATACAAACAAGTAAATGAAATTATTTTTTAAAAGTAGGTTGTTTTACTATTGATTTATAAGAATTCTTTAAAAAAAATGAATAAGAAATCTACCTTTCTGAAATTTCAGAACAATAGTGATTTTAAAAAGCATTGAAAGTTCCAAGAGGGAAACCAGGTCACAAACAAAAAGGATAAGGAATCAAAATGGTATCATGCAGCCCTGGATGGTTCATGACAAAATTCTGAGGGAAAATTATTTTCAACCCAGTATTTACTACTGAGATGACCTGGACTCAAGTGTGAGGAAAAAATATGACATTTTCAGGGGGAAAAGGCAATCATACATTTTGCTGACCATGGAGCTTCGCGTCAGAAACTCTAAGGATTTATTCCACTGAAGTGAGAGAGAAGGCCAGATGTGGAAATAAACAAAGGAGCCAGGAAACAGAATATTTAATAGAGGGAAAAAGGTAAATGAAAAGTAAATCAAAGCCTCAGGGTGTCAGCTGTGCAGAGTGAAGCTCACAGTTCTCTGAGAAAGCCATGTTGACTCGGGCTGGGACACGCTCCTCCTTGGCTGGGGTCAGAGCACCTGCGCTCTGGTTCAGAATCTTCCAGTGGCGTGACTGGCAACTCACCCAAACTCCCTGGACTCCCCATTACTTTCCTTGCTTGTAAAGAGATGAGACTGAATGCATACTTCCTGAGTTTCCTTAGATTTCCAGCAGTCTTTGTTTTGCAGAGCAGGAGGAAGAGGTCAGGGATGAACTTTTTCCAGAAAAAAAGTGCAAGCATGTATACTTTTCACTTCCTGTGGAACAGAACACTGATACTGGAATAAGAAATAAAAACAAAGCCACTTGACTTGTTCTCTAGTTCTGAAAGTCTGCTCTTCCTTCCTTTGGGTGAGTAGCCATCAATGTTGAATTCAGGGTGGTCTATACAAGTGTGACGATTGTGGACAGAACCGCCAAGGACAAATGGCCCTATTATCATCTTTCTTGAGATCTTGCACTGGCCTGAGCCATTTCATTCACTGCTGCTGCTGCTAAGTCACTTCAGTCGTGTCCGACTCTGTGCGACCCCATAGACAGCAGCCCACCAGGCTTCCCCGTCCCTGGGATTCTCCAGGCAAGAGTACTGGAGTGGGGTGCCATTACTGGCTAGTATTTAAGCCCCCAAACACATTCTTAAATATTGTGGTGATTTTTAGTCAAACAAACTGTGAATCAAAACAACATACATTCATGATTAAATTAATGCAACTCTTACTGCTAAACTGGGCTTGTTTTCAGTGTCAGTTCTGTGCCAATGCCTCATTTTTCCAGCAGTTGATATTGAGAAATCTTGTTCATACAGATAGGGGTGAAAGGAATATTCCTTTTTTTTTTAAATTTACTTTATTGAAGTAGAGTTGATTTACAATATTGTGTTAGTTTCTGCTGTACAGCATAGTGATTCAGTTATACATATGTATGCATTCTTTTTTTAATATTCTTTTCCATTATGGTCTATCTCAGGATATTCAATATAGTCTCCTGTGCCATACAGTAGGCCCTTGTTGTTTATGCACCCTATATACACTAGTTTGCATCTGTGAATCCCAAACTCCCAGTCCATCCCGCTCCCTTGGCAACTGCAAGTCTGTTCTCTATGTCTGGGAGTCGATTTCTCTTTCACAGATAAGTTCATTTGTGTCCTATTTTATTGTATATTATTTATTCTTGTGTGTGTCCTAGTTTAGATTCCACATGTAAGTGATAGCGTATGTTACTTTTCTTTCTCCTTCGAATTTATGGAAAGAGTATTCTTACGTGAATGCTACTTGATGGCTCAGCTGGTGAAGAATCGGTCTGCAATGCAGGAGACCTGGCTGGGTTCATTCCCTGGGTTGGGAAGATCCCCTGGAGGAGGGCATGGTGACCCACTCCGGTATTCTTGCCTGGAGAATCTCCTGGACAGAGGAGCCTGGTGGGCTTCAGTCCATGGGGTCGTAGAGAGTTGGACACAACTGAGCGACTAAGCACAGCACAGCTGGAAATAGGACACCTTCTGAGTCATGTGTCGAAAATAACAGATCATCTGTCACCAAAATTTATCTGAAGAGTGAACTGCTGTTTAGGTCTTCTTTCCATTTTGTAGGAAACTGATTGGAAACCCCTGAACTGGCAACAGAATTCACTACCTAATTATCAGAGTGATATACTTTCTGAACCTGTTAACAAGTCTTTGAAGTGTCCTGCAGTTGGACATCCTGGGATGTTTTACGCCCAAGGCAACACACTCCTGAAAGTCAGAGAGAAGACTGTTAGTGAAAGAGATGGGGAGCCAGGAGGAGGGTTTCCGAACCCTTCTCCCTGAGGCTGGGTAGGCTGTAGAAATGAACACGTACAGAAGCGGAAGCCCTGAAATGGTTGGAGGGCCTACCTGCCCCTTGGAAAGGGTTCCAGTACCTCCAGAGGTCCGGTGGTCTTCCCTGGGCTGGAGAAGAAAACTGGGCTGCATCTCAGACAGTGCCCCAGACCCAGCTAAGACTCTTCCCTGCGTCCCCCTCTGCTCTGTGCTTCTGGGCCGCATCCTCGGAGTTGGGGTGTCCTCACCTGCCTCCATCCTCACCATTGCTTCCTGGCTCCCACAGAGACTCCGAGGAGAGACTCCTGAGTGTGTGTGTCAGGAATCAGGGAATCCATTTCCATGATTATTTCTAGGTTTGTGCTTGAAAAGCATAGGAACTATAGGGATGTAGAACTAGGCGAAAAAATTAGCCCCAGGACTCAGAGCCCATCTGCCTTAAGCTGAGAGGAGAAGAAAAAAAACTTCCCCCCTCCCTGGTCTAGTTATTTAAAAATAGTTGTCACCTTTCAAGAAGCCCTTGGTCATTTTCAGGAACGGCTGGTGAACCGTCCCCGGTTGTGGCTGAGTTACAGCCACCTGTAATTACATCCTGTCCTGTTGCGGTTCTGTCGTGAGAGGCTTCCTTTCCAGCGGGGAGAAAATAGCCGCCTGGGGCTGTGTAGGTTTGCAAACCCACCCCCCAGGTACCTCTCTCTTGTTCCACGGGAATGAGCGGGTTCTGTGGCTGGGAGGCAGGGACTGTTCCACCTGTGTTCTCAGTGAACCCAAGTAAGAAGCTGGGGAGTTGGGATGACTATCCCAACATCGCAGACAGGAAACCAGTGAGGTTTGCTGCATCCCAGAAGTTGTGGACCCGTTGTGCTTTCGTTTTTGTTTGTTTCTAGGTATTCTTTTATTTTCTCTTTGATTTCTTCAGTGATCCCATGGTTGTTGAGTTGCATATTCTTTAGCCGCCACGTGTTTCTGTTTTTTAGAGTTTATTTCTAATCTCATGGCATTGTGATCAGAAAAGATGCTTAATATGAATTTCAATTTTCTTAAATTTTACCAAGGCTTGCCTTGTGGCTGAGCGTGGAGTCAATCCAGGAGAACGTTCCATGTGCGCTTGAGAAGGTGTAGTTGAAACCAGTGAGATTTAAATGGCATGTTCATCATCTTGGACCAGAAGAGGCAGAAACAAAACTGCAGCCTGAGTCTGTCTCATCACTGAGCCCACGTCTTTCCAACACATCATGGGCCCACATCAGACAGAAAGACCTTTTTCATGGTTCTTCTACTGCTGGAGCACGCAGCTCCTGGCTGGGGCAGGTACCAGGAGGGGACGTAGGCAGTCGCTGCAGGTGATGCTGGGATCTTTAGGGATGCCTGGCAGATAGGAGTCCTGAGCAGCGTTACCCAACCCTTTCTACATCAAGGCTCAAAGAGAAAAGGAAAACGTGTATTCTGCAGTTATACAGTGGGAGCTGGCCAAGGCTGGAGGCCAGGGGCCCTACCTTGACCTGGCTGCTGAAGGAGGCACCCTGCCTGCGTGCCGGGTACTGACCCACCAAGCACGTCATAAGGGAACCACCACTGTTGACAGCGGGGCCTCTGCAGAGTTGCGCCCCTTCACGGGATGAGCCATGGGTGGTGCCTTCTTCACCTTTAAGAATCCCCAAATATTTTTATAAAGATTAAAGAAAGGGCTATCTGAACAAACGTAAGATCTGGTATGGTTGCCCAAATCCAAGTAAAGCCCTTCTCTGTTACAAAGTTTGCCTGGATTTCCAGGCCCCACCCTAGACTTACTGAATCAGGGCCTCTGTGGATGAGGTCCTGAAATCTGCATTCTAAGAGCTCTCAGGGAAGTTCCGATGTGGCCTGTTCCTCACTGGGGAAGGTTCTCCCAGAGCCACAGCGTCCCTGTGCTGTGACTGGTGAGCTAATTATTGGCCTATGCGAAGAAGTTAGTATTTTTATGAGCATTCCGGGGAAGTGTGGGGTGGGCGTGGAGGAGCTGATGTTGATTCCAGGCGAGCACAGATCCTGTTTGTTTGCAGGAGTCTGCAGAGGGCTGGTCTACCATCTCCGATATGGAGGGTTGCAGCTGGCATCTCTCTTCTCTGCACCCCACCTGACAGGTTACCCTGAGGACGGTTCAACCTCCATTTCTGAACAAAGATGTCTGCCTTGAGCTCCTGCCTCTTTGGGGGCCCTGGTGAGCCAGGTTAGGTCAGAAGTTCCTTTTTAAATCTAGTTAGAAGGCAAACCTGGAGCAAGCCTGGACAATGAGCCTCAGTCTCCACTGATCCCTAGAACTCACATGCTTTCTTAAGCAAAAGGCAGCGAAAGACTCAAAAAGCACCTCCAAGCCAAAGGCCGCAGCATCCCTGATTTATAGGGTTTCCTGGTTTATAGCCTTCCCATTCTTTCTTTTTGTGATTTCTCTCTTCCTTATGTTGAGAGCCTCACCTCGGGAGAGAAGGGGCATAGAAGATAAAGGGGAGCCAGCTGCTTCTTCTACTTCTGCTTCACCCCAGTTTTTTTGTGGCAAAACCAACCTGTGGTCACCAGGGGACCAGTTCTGTGTAGGTAACCAGATGGCTTTTTTTCTCTCAAGCCAGCATCTCCCACTGACCAAACTAAACCCCCAGTTCTGGACTAGGGCAGAGGGCTTGCCTCACCTCCTTCCTGGAGTAGACACAGGGACAAACACACACTGTCCTGTCACCTTCTTTGCCTCCTCTTTGTGCTTTGCAGGTGACACACCTTCCTTTGGCCCCTGGTTTGGAAAAAAAAATTCATGCTCCTGGCCCACGTTTATGTTTTTCCTACCCTTTCTATTTCATACGTTCTCATACATTTAACATGTAAAACAGACTGTGATATTATTATTATTGTTGTTGTTCCATCTCTGTCTTGTCCGACTCTTTGCAACCCCATGGACTGCAGCACACCAGGCTTCCCTGTCCTTTACCATTTCCTGAAGTTTGCTCAAACTCATGCCCATTGAATCTATGATACCATCCAACCATCTCATCCTTTGTTGTCCCCTTCTCTTGTCTTCAATCTTTCCCAGCACCAGGGTCTTTTCCAATGATATTATTATTACATAATGCGATGTTATTACATCATAATAACATTGTGATGTTATTATTACATACTGTGATTTTAGTGTTACATATGGCACCCCACTCCAATACTCTTGCCTGGAAAATCCCATGGATGGAGGAGCCTGGTGGGCTGCAGTCCATGGGGTTGCTAAGAGTCAGATAGGACTGAGCGACTTCACTTTCACTTTTCACTTTCATGCATTAGAGAAGGAAATGGCAAACCACTCCAGTGTTCTTGCCTGGAGAATCCCAGGGACGGGGGAGCCTGGTGGGCTGCTGTCTATGGGGTCGCACAGAGTTGGACACGACTGAAGTGACTTAGTAGTAGTAATGAATTAAAATTAAAACAAAAATGGCGTCTTGATCCAGGGCCCTCTCCTCCAGCACAGCCTCTGCCGGCCCTGTGGCTCTGGCAGCAGTGTCGGCGAAGAGGTCACTGGAGACTCCCTGGTGGTGTCGGGCTGGGTGGCAGGTGACCCAGTAGCAGTACCCTGTGCAGGTAACTACTATGTGTATTGCTTGTGCAACTTCATCTGCCTCTTCCAGCTTTTCAATATTGCATACAGTTTCCTTCCATCTTCACTACTTGAGTGATATGAATAATAATTCGACCTCACGTTGCTTCTGCTGAATCATTACAGCCTCCACAGTAGTTTTCAGGACCCTTTCCCTAAGAATTTGACAATGAGTGGCCAGGAAATTGGGTCCACCAGAGGTGATTCCTTGCTTGTGTTTTAGGCTCTTTGAGAAATAGAGACAATGATTACCAGCAGGATATGAAGAAGGGGATGTGGAGAAGTAAGAAATCTCTTGGAAGATTGTTTGGAAACTGGGAAGTCACCGAGGAGACAATAAGGTTCCAATGACAGGGTATCTGGTGGCTCCCAGGCAGGCCAAGTGTGTGATTCTCGACCAGAGTTTTGCAACATCGAATGTGATGACTAGGCTACTCTCTTGATGACTCAAGATCAGACTTTCTAAGAGAGCGGATCTGCTTAGAGCAGCCTGGGTGACAGCTCCTCAGCGTGCTGGCCAAACTGCAGACAGGCTACCTGTGCCCACCTGTGGCCAGTCAGCTGGGGCCGTGAGTGCTAGACGGAGTGAGGACCACATGATGTGGAATGTGGCCATTGTCTTAGCTTGAGTTCCTCTGAGGATTCATGTGGAAGTGATTGATCAGAGGATGTTCCTGTGGAAAAGCTGGTGGAGAAACAAAGCAGTGGGTCTGGAAGGGAAGTCAGGAGAAGCAAGAGTGTGATGGCAGGGAAAGTCCCTGTGGTGGGGAGTTGGGGGTGACTTTGGTTCAAACCTACAGGGGAGCCCTGGGGATGGCATATGTCATCAGCATTGTCTGATTGTCTAATTGCTCAGCATTGTCTCAGCTGGACTCTTTCCACTCTTGAACTTGGTCTTTGGTTAAGGGCTGGCGTGATGCATGTCTTCCCATCTTTTCTGGTGCAGGCAAGCTAGATTCTGGAGATCCTTCTTCAGGGAGAGGTAGAGTCCACTGCTAGAGGGAAAACCCACCAGACACCTGTGCTCAAGAATGGTCGAAGAGTCCGAGGTTGGGGGGATTGGGGCACCAATAGCACCTCTACAGCCCCCCAAATAACTCTCTGGAGAGGCTTTGTTCCCCAGGCTCTGAGGTCATGGCTGATTCCATCAGCTGAAAAGTCTTTCCTCTATGGCCTGACTATGACAACAACAAACCCAAATAGAAACTAGGAGCAGGTTGTAGCAGGCACCTTCAGTTTTCTAGTAACTTTGTCCACAGCGTGATCTCAGCAGAAGCGATCAACTGAAGTGGACAGAAATCAGACAAAGGCCAACACCAGGCAGACCGCAATCACCACCAACCACACTCTGCCTGTTTCTAGTTTACAAACAAGCGATAACCTATTTTCAGTCACATCAACAAAAATAAATTAACTTTCTCATTAAGTCATATGAAATGCCATTTCAAATATCTCATACACATATAGCATGTCTATGTATATCCAACTCCGTTTGTATTTCCACACACTTCTCAGTCTAAAGAGCTACATGATTTTCCATGTAACCTGTGAACCAATCTTCCAGGAGTCCCTGGATGACTGCTGCTTTGCCCTGTCAGAACTCCAGATTGAATTCCTTTCTAACACTTCTCACCACCCTGGAGCCTGCACCACAGGCGTTTTGCCTGGGTCCTGCCAGATGATAATCTCTTTAAGGATAAGCACAGGGGCCCACTTCCAGTGATGTAAACATTTAACAGCTGGCTCTCTTGGGAAAATGTCTGTATATATAAACACATAAGTTTACTACACGTTTTACTATACAAAGATAGATATTAGTAACATACAAGTTATAAATAATTGCAAAAATCACAGGGCTCTGGATTGTAAGTTCCACACAGCCAACTGATTTTCACCACACACTTTTATTGATTTTTCCTACACTCTTCTATCTCTAGCCAACCCTGCAACGATGACCAAGAGTTTCAACTTGACCGTTGGTCAATATTTTCCTTTATGTTAATGAATAAGACAAAACTGGAGATATATCCCAAAATTTCACTTAATAAAATGAACTGCTTCTTTGCTGAATCAGATGTTTGCCTTCAGTAAGAAGAATATAGCTTCTTTTTTTGTTTGTTTGTCACAATGTAGGGCTACAGACACGAGACTTTTCTTAAGTTTCATCAGTATTATATAGCATTTTTTTAATGATGTTCTTGAGTCTAGACAATCAAGAAAACAATAAATCAATCCTTGATTTATAGCTTTTAATGATTTTCCTGGTTTAAATACTCCCATCATGGTCAATTCCAATTTACCAATGTGATATCACTGAACTTAAAAATGGGAATGGATATTGTCATTATGTATTGATTTTCTACCGTAACAGGGCAAGAGATGAAAATAAACTCGAAGGGATTTCCCTGGTGGTCCAGTGGTTAGGAACTGGAGCTTTCAGTGCTTGAGGGACCAGGTTCAATTCTTGGTTGGGGAACTAATATTCTACAAGCTGTGTGGAGCAGCCAGAAAACAAAGACAAAAATAAAAAAAAAAAAAAAGAGAGAGAGAGAAAATAAACTCAAGAGGATGAAAAATAGTAAAGTGCTATAAAAGAATTAGAAAGTGATGTTTTGAGTATTTGTTGCCATTGTCTCAATACAATTTATTTAATTATACATTGATATAATTTAGTTTTTAATAATGACTATAAAACAGCAGGCTTAAGGAATTCCTGAGAACTTACCAATGGGCTCTTGTGAGCCAGTATAAACCAAACTACAGTCAGTTACCTAGTTCACTGCCTTGCATGTCCAGTGTTAAAAAACACTCCGGTAGCTTGCGTGATCTTGGTCCAATAAATTCGAGACACTGACTGTCTCTGTTTGACATGGTCTATCGCTTTCACTAAAGTTTAAAACCTCTCAGTGGTAGCTGAGTTCAGAAGCTAATTTTTCTTTTTTTTTATTTACTTTTTATTTTGTTTTGGGGTATAGCCAATTAACAAACAATGTTGTGGTAGTTTCAGTTGAACGGTGAAGGGACGCAGCCATACATATATACATGTATCCATTCTCCACACTCCCTTCCCATCCAGGCTGCCACATAACACTGAGCAGAGTTCCCTGTGTTATATGGTAGGTCCTTGTTGGTTATCCATTTAAGATAGCAGTGGGTACATGTCCATCCCAAACACCCTAACTATCCCGTCCCCCCATCCATACTCTTGGCAGCCATAAGCTCGTTTTCAAAGTCTGTGAGTTTGTTTCTGTTTTGTGAATAAGTTTATTTGTATCATGTTTCTTTAGAGTCCACACATAAAGGATGTCATACGGACCTAGAGAATGTCATACTGAGTGAAGTAAGTCAGATAGAAAAATATTGTTATGACATCCCTTATATGTGGAATCTAAAAAAAATGATACAGATGAACTTACTTAGAAGCTAATTTTTCTTAACTGATAAAGGGTCATCTAGATGAAAAATGGTGTATCGCTGCTTAAAAACCAGCCTACTCAGTCCTATTAGTCTCTTTGCTTGTAACAGTCACATTTAAAAAATTATACAGTCTCTGAAGAATCTTTGCAAGAATATTACAAAATGGCTTCAGATCTTAAAACATCAGATTTTGAGTAGCCTTGATATAGTCCTCTGCTTGTTCATACATAGCATGAAGTATAATTGACAACCTAACCTTTACCATTGTATGACTTTGAACAACTTTAAATGGAAAGTTCCCCCACCCCAACTGTCCTGTTTGTGCCTTTGCTTCTTCCTTTAGATGGCCAGGACCTCCCCTCAGTTCAGTTCAGTTCAGTCGCTCAGTCGTGTCCGACTCTTTGCGACCCCATAAATTGAAGCACACCAGGCCTCCCTGTCCATCACCAACTCCCGGAGTTCACTCAGACTCACGTCCATCGAGTTGGTGATGCCATCCAGCCATCTCATCCTCTGTCGTCCCCTTCTCCTCCTGCCCCCAATCCCTCCCAGCATCAGGGTATTTTCCAATAAGTCAACTCTTCCCATGAGGTGGCCAAAGTACTGGAGTTTCAGCTTTAGCATCAGTCCTTCCAATGAACACCCAGGACTGATTTCCTTTAGGATGGACTGGTTGGATCTCTTTGCAGTCCAAGGGACTCTCAAGAGTCTTCTCCAACACCACAGTTCAAAAGCATCGATTCTTTGGCACTCAGCTTTCTTCATAGTCCAACTCTCACATCCATACATGACCACTGGAAAAACCATAGCCTTGACTAGATGGACCTTTGTTGGCAAAGTAATATCTCTGCTTTTGAATATGCTGTCTAGGTTGGTCATAACTTTCCTTCCAAGGAGTAAGCATCTTTTAATTTCATGGCTGCAGTCACCATCTGCAGTGATTTTGGAGCCCCCCAAAATAAAGTCTGACACTGTTTCCATTGTTTCCCTATCTATTTGCCATGAAGTGATGGGACCAGATGCCCTGATCTTAGTTTTCTGAATGTTGAGCTTTAAGCCAACTTTTTCACTCTCCTCTTTCACTTTCATCAAGAGGCTTTTTAGTTCCTCTTCACCTTCTTCCATAAGGGTGATGTCATCTGCATATCTGAGGTTCTTGATATTTCTCCCAGCAATCTTGATTCCAGCTTGTGCTTCTTCCAGCCCAGTGTTTCTCATGATGTACTCTGCATATAAGTTACAGCACTTAAAATGAGTCATCTTTGTTGTTGATGATGATTACTTGATGATGTTGGCCTGCCAATAAATACCAGAACATTCTACATGGAACTTTGAATTTTAGAGGCATCCCAGATCATATAAGACTTTAGGTTATGGAGATAAATAAACTGTCTAGCCATCTCAGCTGCTGATTAATACTCTATAATGCACATCCCCTGATAACTCCAATCTGGGTTGCTCATCCCTAGAGTTTCATTTCTTTAGGGAGATGGGGAGGCAGCCCAACTGGCCCTGTTGAAGTGGTTGCCATTCCCCTTAGATGAGCTAAGTACCCTTAGCTTTTCTAGAATCACTTGTAAGTGAGCATCTGAATTTCAATCTGTTTTCTGGGAAGAGTTTCAACAGAGCATAGGATTAATACTCCTCCTTTCAGGGCCATGAGGCATCATTAGCCCCATTCTATGGAGAGCTACAACAGACCTGGGGTGTTTTCAGGGTTTGCCCAAGACCACGTCATCAGTAAGAGTAGGGGAGAGAAGCTGATCCTTCTTTTTCCAAGTGCTCATTCATTCTCTCAAGAGACACACAGTGGTAAAGAATCTGTCTGCCAATGCAGGAGACACAGGAGAGGCAAGTTTGATCCCTGGGTCAGGAAGATCCTCTGGAGAAGGAAACGGCAACCCACTCCAGTATTCTTACCTGGGAAATCCAATGGACAGAGGAGCCCGGCGGGCTATATATAGTCCATGGAGTTGCAAAGAGTTGGACACACTTGGGTGTATGCGCGTGTGTATGTGCGCGCGCACTCACACACCAAGCTTGATGGTGTGCTGAGGCTAGAAAGGAGAATATACGAGAAGGAATATAGCCATTGGATGTAGAGGAAAGACTGTGGGGTTTGGAGTCAGACAGACCTAGATTAGACTCTAACTCTAAGACCTCTTGGCTAACGTGACCTTGGTCAACTTATTTAACCTTGGTAAGTCCCTGCCAAAGGGGGATCATATCATCAATTTTATGGTGATGATATTTTATGATGAAGGTCATAGAGGATGTGTATGAAGCTGGCACAGAGGGAGTGCTTCCAAATGGTTCCTGTGACTAAGGAACCATTGAAGAATATTGTCCCTGTCCTCCCAGGGACATTGCCTGACGGGGAAGGCAATACGTGCAAACATACAACAATGAGATCACAGAGGATGGGAACATAATGAGTGAGGGACCTGCAGCGTCCACTGTTTTCTACTTGATCCTAAAGCAACGCAAAAATGTGACCCTGGGCATGTCACTTAGCCTCTAGGAAACAGTTCCTCACTTGCTAAGCAAGGGAGCTAGAATGTGATATCTAAACTTGATGGAGTCAGTGTACCTTGGCTCTCTGGAAATATTCCCAACAAGGTGTGCCCTGCAATTTCATGTCATTGAAAACAGTCATTCAGTGAAAAAAGCTGATGGTAAAACACACCCCTATAGATAACCTAGTAACATAAGCAAAACATAACAGTGACAACTGCTATTACCTTTCTGTTGTTGTAGAAGATAAAATTCTCAGTGAATGCATCACACACTCAAGTTGCCAATAAACCCTCCATAAAGTGCTTTTCTGTAAATATTAGTGTTATATTCTGTTCATGAAGGCCACTGGGATCCCATACCCAATGATAGATTAAGGAGCTCACAGTCCAGGGAAGTTCCAGTGGAGGGTTGGGACAGCTGGCTTTTCTGCATGCAGTGTGTCAAACCAGGCTGGACTACTGGACTAGGGATGTAGACACAGATTCTGACCATTAGACATGGACCTTGAACCCATGGAGACTGGGATAGTCGTGACATCAGGGAGGAATTCTGTGTAGAGGCCATGTGCATAGATCATTTATCTAAGGATTTGACAAGGCAAGGAAGGGCAGTATAGGTCAATAACTCAGAGAAGCAGGAACGCCCAGGGGCTTAATTCAGTACCAGCCATGGTTGGGTTGTGTTGGAAGGTGGAAGGGAAGGTCCTGAGGGAGGAAGAGAAGTGAAAGATGCTGGAAATATTTCAGACATCTGAGTGGAGGGAGGCAGTGTGCTTCTGTGAAAAATCTTCTTTCTTATTGGATGAGGGCTTCCTTGTTGGCTCAGATGGTAAAGAATCTGCCTGCAATGCTGGAGACTCAGGTTTAATCCCTGGGGTGGGAAGATCCCCTGGAGGAGGGCAGGGCAACCCATTCCAGTATTCTTGCCTGTAGAATTCCGTGGATGGAGGAGTCTGGTGGGCTGCAGTCCATGGGATTGCAAAGAGTCGGATACGACTGAGTGACAAACACTTTCACTTTTCTCTAATGATGAGGGTGTGAGTGAGAGAAGAGTGAGGTATGGAGGGTGATGAACAGGCCTTCATAGAGATGGAGGCTAAGCTTTTCATTTACCATGCCTCTTGAGCAAACAGGGGTGAAATGGGAGTTTTAGGACAATAGTCCTTCATGAATTAGGGAAAACTGAGTCAACAGATTTCAAATAGCATCAGATCTTAGACCAAACAGGAATGCACTGATGTCCAGTAGCAGCAAATCTAAAGCAACGCACAACCTCAGGGTTTGAGAGGAGGAACAGAGGAGTAGGCCAAGGGCAGGCCAGCCGCGGGGGTGGAGACAATGGTGGGGATCCAGGAGTGAAGATGGAGGGACCACATGTTGTTTGTGAAGTAGAGCTGGGAAGGGGCTGATAGCATCTTTTTTAAATTAAAAAATAAAAAATAATTTTTTTTGGCCTTGCCATGTGGCAGGCAGGATCTCAGTTCCCCTAACTCCCAAGCTGTAGAAGGGTGGAATTTTAACCACTGGACCTCCAGGGATGTCTCTGGCTGATAGCATCCTTGAGAAAGAGTAAAGGGCTGAGTGATGGGAAGCCCCAGAGAGACAGGCGAGGAGGCTGGGTGGTTATGGGGCTGAGGGGATGAAACATAGCAGATATGGAAGTCAGAGGTAGAGAGGGCCTCAAGCAGTGTGTTCCTTGAGCAAAGTTAAAAAACAGGCACAATCTGCTTTATTGCTTGTCCTCCATACCTTTGATGATCTCCTATTGCTAATCATCACACACATCCTTTCACTTAACCAAAAAAACAAAACAAAACACCTCCCGTGTGGCTGGACTAAGCCACACGCTGCAGACACAGGGATGAAAAGAAACAGATACATCCCTGAGTTTCTGGAGCTGCCGAGAAGAGTGAGATTGAATCACAGAATGCAGGTTGTTTAGGTTTATTCTCTTTATAAACAGAGAAAAATAAGCAGTTAGAAGGTGTCTATTGTAAAATAAAGCTAAAGAGTGAGATAACTAACCTCTTAATTCTGGCAAAGACTTGATAATCAAGAAACAATTTTTTGGAGGGACGGTTTCTAAGTTATTTTAGGAAATCATCCAGTTATTTCTGTGGAGATCAGAGTTGATCAATAATTAGGAAGTTTTAAATTTCAGTGACTCAAAGAATCATGCAAAAGACCAAATCTGCTATCATTTTTCATATTTATTTTAGAATCAGACATTGACTGATTTTGATATTCAATTAGCAATGATACCAGGCATTTTGTTGTGTGCAGGCACAAAGGTTGAGTATCATCTCGAATGAGTTTGCAGGCAGTTAAGTCTGTTTCACGACTGCTGCAGGCCTTTCAGCTGGTGGCAATGACTTCATCCACAGCCTGAGGCATCAGAAAGGCCCATCCAGAATTCTGAGGATTAATACAAAATGCAACACACTGTGCATGGGAAAAGCAATAGAAAGGGTGCTTGTGTCTCCAGTCATATCCTACTCTGTAATACCATGTAGCCTGCCAGGCTCCTCTGCAAAGGAGAAAAGGAAAGATATACCCATTTGAATGCAGAGTTCCAAAGAATAACAAGGAGAGATAAGAAAGCCTTCTTCAGTGATCAGTGCAAAGAAATAGAGGAAAACAATAGAATGAGAAAGACTAGAGATCTCTTCAAGAAAATTAGAGATACCAAGGAAACATTTTATGCAAAGATGGGCAAAATAAAGAACAGAAATGGTATGGAGCTCATGGAAGCAGAAGATATTAAGAAGAGGTGGCAAGAATACACAGAAGAACTATACAAAAAAGATTTTCATGACCCAGATAATCACGATGGTGTGATCACTGACCTAGAGCCAGACATCCTGGAATGTAAAGTCCAGTGGACCTTAGGAAGCATTGCTATGAACAAAGCTAGTGGAGGTGATGGAATTCCAGATAAGCTATTTCAAATCCTGAAAGATGATGCTGTGAAAGTGCTGCACTCAATATACCAGCAAATTTGGAAAAGTCAGCAGTGGCCACAGGACTGGAAAAGGTCAGTTTTCATTCCAATCCTAAAGAAAGGCAATGCCGAAGAATGCTCAAACTACCACACAATTGCACTCATCTCACACAATAGTAAAGTAATGCTAAAAATTCTCCAAGCCAGGCTTTAATAGTACTTGAACCATGAACTTCCAGATGTTCAAGCTGGGTTTAGAAAAGGCAGAAGAACCAGACATCAAATTGCCAACCTCCTCTGGATTATTGAAAAAGCTAGAGAGTTCCAGAGAAGCATCTACTTCTGCTTTATTGACTATGCCAAAGCCTTTGACTGTGTGGATCACAATAAACTGTGGAAAATTCTTAAAGAGATGGGACTATCAGACCACCTGACCTGCCTTTTGAGAAATCTGTATGCAGGTCAGGAAACAAGTTAGAAGTGGACATGGAACAACAGACTGGTTCTCAATAGGGAAAGGAGTATGTCAAGGCTGTATATTGTCACCTTGCTTATTTAACTTATATGCAGAGTACATCATGAGAAATGCCGGGCTGGATGAAACAAAGGCTGGAATCAAGATTGCCGGGAGAAATATCAATAACTTCAGATATGCAGATGACACCACCTTTATGGCAGAAAGCGAAGAAGAACTAAAGAGCCTCTTGATGAAAGAGGAGAGTGAAAAAGTAAGCTTAAAGCTCAACATTCAGAAAAGTAAGATCATGGCATCCAGTCCCCTCACTTCATGGCACTTCATGCCACTTCATGGCAAATAGATGGGAAAACAGTGGAAACAGTGACAGACTTTATTTTTGGGGCTCTAAAATCACTGCAGATAGTGACTGCAGCCATGAAATTAAAAGACGCTTACTCCTTGGAAGAAAAGTTATGACTAACCTAGACAGCATATTAAAAAGCAGAGACATTGCTTTGCCAACAAAGGTCCATCTAGTCAAAGCTATGGTTTTTCCAGTATGTATGGATGTGAGAGTTGGACTATAAAGAAAGCTGAGCTCCAAAGAAATGATGCTTTTGAACTGTGGTGTTGGAGAAGACTCTTCAGAGTCCCTTGGACTGCAAAGAGATCCAATCAGTCCATCCTAAAGGAAATAAGTACTGAATATTCATTGGAAGGACTGATGCTGAAGCTGAAACTCCAATACTTTGGGCACCTGATGTGAAGAACTGACTCATTTGAAAAGACCCTGATGCTGGGAAAGATTGAAGGCAGGAGGAGAAGGAGACAACAGAGGGATGGTTGGATGGCATCAACACCTCAAGGTACATGAGCTTGAGTAAACTCCGAGAGTTGGTGATGGACAGAGAGGCCTGGTGACTGAACTGACATGAACTGAGGCTCCTCTGTCCATGGGATTCTCCAGGCAAGATTACTGAAGTAGGTTGCCATTTCCTCCTTCAGAGGATCTTCCTGACCCAGGGATTGAACCTGAGTCTCCTGTGTGTCCTGCATTGGCAGGTGGATTCTTGATCACTGAGCCACCTGGGAAGCCCCAGTAAAAATGGAGAAGTGAAAGTCATTTAGTCATGTCTGACTCTTTGCAACCCCATGGACTATACAGTCTATGGAATTCTCCAGGCCAGAATATTGGAGTGGGTAGCCTTTTCCTTCTCCAGGGGATCTTCCCAACCCAGGGATCGAACACAAGTCTCCTGCACTGCAGGCAGATTCTTTACCAGTTGAGCCACAAGGGAAGCCCAGTGAAAAGGGTAGCTCAGGGTAATTGTTTTTTATGCCAGATATAGAAAGAGTTGCTGGTAAGGAATATGGGAAGGAAAAGACCCTGATGCTGGGAAAGATTGAAGGCAGGAGAAGAGGGCAGCAGAGGATGAGATGGTTGGATGGCCTCACCGACTCAATGGACATGGGTTTGGGTGTACTCCGGGAGTTGGTGATGGACAGGGAGGCCTGGCGTTCTGCGGTTCGTGGGGTCGCAAAGAGTGGGACACAAATGAGCGACTGAACTGAACTGAACTGAACTGAATACGGGAAAATAGGATGACGCTGGCAGGGCGCTGGTAAGGATCTGGGAGCCTAGACTTGGTTTGTCCTTGCCTAAGTCAGTGAACTTTACCAAGCGTGAGTAAGTAATGGAAGGTGCATGGATGAACCCTGATGTAGGTAAGACACGTGGCCCAGACCTGTCCAAACAGCGAGGACTCCTATTTACAGAAGCTCCAAATCATTTCCTGAGAGTGAGGAAATGCGGAAAGCTCGCTGGATAATCCCTTCATGGAGCGAAGCAGGTGGAAATGTGGGTGCCTGTCAGCATTCCTAGCATGGACCACCAACATCTGGCGGGGAATCCCTCACCCCTTCACCCCTCCCGTCTCGAGGTCTCCAGGGAGCCGTGGTTACTACGCGTCAGAGCGTCCATGGCAACCATCACCAGCCCGCCGGGTTTCCCTCTTCCCTCCACCTCCCACCACCCGCCTCTCTCTCTCCACCGGCCAATCGGCTGCCTCGGCATGCCCTCAGCGGCGGCCGTTGAGTGGCCCGTGGGCGCTGACGTCACAGGCGGGATAGGCGGGGCCAGGGCGGGGCCGATCCTCGGAGCCTCAGCGGGTTGTAGGTGGTGGGGCTGCGACCCCTCCCATTGCGACCCCTCCCGCTCACCGCCCACTTCCCTGCCCCTGGTCCGGCACCCCTGACAGGTGAGTGGTCCCGTGGGCTCCTGACTGCCTCTGGGACGACCCCTACAGCGCCCCCGCCCCGATTCGCACTCCAACGTCTGGCCTCCGAATTCGGGGTGAAGTCTTGGAAACCCTGGAATTCTCACCTCCCCGTCCATCTTCACTTCTCTCCTCCCACCCTTCCAAATAAAAACTATACACACCCACAGGCACCCTTACCCAGTCCCCCAAGCCTTCCTAATGCATATTTCTGATGCTTTTCAAGGATTGAGAAGTTATTTCTAAATGCAGAACCAGGAAGGGGACGTCAGAATCCCAGGCCCTAAGTATAATATCTTACACCTGTTACCTGTGCGGTGCCCCAACCTTGGTCCTTGTTCTCCCGGATTCCTTACCCAGGTCTTCAGAATGCAGACAAGGCGGGGGCTGGACAAGCACTCACCTGGCCTGTCAAAGAGGTGCTGAAATTCAGATCATGGCAGTTGCTCACTGTCCATGGCCTTTTCTGTTTAGCTCTAGCTATGACGTGCTCACTTGTATTTTGACAGTTTACACCAAGTCCCTTTTTTCTCCCTGGATTCTTGTGTAGGTGTAGGTAAATAAACATTTTGCTGCTGCTGCTAAGTCGCTTCAGTCGTGTCCGACCCCAGAGACGGCAGCCCACCAGGATCCCAGGTCCCTGGGATTCTCCAGGGAAGAACACTGGAGTGGGTTGCCACTTCCTTCTCCAATGCATGAAAGTGAAAAGTGAAAGGGAAGCTGCTCAGTCCTTTAGAAATGGATAAAATTACTCATTTGGCTATTGTGAAAAAAGCAAGCAAATTGTTTGACTTATAGGCCAAGTGTTTTGATAAAATCTTTTTCTTTTTAAAAGAAAGTATTTCACAAAATAAAGTGTTCAAGCATGCATGTACGCCTTGTTTAAAAAAATAAAACAAAAAACCAAACAGCTGTTACAGACACGGAAGAGGCCGCTTATGTGTCCCTTGGGAATTTCATGTCCTTTTTCTCCTTCCCCACCTACCAGAATATAGTGTTTATTTATACTCTGCATATTTTTATACTTTTACTCCTTAGGTATTTATCCAGAAACCAATATATAGTGTCCTTTTGAACAGTTATATAATGATACCATTCTATGCATGCTCTAGGTCATTGCTTTTAACTGTTGTGTGATAACTCTGGCATGAATTTACTACAAATTACGCATGCATACTCCTATTGATGGACTTTCAGGCTCTTCCCTTTTAAAAACTACTAGAAGCATATTCTTGTACATTCTGATTGTATACAAACTTGGGTTTTTGTATTTATGTGTGTATATATAATATATATTGAATTTTGGTTTTTAGAGAATGCGCATTTTCCATTTTAATAGATACTGGCCCATATGTAGTTCTTCAATGTGTAGTGATTTATACTCTCACGAGCAATGAAGAGAGTTTCTTATCAAGCTTTTATTTTAGAAGAAAGAGTTATTAAACCTTTCCTGCATTCTTATTTAATATATGCATAGGGAGAAATTACTTAAACATTGAAATATGATATAATTTCTTCAAGTCTGGTACTTATTAATGTGTTAAGGGCAGTGTTTTATTTCTGTTTCAGCTTGAAATTGTAATTAAATACATATGGCCAAAGAAACAGGTTTTGTGTGATTCTTTCAAGCCTGTGCTGGGCACTGATCTGAGACAAGGTGTGAAACAATTCATGGAAACTTTCTGTCCTTGTCATGCCTTCTGTAGACTATAATTTATAGGTTTTTATACATTAAAATATTTATGATCTTAAAGCCTTGCCTAAATGTGCTAATGTTTTTCTCCAACTTGAGGCCACTTTTTGGGTTTTAAATAGAGCTTTCCCGGACTTACAATCTCTGTTGGATTAATTATATTTTAGCATGTTAATATTTATAGAAGACTATTATAGCATTTTTCCAGTATGTAAATAACTATTGACCCCACCTTCAGTGAATACAGTCAAATACTGTATTTGACTTTGTAACAGGTCTTATTTCTTAAAATGCCTTTTGGTCATGACTAAAAGCAAAAAAAAAAAAAAACAATTGCATGATTTAGGGGATGAATTTTTCCACAGCTATTTTCAGTCATCTTCCCAAAGAATTTGTTTAGTTTGCTTGCAAATATGAGATATTTATAGCATCAGTTAATGATCTTAGTATGTGCTGCTCATGGCCTCTTGGGAAGAGGCTGAGTTAGAACTTAGAAAATAATTTAAATATTGTGAAAGGCACATCACCCAAGTAAGTGATGGGCTTTTAAAAACTGATATTATTCCTTAAAACTTTGGTAGAATTTATCATTGGACCCATCTGGGCCTGAAGTTTTTTTTGAAGAAAAATTTTAAGTTACATATTCAATTTCTTTAATTCCTATATAGCTATTTAGGTTACCTTTTTCTTCCAGTTAATTTTGGTTGGTTGTGTTTTTAAAGAATTGTGTCTATTTCCTCTCTGTTGTCAAATTCCTTGGCATACGGTTGTTAGTAATAGCACCTTATTAACTTTCTAATGTTTGCAAGGTCTTTAGTAGTATTCCCTCTTTCATTTCTGGTAGTACTTTGTCTTCTCCTTTTTAAAATCTGGATCAGTCTTGCAAGAGGTTTATCAATTTTACTGTTAAGATTTCATTGCTTTCCAAAAATTTGTTCATTTTCTATTTCATTGACTTTTATTACTTCTACTTTGGGTTTACTTTGCTTTCTTTTTTTTTTTTTTTTGCTAGCCATTACCATGAAAGTGTAGATCATTGATTTTAGCTCATTATTTTCTAGTATAAGCATTTAAAGCTAAAAGCCTCACTCAAAATACACTTAGCTGCATTTCATAAATTGGATATGGTCTGTTTTTTATTCTCATTCAGTTCAAAATATTTTCTAATTTCCTGTGTGATTTCTTCATTGACCCAAAGGATATTTAGAAATGTGTTGTTTAGTTTCCTACTTTCTGAAGATTTTCCAAATACCTTTCTACTATTGATTTCTAGTTTAACTCTGATATGGTCAGAGAACATATCCTGTAGAGCTTTAATTTAATTACACTGTTGATACTTATTAGAAATTAAAATTGAGAAATTAAAAATACTAACTCTTTAAAAAATAATGACGAAAGCCTCTTAGTAGCATAAATAACACTTTCCATTGAAAAACCATGTTTTCTGAAACAAATTGAGAAGAGTGGTGTTGTTTTACATTTTTGGTAAAGTTTTAAAATTACTCTTATCCGGCTCTCATATCTATTTCTGTATTGTCTGTCGTGATAGCACATATAATGTCACTTCTGGAAACCTCTAGCGTACGTTTGTGAGAGAACAAGAATGAAAAAGGCAAATTGCATCTGGGTATTTTCTATAAAAATAATTTTGACCTTGTCACCCCAGAGGAGGTCTGAGGCAAGCCTATGGTTTCCTGGATCATGTTTTGAGAACTGCTGCTCTAAAGTTTACAGTATGCATTTTTGATTTATTGCAGTATATGTTTAAATAACATTATTCCATTTAATCATAAGACCTTACAGTAGTAGTTTTCCATTTCAGCTCTCCCATCATTTGTGCTATTATTATCATACAACTTTTGTTTTTTTATAATAAACTTCACAGTATATTTTTTATTATTTTTACTTTAAACAACCATCTTCTAAAGAAATTTAAGAGTTAGAAAAGGTTTTTTTTTTTTTTTTTTCTATTAGCACACATACTTAACATTTCTGACACTTCATTCCTTTGGGCAGATTCAAGTTTCCATCTGGTATAATCTCCTTTTGCCTGAAGAATTTCCTTTACCAAGTCTCTTACTGCAGTTCTGCTGCTGCTGAATTTTCTTGGCTTTTGCTCTTTTATTAAGAAAAACTTCTATTTTCAACTTCATCTTTGAAGAATACTTTCACTGGAATAGAATTCTAGGATTACAGTTTCTTCCAGTCCTTTAAAGAGGTTGTTTAATGGTCTTCTGGCTTGCAGAGCTTCTGAGAATTCTTCACTTATTTTTTTTCTTGCCTACCTAATGTGTTTTTTCCTCTGATTTAAAAGTTTTCTCCTTATTGTGGACTTTCAGAACTTTTATTAAGATGAGCCTTGAGGAGGTGATTGTAGTGGTGGTGTGTGTGCACACACACAGGCATGTACTTATTATCCTCTTGGAGTGTGTGGAGCTCCTTAGACCTAGGGGTTTATAGTTTTCACCAAATTTGGGAAATTCGCTGCCATTTTTTCTTTAGATATTTTGTCTCCTCTCCTCCCAATATGACATTCCGAGTACATGATGTTAGACCACTTGATATTATACCATAGTTTACTGAGCCCCCTTTCATTTTTTTTTCAGTTAATTAAAAAACTCTGTGATTTGGTTTGGTTAGATTTAAGCTCACTAATCTTTGCTTCTCTGGTGTCTATTGTGCAATTAATCCAATCCAGTGAAATTGTGAAAATATATATTGTATGTTTTATCCTTAAAGTTTCTTTTTAAAAAAATTTATTTGCTTTAATTGGAGGCTATTTACTTTACAATATTGTAGTGGTTTTTGTCATACATTGACATGAATCAGCCACAGGTGGACATGTGTTCCCCATCCTGAACCCCCCTCCCACCTCTCTCCCCATCCCATCCCTCTGGGTCATCCCCATCCCCAGCACCAGCCCCGAGCACCCTGTCTCATGCATTGAACCTGGACTGATGAATCTGTTTCACATTATCCTTAAAGTTTCATTTGGTTCTTTTTTAAGTCTTCCATATCTCTATTACGTTCTCATCTTTCTTTAAATACTTGTACATAGTTTTCTATCTCCATCACATTTCCTCCATTTTTATGCCTGTTTCTGTTGACTGACTTTTATTTATGGGTCACAGTTTTCTGCTTCTTGGCATGTCTGGATGGTTTTGATTGGGTGCTGGACGTTGTGATATTATATGTTTCAGCATCTTGGTGTTGTCAGGCACTTTACTTGTGGGTTAGCTTCAGTTCTTTGAGGCCTGTATTCAAGCTTTGCTAGAGTCTTTAGTACCTTCATTCTAGAGGTATCAGTCCCATTCTAATGAGTGACCTCTCTGGGGTCTCCACCGAATGCTGTAGGTGATCACTAACAGGTTTCTACTCCAGCTGGTCTGGGTTCAAAATGTCTCTGTGCTTTCTCTGGCTCTAAGAATTGTTCAGCTAACAACACTGCCATCATTCTTTGCTAAGGTCTGTGGAATGTGTCTTGATGTCTGTACAGTCTATTACTCAGCAAAGACTCAATTGGACCCTGCATAGATTTATGGAGCTCTGTTTCTGCATAAATCATTTTATTCCAGAACCCTGCATCACAACTTCCAGCTGTCTCAGACTTTCCAAATTCTGACCTCTTCCTAAACTCGCAAATTGAGGTCAGAGCGTCCAGGCTGTTTGGTTTTCATCTGTTTTCCCCGTGGTCTGGAAATTGCCTCCAGGTGATCAGAGGGCTCACCGTATTTGTTTCTCTTCTCTCAGGGCTTGGAGTCCTGTGCTGCCTGAAAACAGTTGCTGCGTATATTTTGTCTAGTTTTTTAGTTGGAAGAGGCTAAGTCTACTTTTTATTGCTCTATCCTGGTTGAAGGCAGAAATCTATTTTGAGTTAAGTATTTTATGGGCCATGAGATTCTTAATTTTCTTGGCCAATGTGGGGAAAAAAATTACCATGCTGTTGTCTTTTATTAGGCCTTCCTAAATGACTTATAGGGCTTCCCAGGTGGTGGAGTGGTAAAGAATCCACTTGTCAATGCGGGAGACACAAGAGTCATGGATTCGAGCTCTGGAGTCAGGAAGATCCCCTGGAATAGGAAACAGCAACCCACACCAGTATTCTTGCCTGGAAAATTCCATGGGCAGAGGAGCCTGTCAGGCCACAGTTCATGGGGTCACAAAAAGTCAGACACGACTGAGCAATTGAGCAGAGTCATGACTGATAAGATGGCCTACTGGAGTTAGAATATGGAATATTGGAGTATGGAATAGAGAGAGAATATTGTCTCTCATGTGAAACTTACTGCCATATGTGAGGAGCTCTATATCTGGGAACTTTTTAAACAACTGAGTTTATACTGCAGATTCCAGGTTTTAAATTATATCCCATCTCTAATTGTAAAATATCACTGGATGCTTTTTCAAGCCATATTGATTTTCTTGATTCATAGGTCTCTGGCTTGTGAACCTCAGCCTTTCACATATCACCCTTTGGAGTAGATGACTCATGGTCCAATATTTGACAAACATGGATTGAAATGCCTTAAGATTCAACATCAAAGGTGTTGATTAAATACATGTAGTAATTCTACACCTGGAATTCCATGGCTGAAGAACCAAGTGTGACATTAACTTTTCGATTCATTGTCAGTAATTAAAAAAAGCCGGTCAAGAGTGGTCTAGTCTTACTTGAAGCTTCTGGCTCAAAGGAAACTGACCAGTTTATTTCTATATGGGACTTGAGCAAGAGGTTGAAACTAAAAGTAGCCACGAGGACCCTAAGGTCTCAAGTTACTTTGAATTTGCTTTTTCAAAAAGCAGTGTGTTTCAAACAGAGATTCACAATGGAAAGTGGTTGTTAAGGCTTTTGTTTTTTCTGTTGTAACCTCAGCTTGGCCAGTATAAGGCATTAGGGGGCTGAGGGAGGGGAGAAGTAGGAAATAGTCAGGGAGCTAGTGTGGTGGGAGATACCACCTGTGGCGGCGGGTAGCTGTTTCATCACATGTGGTCTGAGTGGATTTTGATTTAGCTACAGTTTGACAAATAGATTATTTTGTGGTTTGGGTAGGAATGGTGTCAAAACAGCTATTTAAAGAATCGTTGAACTTGTTTTTGTTTTGTTTGTCTGTTTTTTTTTTTTGAGCAGACTACAAAATCAGATCTGATATTATTTTTTATTTTCAGTAAATGAGTCCATAGACATTAACCCCCAAGTAGAATGACATTTAGATGCTGAATGTATGTCATAGTCTATGGCATCCTTGGCTTTGTGGACTGACAGTGACCTCAAATTCCAGACAATAGAATACTTTTCAGCTGGTGAAAAGGGGTGTGCTAAGTGGCTTCAGTTGTGTCCTACTCTTTGCGACCCTATGGACTGTGGCCCTCCAGGTTCCTCTGACCATGGGATCCTCCAGTCAAGAACACTGGAGTGGACTGCCATGCCCTCCTCTAGGGGATCTTTCCGACCTGAGGATCGAACCTGTGTCTCTTACATCTCCTGCATTGGCAGATGGGTTCTTTACCACTGGCACCACCTGGGAAGCTCCCCAAAAGGATGAAGTGCATCTATATGTTTTAATAAGGAGAGAGATCCAAAATACATTTATTTTAAAAAATGCATGTTATTGGAATGATACATATAATGATTACGATAATTCAGTTTTTGTATTAAAAAGCCCTGTGCGTATGTATGTTAGGAGATGTATATGGATTTTAAAGTAGTATATGTGTTAGTATAAGAAAAGGAAAAATCTGGAAAGATGAAACTATTAATGAACTATTCACAATGTATACTTCTGAAGAGTAGTTTTTTGATGGGAAAGAATGGATAAACTTTGTTTATTCCTCTACACTAGTAGTTTTTAAAGTTAACATTTATTGAGCATTTACTTTGTGCCTGGAACTGTGCGAAGTATTCCAAACACTCAGCCTCGTCCTCCTCAATCCTCATAGCCCTGCAGGGGCTGAGTTACATGTCTGTGTATATTGGAAGTGGCAAGTTGCCAGGAAAAGGGTATCAGGGTACTTCCTTGACCTGTGTTTCCATACTTGCCATTGCTTCTCTGATTGCATGTTTATTTAGGAAGCTCCATTCGGGCTGGGGCAGGAGAATACTAAGTAACCCCTTGCTGCTAATACTGCTCACAGGAATCCAAAGTAGTGATTGCTATTATTATTCCCAATTTAGAGATGAGGCACAGAGAGGTTAAATCATTTGCACAAGGTGTCACACCTAGTAAAGAGCTCAGCCAAGATTTGAACCCAATCTGTTAAAAAGCATGGTTCAGGCTCTTGATTTGAATCTGTTACAAGACAATGTTACTCTCATAATTAAAAAAAAATATTTCAAAAACTCAAATGGCCAATCTACAAAAATGTGATTTGAATACAGTCTAGAGATACAGAGATTAAAAAAAATTGGGGTATGTTATCACTAGTAAAGGTGGACATTGAATTAAAACAAATATCTAATACTTTATCACTGCTAATTATAGTAAGCCAGATGTGACCTTTTATGTGTAAGTTTTTGCCTAAGTTAGTTTATGTGACTATCTATTTTTGCTCCCCACCCCCACCCCCCAACCTCTTTTAAACAGGAGAAATTTACAAATAGTGTTTGAGCATCATGGAGCTTCTAGGTTCTACCTTAACAGCAACTTATGCCCACCCTAGACCAACACCAACCAACTTCCTACCAGCCATCAGTACCATGGCTTCAACCTACAGGGATCGCTTTCCTCACTACAATTTGACCCATAGCCTGAGCCTGCCTTGGAGACCAAGCACATACTACAAAGCAGCCTCCAACTGGCCAACCTTGGACCCGTACTGCACCAGATCTCAGAGGGTGTCCGAGAGCACCATGCTACCTTTTGTCTCCAACAGAACCACTCTCTTCACCAGGTATACACCTGACGATTGGTACAGGTCCAACCTAACCAACTTTCAAGAGTCCAACACTTCCCGACACAATTCAGAGAGACTAAGGGTGGACACATCTCGCCTGATTCAAGACAAATACCAACAAACAAGAAAAACCCAGGCAGACTCCACCCAAAATTTGGGAGAACGAGTCAACGACATAGGGTTTTGGAAATCTGAAATCATTCATGAGTTGGATGCAATGATTGGAGAGACAAATGAACTAACTGACATTAAGAAAAGATTGGAGAGGGCTTTGATGGAGACAGAAGCCCCTCTTCAGGTAAATATAAGACTTTATTAAAAGGATTATAACCCAGTCATTGAATTGTCAAGATCATTTATCTATTGCAGTATATTCCACTTAACCTGTAGGTGCCAAGCCCCTATCAATATATCTGTAACAGGTTTCATTGATGATAAAACCACTGCTATTTTTCACACATTTTTCAGAACAGCGTTTAAGTAGAAAGAATTTGGGGATTCTCTGGTGGTCCAGTGGTTAGGACTCTGTGTTTTCACTGTTGAGGTCACTGGTAAAACCCATGATTAGAGAACAAAGATCTCCTGCAGGCCCAGTGGCACAGCCAAAAAAAAAAAAAAAGAAGAGAAAATTCTTCATACAGGCTAATTAAAACAACATTCTTCAGTTCAGTCACTCAGTTGTGTCCGACTCTTTGTGACCGCATGGACTGCAGCATGCTAGGCTTCCCTGTCCACCACCAACTCCCGGAGCTTGCTCAATTACATGTCCACTGAGTCGGTGATGTCATCCAACCATCGTATCCTCTGTTGTCCCCTTCTCCTCCCCGCTTCAGTCTTTCCCAGCATCAGGGTCTTTTCCAATGAGTCAGTTCTTCACAACAGGTGGCCAAAGTATTGGAGTTTTAACTTCAGCATCAGTCCTTCCAATGAATATTCAGGACTGATTTCCTTTAGGATTGACTGGTTTGA
Source organism: Bos indicus x Bos taurus (assembly GCF_003369695.1). Taxonomy (NCBI): domain Eukaryota; kingdom Metazoa; phylum Chordata; class Mammalia; order Artiodactyla; family Bovidae; genus Bos; species Bos indicus x Bos taurus. The sequence goes on along the minus strand of NC_040094.1, from coordinate 33,915,173 downwards.
TCTCCTCGCCATCCAAGGGACTCTCAAGAGTCTTCTCCAACACCACAGTTCCAAAGCATCAATTCTTCAGTGCTCAGCTTACTCTATGGTCCAACTCTCACATCCATACATTACTGTATCTCACATCCATCCATACATACATGTAGTCCAGCTCTCCCACCATATGTGGTGGAGCGTTCTGACAGAATGTGGTCCACTGGAGAAGGGAATGGCAAATCACTTCAGTATTCTTGCCATGAGAACCCCATAAACAGTATGAAAAAGCAACATTCTTAGGACACACAGTATTTTATGGTGAAAATGCCATTTTCCCATCTCTTAAATAGGCTGCTTGGTCATTGCTGTCCATTGTATAACATAAACATTGTTTGAAAGGAAAAAGATAAGCTGTTCTTTTAGTCTATGTCATGAAACACATGTCATGAAACACACATGCCTTCGGTGTGCATGTGGTGATTCCACTTTGGGGCACAGTGAAATGATCAAATGAGACCTTCTTAGGAGATGGAATGAGTTTGATTAAATAGAGAAATGGGATGGAGGTTGAGCCAGTTGTGGTCTTGGAGGCAGCCTTTCATCTGGTTACTGGCCTCTGATTAGGCTTCTGAGTGGAGATCCAGTTACCACTAACCCTCTGAGTGATGTTGCTCCCTACCCCGCCCGCCCCCCGCCCCCTTACCCCAACCCCATTCTATCCACTACCATTGAAAGAAAACATTCTGTCTTTGAAGATGTGCAAATGATAAATTATTTGAGAAGTTGTATGTATGTGGATGGACAAGGCTAACACCATTTTACTCCATGTTTGTATAACTCATTTTCCAAGTGATAAGCATTTCCAGTAGGTCTTATTTTATGGCATCTGTAGTAGAAGAGATTAGAGTATTGAGGAGCTAGAAGTCTAGTGGGTTGGAGGGTTTGCTGGAGACCCCTCCCCCACACTGTAACTTCTCACTGTGCCTCCTCCCCACTGAACACAAGTGCACACAAATACACAGAACCACAGAAACGCTGAGAAAGGTCTATAGCACGCTAACGAGATTGTTTTAAATGAACTTATCATGAATTGTTTTTGGGGATCAGAAGTCCTTCTGTACTTTCTCTGAGCTCTGGATCATTTTGAGAATTTCTGGTCTGTTTTACATCCCTCGCCACTCCCACTTTAATGAACCCTTAAAATGATAGCCACTTACTTAATTCCAGAGAAGATTAAATTTCTTCCCTTACCATTCCTTTCAGTAATGACTGATTTCCATAAGATGGGTATAATTTAAATTTCTTTTCTGCAGTTTTTTTGGTCCAGATATCTTGTGTGTTTAAACATTTACAATTAGCACAGTAGCAGAAGACCCTAATTAAAATGAGAATTAGTCACGTGACAGATACATCTCAAAAGATGATATACTGATGGTCCACTGTATGTAAGAAAAAATATTAAAACTCAATGATAAACATCCAAGCTGAAACAAATGCAAGCTAAGGCATGAAGTAAACCTCTTTGGCTCATTCAAATTTGCAAAAATGAAAACTGATAATGTATAGGGTCAGCAAAAATGTAGAAGACAGATACTCCATATATTGTTAGTAGACTATGGATGAGTATAAACTTGCTGGAAAGCAATTTTGTGTAATACATATTAAAATCAGAGTTTCCTTCAACCCATTAATTCATCTTCTAGTAAGTGTACATTGTACTATTAAAAAATTAGAGATTCACTCCAAGATTTTGTTCAATGATATTATATCCAGATTATGGTATACATACTATTATGTTTTATGCTTTAAAAAATTTTAACATTATACAGTCATCCCATGACATGAAATACTCTTTGAAAAACAGTATTTTAACACATAAAGTTCTTTCATACATAATTTAGTTGTTGGCTACCTAAGCTGTTTTCTATTGGAGTCATTAACATACTTTGTCTCAAAGACAATATTTCAGGTCTACTATTTAATATCGATCCTAAAATGTAAAATTATGAGGGCATTATAACTTCTGTTTTGTTAAAAACAAACACAGTGGTGATAAGAGTATGAATAAAATTTTCAACTTCTTTTTTTCTAATGATTAAAGTGTATTTTTTTATAATTAGGAAAGCAATAAATGGTACTTAACAATCACCTGGATTTTTGGCTACACAAATGTTTTGGTGTCTTTAAATAATCACTTGTTTATTCCTCTCACTTCTCAGTAGAAAATATTTAGAAATAATATCTTGAAGACTATGATCTGGGTTATTGAACTATTCTCTAGAAGGAATTAATGCCAAATAATTTTCTCAGATGATCTGTGAGGATTAAGTAGGACACCATCTGCTTCATTTTGTCAACTTCCCAAATAAGTAATTTTTCAAACAAGTAATTTTTCAAATTCTTTACCTTTTCACCAGCAGTAAGGATTCATTTAGTTGTCACAGTGAGTTTCTTGTTTGGTTTCCACCAAAATGGCTTGAAAAGTTGGTATTGGGAGTATTTATTGACTTGTCTTAGAAACAGGTTATTAGAAGCGCTGGTCACTGATTTCAGTCAGTTTGTATTCGTTTTTCCCATTATTTCTGTGTCTGTAGGTAGCCCGAGAATGTCTATTTCATCGAGAGAAGAGAATGGGAATTGATCTAGTTCATGATGAAGTGGAAAAAGAGCTGCTGACGGTAAATATGGGGCAAATCCTTCAATAATAAGAAACTTACTTGCAAATGTGCATTTACCATTTACTGTATAGAAACAAAAATGATGTTACATAAAGACACTTATAAGTATGGAGTTGTAGTATCAGATATTTATAGCATTTAGAAAAAAATACATTTAATTTTTTTATTGAAATGTAGTTGATTTACAACAGGCTTCCCTGATAACTCAGTTGGTAAAGAATCCACTTGTAATGCAGAGGACCCTGGTTAGATTCCTGGGTTGGGAAGATCCGCTGGAGAAAGGATAGGCTACCCATTCCAGAACTCTTGTGCTTCCCTTGTGGCTTAGCTGGTAAAGAATGTGCCTGCAATGTGAGAGACCTGAGTTCAGTCTCTGGGTTGGGAAGATGCCCTGGAGGAGGGGAAGGCTACCCACTCCAGTATTTCTGGCCTGGAGAATTCCATGTACTATATATATAGTCCATGGGGTCACAAAGAGTCGGACACGACTGAGCAACTTTCACTTCGTTAGCTTCTGGTGTACAGCAGAGTGATTCATATATGAGTGTGTGTGTGTATAAAATATACACATGTATATATTTATTTTCATATTCTTTTCTATTATGGTTTTTTACAAGATATTGAATATAGTTCCCTGTGCTATGAGTGTTATTTTTTTTATAAAGGTATATTTGGGGGAGGTTATAAAAATAATAGATATTTCCTGAGGGAATTTGAAAAATGCAATAAATATAAAAATAGATAAAGAAGATAAAAAAAGAAAAGATAAAAATCACTCAAAGTTCAGTTAGGAATGACTATTCATTTTAGAGTGTTTTGGTCTTTTTCTTAATCACGCTTAGATAGATGTCACCCAGTCTGAAGACACACAAACGTATCTTCAAGATTAGAATTATACTATATCTATGAATTTGAACAGTGTTTTTTTTGGTGGGATACACGCTCAATGGTGTTTATTCTTAAATGTAGATTTGGAAAGGCAGTGCTACTTTTTAAGACAATGTTTTAGAGCATTTTTAGGTTCACAGACAAATAGAGAGAAAGGTACAGAGATTTCCAAGTGGCCCTTGCCCTCGTACAGGCACAGTATTAATAACTGTATGTATTTCTGATTATTTCTTTAGAATACATTTTTGAAAATCCAATTGATTTGTCAAAGGGGACATGCAGCAAAATTGCCATCCAGAAGCTTATAGTTATATCTGATGTATGGTGCTGGTCCTCCCATTAGGCTCTCTTCCACCTTCCACCAACTAAAGATGATTTTGTTCTCCATTCTCTGACCTTACCTCCTAGGCTCTCTCTCACAAGGTCTCTGCCATTCCTTAAAGGTTTCAGCTCTTATGTACCTGGTACTCTTCCCGTTTCTGTTTTTCAGTTTGCATACTCTATTAAGCATTCATTCTGCATCCCCAAGTGCCAAACATATGTCTGTTGGTAACTCATTTTTTCGTTCATGTTCATGAAGCCTGAAAGTGAACTGTTCTTGGACCATGATGCCTTCTGCCTTCCCTTCCTATTGAGGGGCCTGTTACTGGTTCTATGACTCTGTCCAAGGAGGATTCTGCTCCGAGACAGTATTGAATAGAAACTTGATGCCAGCATGGAGAGAATGTCTGGCTGGGTTCTCACCACCAGTAGCAAGACATGCCTTCCCTATCTGGGATTTCCGCCTCTAAATAGGTTGGGGGACTACAGCCCCCTCACAACTAACCGGGTGATGGGTCAACTTCAAGTGATGGAGGAGCAAATACTGAGAATGCAGATCTCTAAGGAAACACCTTCTGCATCCCAAACTCAAGGATACGTGAGAATTTGAGAGTATTATCATTACAAAACACTGTATATAGAAACCCTGGTGGTCCAGTGGTTAAGACTCCACACTTCCACTGCAGGGGGCATGGGTTTGATTCCTGATTGGGAAACTAAGATTCCACAAAACAAAACCCCCAACAACAACAACAAAAACCACAACAAAAACAACCCCACAAAGAAATGGAGTGTCCACTCCTATAGGTGATATTTGCCGTCATCCAGATTCCAGATACAATCGGACTTACAATTTGATTTTTAAAGTTTGATTTTAGTAACTGTCTGTTAAGAGCATGTTATGACCCACTTTCCCCAAACTTAAAAAGGCTCAGTTAACGTGGATACATAGAATGACAGTCCGCTAGAAGCAGGGTCTGGGTTTAACAGTGAGGTCCCAGAAATGACTGTATGTCCACAGTTCAGGCTGTAGCCGAGTCAGCACACAGCCACACGTGTGGTCAGCATTCAGGGTTCTTGTGACCTGGCCGATGTCCCTCAGCTGAGAATAGGGCGGAGCCCACATTGTGCATGAGGATCAAGTTGTAAGTCACGCACTGTGACCTATGTCATGTTGTAAGGTCCACGTCTTATTGAGAACTTTTCACCTGTGAGGCATGTAATTATCTACCCTGCAGCCTAGAGAGGTAAGTGTTATCTCCCTTAGTTTATAACTTGCCTTTGGTCCCAGCATCTGCAAAGCCAGCCTTGGAGCTGGGCTAACTGATGCCAAAGTGTCTTTAACCACTATCCCACCCAAGACCCAGGAGTGTGAGGCAACAAGGCAGGGTTTTGCTTGAGGTGAGGGGAAGCCAAAGGCTGTGAAGTCTCTGTTCTATCCCCCAACCCCTCTCCCCATCCCGAGACTATATAGCTCCCAAGAGGATAACTGTAACGAGATGCCTCGCAAAGGTTTCACCTGCTCTAAGAGTAGGATTCATTCGAGATTCTTCAAATGCCTGGATGTGTCTTCTTGTTCTCTTTCCATCTTAAGGCACAACATATTCATTCTGATCACTGAGACTGAGAAATGCAGAGCAGTCACCGTGACCCTTTTATTCATGAGGTTTATTGTTCTTCCCCAAGTTCAGGATCCAGAGGGAGTGGGCCCACTTGCCAGGCTCCTAGTATGCTGTTCTTGGGTTTCCTGCCATGATCTCTGTTTGCTTCCCTGGGTGTCGGGCGGTAGCTATTGATCTGATTACATTTGGGCTTTTCTCATTTCTGCCCTCTGTCTGTGTCCACCATCTTCTGTACATGTTCTTTTCATGGGTGGTTGAGGGGATATGGCATTTGACCTGCATTTGCTTCCACTGGGAGCATTGCTGGAGGCCCATGTATGAGTATGGATTAGTAGGTGTTAGCATTGGGGAACAGGTTCCAAAAGTCTTTGGTTTCAGGCATTCCCTATCCCCACGAAGCCTTCTACCTCCAACCATGATGTTCATCATATGACATTATTTAAATTCAGATGTAAAAAATACTGCTGAAGGATCTCATAGCAAGTGTCTCATTAAATGTAGTTTTTTTCCACTTGAAGTTCCAGGAATTCCCTCTGTGTGCATTGTATACACATAGCATAAAAGCTCGCTGAGATTTTGGGTTTCAAGTGGTGTTTTCTCAGCAGTATTCCATGGATCCTTGGTCAACACATCTGTGAACTAGCTATACACACACACACCAGGTCAGAGAGAAAGATGAAGACTGCATAGTACTAAAAATCAAAGACACGCACAACCTCCGATGAGAACACGTGAGACATCCTTGCTGCCTGTAAGAGTCGGGGAACTTGGTCACATGTTGTGGGAATTTAGCTTTTCATTTACTCCAATCATTCAGAGGATCAGAGGATCAGGCAAGAGGCTTATCACTGAAATAAGCTCTAGGCATAATATTTTTATGTTCACCAATTAAGCAGTGAAAGAATAAGAAGATTATATGGTTGAGTAATAATTAACATTGAAGAGAAAAGGACTTTCAAATCAAATTAATGAAAGCAGAAACCCAAAGGGGGAACTTTTAAGAGTTTAACACCATAGAAATCATAAATGTCTGTATCAGAAACACTACACACAAAATACAAAGGCAAGGACCAAACTGGTAAAAAAATATTTTATGACACATATGTTATACTTGTGACATATAATGGGAAAAGATTGAATTATAAACATAAGAATATTTATAAATAAGAAAAACAGCAGAAAAGGTATACAAGCACATGAACAGGTGGTTCACAAAAGAAGAAAGTCAAATCATGAACAAATACATAGTCATAATATTAAAATGCAAATCTGAACAAGTGTGCTTTTATGTGGGGGGCTTGTCACGTCGGCAAAGATTGAGAGCAATCATAGTGTCTGCTGGGTGTGAGGGTGAGGAAATTCACCTTCATTTATTGCTAGATTAAGAACTGGGGCTAACTTTTCTGAAGGGCAACTTGGCTGCACTTGTCAAAACCTTGAAAAAAGGCATCCCCATTAGTGGTGTCTACGTGTTTTTGAGGTTGTTTATCACAGTATTGTTTTATGTCACCGGAGAGTGTTCAGGAGTTCATTGTTCAATAGGATGGTGCGATCGTTTTTCACTTGAAAAAGTGGTAACAGTGCTTATGTGCACTTCTTAAATGTCTTCTTGGTGCTATTTAGGGTTCTGATATGTGAATATGAAATTCAAAGGGAAGTAAATATTGAAACAATCTCTGCTACAATGTATGTCAACAGTGTATACATACATTCTAGCAGCATCAAAGTACCACGTGTGTGGCCAAGCAGATGTGAGGATAGTGCAGCTTTTTATACCAGTATAGGAGCTGGGCTGAGGGCAGAGGCTGGGCGAGGGAGGGCTGGCCTCCCAGGGTGGAGGTTGGGCTCTGTCTGGAACATACAGCTGGGTTATTTGAAAGCCACATGCACTTTCAGAGAGAACTGCCTTTTAGGCTCTCCTTTTCCCTCCCAGATTTGCTTTTCTTGGAAGAGTACTTAGTACAGAAGAAGCCATGCATTCAATTCAACCTTGTGCATCACCAGAATTTGATTCATTGATCCATTGATTTAATTAAAGACCAGCAATAAAAGATAAAGAAAACTCCTAAAATTTTACCCCTGTCCCAACTTGTTCCATAATATAATTTCCCTATAACCCTGTAAAGGATGAATTTCAGTCTACTATTGAGACAGCAATGTCGTAGGGGCATATAGGTAGATAAGGGGGTATCAAATTATTTTCTTATTTTATGTCACAATTCTCCCAGTAACAAGGTTTTCCTCATTGATGTTTTGTTACATTGTTGACTTTGAACGTTATGTTCAATAATCAAAACATTAATGTTCCTTTTCTTTCAATTGAGTAGGAAGTTGATACTATTCTGTGTTGTCAAGAAAGGATGAAGCTGTATTTGGACAAGGCCATTGCCCAACTGGCGTAAGAACTTTAACTTCTCTATACAATTAAAAATATCTATCATGAAGCTATACTTCCCTGCCTCCCAATCAGATTTCTCTTAACTTCTTATGTAAGGATTTCTTATACATGGACACACATCCATATGCACATATGTGTTTTTATTTAGAGGTTAAGATGAATACTTGGGATATTTACTTTACATTTTTATTTTAAGAAATATTTTTTCGCAATGGTTTAGAAAGGATTTTTTCCCTAAATTGAGGTATGACCAAGGTTTCTTTTAACTCAAAAGACTTTATTTTTTGATAAGAGATTGACTTGTACATGCTCAGATCAACAGCTGGAAAAGTGATGACTTTTTTATATTTACCCCTGGAAAAGGCACTGGCTACCCACTTGAGTATTCTTGCCTGGAGAATTCCGTGGACGAAGGAGCCTGGCAGGCTGTAGTCCATGGGGTTGCACAGAGTCAGACACGACTGAGAACTACTTTCACTTTCACTTTTATATGTACTCTGCTCCTCCTTAAAAACTCAGCTTTCGCTGGTTTCCTGCAACCCTGGTACATGGTCCTTGGTGCTGTGATGACATCTTTGCATTCACTACATCCATGGCATTGCAATCATTCATCCATCCTCCTCTCTAACCAAATACAAATTATTCTTCTCTTGGCAATAGTAGATAGTTCAGTTCAGTTCAGTCGCTCAGTCGGGTCCAACTCTTTGCAACCGCATGGACTGTAGCCCACCAAGCTCCTCTGTCTGACTCTATAGTAGATAGTAGGTACTTAAAATTTATAGTGGAGTTTGAGGGCAAAGAAGAATAGTCAAAGGAGGGTTCGAAGCCTTGATAACAACTATCAGCATAGAAAAAGTACTGGCTGAAAGGACTAGAAAGATCAACATGCATTTGGTGATGACCATGGAAAGAAGTAGTGTGGAATATGTCACACAAAGGGAACGATCATTCTGCCTGTACTGATGTTGTCAGCAGTAATGTGTGATGCAGCCAAGGGAACAGGTGCTCTGAAAGTGGTGGTTTTTCTCAGTCTGCTGACCTTCAGGATGGATGCTGTGAAGGTCAGTCAGGTTCAGGTGGCTAAGGTGTCTCTCAAGCTGTGATTGAAAGGGCTTTTTAAATTCAGAAATAGCTAAGGACTGGTTATGGATGGCTGACTTCCCATGGCTTGGTTAAGTAAGTGGACAGTTCACTTAAGCTATAAATGCAAGATACAGCAGCTGTGATATTAATTTCTGGTTTCTGCTCCTTGGAAATTGCAAAATCAGTTGAGTGTGGTTCCAATGATTGTTCTGTTTTCTTCTGGTCCAGTTCCTAATCTTCATTTTTTTTCATAATCTAAAATCTGCCACCCATCTTCCATATCCTCTGCTCTTTAATACACAGTGGCCAAAATGCCCACCTAATTTCCTGGGATGGTTTCTCCATCCAGGAGATGGGGGCTGGAATCCCTAACATGGTTACTGGACTTGGTCTAGTAGAGGCAATGGGAGAGGGGTTTCAACTCTACTTGTCTTGGGAGGAATAATGAATGAAGAAACGAGACCAGCAAGGATCTCAGCTGAGAATGGAGTCTCATTAGGAACCAACATGGCAGCATAGATCTCTCCTGTCTTGGGTGCTAGGGTGGTGGATGGAGGGAAGACCTTCCTAAGGAGGTTCTGAAGTCAGGTCAGAGGAGGTCAAGGGTGTCAGCCCGAGAGAGGAAGCCAGGGGAGCATCTTGGTCCCAGACGACAGATGAGGAAGGTCTTCGAGTCCCAGAGATTCAACCCAGTACCTGAGGCGAGAGACTGGACTCGGGAAGCAGCAGGAAGGCAGCTTCCTCTTCTCTCATCCTGTGAACACGGATGCACTGACTTAGAACTCACAAAATACAGATGACCTGCATGCCGCTATCATTTCTACTTTACAAACCACAAAATTTAGAGCTCTGACAGGTCTGGTGAAGTACCCAAAGCCACAGGCCAAGTTAGAAATCAGCTGGTTGAGTCCCATGCAGGTTTTCCTGGGTGGCTTTTCTGTGCTGAGACCAGAATTCAGAAATGACTAAGATTATCCAGTTCTTTGCGTCTTTCAGGTGCTCCCTGTATGTGATTTATGCGATTGCCTCCTCAATTTTTACTCTAGCCCAGAACTTTCTCCCCAGTTCCAACAACCCACTTCATATCTGTACTTGGATGTTTAATAGACACTCAGACATTAAGCAAGACCTTCTGTGTTCTTCCCCACCCACCCTCAATTTCGCCCACCTCCACTGATGGCTTCCTGCTATTCCAGTGACTCAGCATCAGGTTTTTTTTTTTTTTCACCGATGTCTGATCTCCTAGGAGATTCCCCTGGTTTTATCTTTAAAGCATCTCCAGAATCTAAGCCTTGCTCTCCTCCTCCCCGTCCCCCACCCCCGCCCTGTTGGTCTAAGCCGCCACCATGTCTCACCTGGGTAACTGCACGTGTCTGCTAATGGGACCTCTCTGTCCCCTGAAGTCTGTTGTAAACCCCACATCAGAATGATCCTGTAAGAATGTGAGTCAGTGGTCTCTCATTCCATCTAAGAGAAAAACCTGACTCCCTCCAATGGCCAGTAAGGCTTTGTCTGGTCTGGTTCTCCCTCTGCAAGTCTTGGGTCAAGCACCACCTCCTCTAGGAGTCCTACCCTGACTATCCTGTTTAACATCATCACTCACATTCCTGGCCCCCTTTTCCTGCGTTGTTTTCTGAATTGTTCTGCTAACAAGCCACAGGATTTGTCTATTCCTTATGGGGACTGCCTGTTGCCTTGCAGTAGGATGTATGCTCCTCTGGGGAGGAGACCTTTGCTTCGTCCACTTTGCTTCCTGGGTACTGAGTAGGCACTCTGTGATTATAGCATCTCAGAGCTCCCCAAGGGCTCCTCCTTCCCAGGAGGGTGGCCGCTGGGGCACGAGCTTGGGTACCGCAATTCCTGATCTCTTTCTGCACACTGGCTTCTACCAGGGAGGTTCATTTTGACTCTTGGTTTCTATCTCCTGGCAAACCTCTCAGACCTGCGGTGACCACACACTGAGGTCATTTCAGATGGAAGGAGGCTGACTCTGAATTCCTAATAACTCCACAGGGGATTGCTCTCCAGGAATAGAAGGGAAAGGGGTCAGGATGTAGAAGAGGAAAAGGAAGAAGGAAAGGGAAGCACAGATGTGGACAGATTGCTCCAAGCCAGTGTCCTGTCTGGGGTGGTTTGTGTGTTAGGAAGATGGGGGGCAGCCTGAAGGGCTGCAGATACCCAGTTATGTGTGCTCACACATCTTCTGCCCATAGCAGGGGCAGTCTGGAAAGCGTTCTCATCACTCATATGTATGGACATCTCCAGGGGAAGCTCCTTTTTGTTTTTCAATTAGAGGATAATTGCTTTACAGTGTTGTGTTGGTTTCTGCCATACAGTAATGTGAATCAGCCATAGGTATACATACATCCCCTCCCTCTTGAACCTCCCTCACACCTCCCACCCATTCCCACCTCTCTAGGTTGTCACGAGCTCCCTGTACTATAGAGCAGCTTCCCACTAGCTAGCTATTTGACATATGGTAATTCAGAAAACGAAGATCATGGCATCCGATCCCATTACTTCATGGGAAATAGATGGGGAAACAGTGGAAACAGTGTCAGACTTTATTTTTGGGGGCTCCAAAATCACTGCAGATGGTGACTGCAGCCATGAAATTAAAAGATGCTTACTCCTTGGAAGGAAAGTTATGACCAACCTAGATAGCATATTCAAAAGCAGAGACATTACTTTGCCAACAAAGGCCCATCTAGTCAAGGCTATGGTTTTTCCTGTGGTCATGTATGGATGTGAGAGTTGGACTGCGGAGAAGGCTGAGCGCCAAAGAATTGATGCTTTTGAACTGTGGTGTTGGAGAAGACTCTTGAGAGTCCCTTGGATTGCAAGGAGATCCAACCAGTCCATTCTGAAGGAGATCAGCCCTGGGATTTCTTTGGAAGGAATGATGCTAAAGCTGAAACTCCAGTACTTTGGCCACCTCATGTGAAGAGTTGACTCATTGGAAAAGACTCTGATGCTGGGAGGGATTGAGGGCAGGAGAAGGGGACGACAGAGGATGAGATGGCTGGATGGCATCACTGACTCGATGGGCATGAGTCTGAGTTGGTGACGGACAGGGAGGCCTGGCGTGCTGCGATTCATGGGGTCGCAAAGAGTTGGACACGACTGAGCAACTGAACTGAACTGAACTGAATGAACGTTTTGGTGCTACTCTCTCGATTCGTCCCACCCTCTCTCCTCCTCATGCTTCATCCACAAGTCTGTTCTGTACATCTGTGTCTCTATTCCTGCCCTGCAAATAGGTTCATCAGTACCATTTTTTTCTAGATTCCATACATATGCCTTAATATACAATATTTGTTTTTCTCTCTCTGACTGACTTCAATCTGTATAACAGACTTCGGGTTCATCCACCTCAGTTCAACTGACTCAAATTCATTCCTTTTCATGGAGTAATATTCCACCACATACATGTACCACAACTCTATCCATTTATCTGTTGATGGATGTCTAAGTTGCAGGGGAAGCTCCTTTTAATGGAGAAGCTGGATATTGTGTGAAGGAGCAGACTTTCATGGGAGGTCATGGGAGGGAGTGGGTGTGGGGATGGGGGTAGGGAGGGGGTAGGGGTGGTTCCCCACCCAGAAGGGCAGTCACACTTCCTTGTGTGACCTTGTTTCCTAAGCCTGAAGCTCTGTCTCTTTCTGCCTTTTAGAGCCAATAGAGCTGCCCAGCACGAGCTGGAGAAGGACCTGAGTGACAAGCAGTCGGCTTACAGGATCGACGATAAATGCCACCACCTGCGAAACACGTCGGATGGCGTCAGCTACTTCCGTGGAGTGGAGAGGGTGGATGCCACGTAAGTAGGCACAGGCCGCCTGTGACTTCCACGCCACTGAGTCCATTCTCTCCGTTTTCCAAAGGATGCAGCATACAGGTAAGTTGGAAGCCATGGGAGGACGCAGAAATGTAAGACTCAGCTGCTATGGACAAGTCTTCAGTAAGCTCACGTGTTCTGTGGCCACTTGTATCCTGTGATCTTTTGTAAAAGAATTATTTGTTGTTTATAATCCTAAGTATGAAAATAGCACCTGCTTGAGGCAGAAAACCTAGAAAACACAATTAAGCATAAAGAAAATAAAATGTTACCAGTATATTAGATGCCCTGAATGGGGGGGGTGATAGGAGTAGAAGCTGAAAAATAGCTGAACGTTGAATAATTTATTTCCCCTCTTTGTTAGACTTGCCCTGTCCATGGTTTCTTTGCCAGGCCCCTGGATGCGATCTGGGATGGATGGTCTCTTCTCTGAGAGGACCTGTCTCTCTGCATCTTGATAACCCTGTGTTACCTTTCTTTGTGTGTGTGCTCAATCACTCAGTTCTATCTGACTCTTGCGACCCCATGGACTGTAGCCTGCCAAGCACCTCTGTCCATGGAATTCTCCAGGTAGGAATACTAGAGTGGGTTGCCATGCCCTCCTTCAGGGGATCTTCCTGATCCATGGATTGAACCTGGGTCTCCTGCATTGCAGGCAGATTCTTTACTGTCTGAGCCACCAGGAAGATATCTTAAAAATTCTCATCCTGAGTAAAAGATTTGTAACTGTGTGTGATGCTGGATGTTAGTTAGACTCACTGTGGTGGGCATTTTGCAATATATCCATAAATCAAATCATTATGTTGCACATTGGAAACTGATGTAATGCTACATGTCAATTCGAAGTGTAATTTCTGGGTTATGACATTTGAGAGACTCAGTTCACATTGCTCTCCACCAGGCCTGTAGCAATTCAACATTCCTACCTACAGGATAGGGCTTCCCTGGCGGCTTAGATAGTAAAGAATGCCTGCCAATGCAGGAGATGCAGGATCAACCCTTGAGTCAGGCAGATCCCCTGGAGGAGGAAATGGCAAACCCACTCAAATATTCTTGCCTGGGAAATCCCAAGGACAGAAGAGCCTGGTGGGCTACAGTCCTTGGCGTTGCAAAGAGTCTGACACAACTGAACGACTAACGCATATACCTGCAGGATATGAGCGAATCTGTTTCTAAACATGCTCACTGGAAAATAATTGTTTTCTTAGCTCTTTGCTGTTCTGACAAAGGGTCATTAGCAAGCTGTTTTCAGCAGTACTTCTTTGATTAGTCCTGAGGTTGAATAGTTTTTCGTAACACTTATGGGGCTGGTGAGACACCTTTCTAATGAATGGACATACTCACACCCTTCAGCAATCCTTTCTCCCCCTACCTTGGTAGTGAACTTAATACATGCTGTGGCTTTCCAGAGTAAGCAGTGAAACAAGGAGCAATTAAGACAGGTTTAAAAGGCGCTTTGCTCTGCCGTTTACACTTCATGCAATAAAACCAGAATCAAGTGATTTGGTTTTTGTTTTTTTTTTTTTCCTTTCGCCGGATGGACGATTGCCTGCAGACCGTCTAGGCTGATGCATCATTGTTTCCGTTGTCTGGATCTGTTTCCTTTCTCTTCAGGGTCTCAGTGCCCGAGTCCTGGGCCAAATTTACCGACGACAACATTCTTCGCTCCCAGAGTGAGCGAGCCGCCTCTGCGAAACTGAGAGATGATATCCAAAACGTCCTGGTGGTGACAGCCAATGAGATGTGGAATCAGTTCAACAAGGTGAACTTGGCTTTCACCAACCGCATTGCTGAAACCGCGGATGCGAAAAATAAGATTCAGACTCACCTGGCAAAGGTAAGCCTGGTACTGGGGGGTGGGCCCCACGGCTGACCTAGAGAGACAGGGCAGGGGCCCTGGGACCACAGATCTCCACCATAAGGCACACGACTTCCTGGCCATACAGGCTAAAGAAAATGAGAACCAATAGGAAGCACACCATTTATGTTAGCCAGGTAGCCAGGTGTCAGAATGAAATTGGAATCCACCAGTTTGGGGAGCACAAAGAATGCACTATATCGTGAAAGGCTCCTACTATTTAACAGTTACAAAAATATTATTATTAAAGTTTAATGAATTACTGTATGTAACTAGCAAGTGAATTGGTAGGGATGTTTTCTGTTAAATTATTTCAGCCCCCTTTTTTTTCTGGAATATAAAACCAAACACAGGAAACTATTAGGTGGTTCAAGATGTTTCTGATATTGAACTTTTTAAAGTGCTTTTGTTTTATAAGGACAATAAAATGAAGGATTTAGGCAGAATTCGTGGGTTTCAAGATAAACAAGGAGCTCTTATATTACTTAGTTTCGGGCTTGGAGCTCTTATTATTTCTGTGGATTATGCTGTATATAGTTTTCTGTTTCTCTTTTTAAGAATCTTACACTGTTGGCTGTGTTTCTCTAAGGAGGTACTATTTGATTGAGGTCGCCATTCTTCCCAGGCTGTAAGAATTCACCTTCCCTTCTCACAGTGAATTCTTTGGGCCACAAACATTTGGGCCAGACAGCTTCTACTTCGGAGAAGGGCAGAGAGATGGATGAAAGGTAGTTTTTGTTCCAGGAAGCTTATATTTGTAGAGAAGGTGTGTGTAACTTGAAAAGCTCACACACAATTAAAAACAATAGAAAATTCCAAGTTGTGGTTGCCAAATAGCCAATAAAGAAATTGTTTTCGGGGTTTGGAGAAAGAAGCGAACATTCAGGTGGGGCAGTATCATGAACAAAGCCTCGAGAGGGGGCAGATCAGGGGCTGAGTCAGGTCTGTAAAGAGCCTGGTCTGGCTGTCATGGACAGTGTGTGTCCTGAAAGAGAAGCTTGGAAAACTAGCTGGAGCCAGACCGTGGATCTCACTGATGGGAAGGGTTACGACTCCCTGGGCATCTAAAGGGGAGTGAGAGGTCATCTAGAGGCATGGTCCCCTGGCCAGTGAGAGATCATCTAAAGGCGTTTTAGAAAGTGACAGGATGGAGTCCCTTTGTTCAACAGATTTTTATTTACCGCTGTATTAAGTTTGTTCAGGCTGCCATAACAAAGCACTCAGACAGGGCGGCTTAAACAACAGACGTTTATTTTCTCACAGTCTTGGAGGCTGAAGTCTGAGGTCAAGTTATCAGTAGGGTTGGTTTCTTCTAAGTCCTCTCTCCTAGACTTGTAGATGGTCACTCTCTCCCAGCATCATCACGTGGTCTCCCCTGCATGCATGTCTGTCTCAGTCTCTTCTTTTTATAAGGACACCAGTCGGACTAGATTAGGACCAACCCTAATGACCTCATTTTAACTTCATTACCTCTTCAAGGGCTTCCCAGGTGGGGAGGGATTCAGGTTTAGGTAACTGGGGCAACCCTTTTCTAAGGCAAAATGAATATAAATTTGGGCTTACCAGACTGCCAGCGCTCCTCCCTTCCATGGAGACACCCCAAAGCTTGACCTTGACTTGCTTCAAGGCAAATCCTCCATTGGCAGGAAAACCTCTTTAAGATTAGTGAGAAGAGACAGCAGGAAGATAAAGACTTAAGGGCATACAAATTTGGGAGGGAAGTGGGTGCCCTCAAAGTTCCTGGCCCCCCTTTTCTCTGGGTCACGTACAAATGTGCACTAGTCAATGTCTAACAGCCCGTGATCTGGGGAAAGGAGGACAGCGAGCTTGGGTTTGCAGCATTTGCCCATTTCTGTGGTGTCAGTGTTCACATGCCACGTCTGGAGGATGCTCTCTGGAGGGTGCGAGCAGGTGCCGTACCTCCCACCACAGGTCCCAGATGGCGCTGAAAGGAGGAGGCCCCCAGAGAACCCCTGTTCCCAGCAGAGGACAAGTCTGGGTCCCAGCTGCACAGGGTGGGAAGCAGGTTGTTGGTGGCTCGGCACCAAAGCCTCAGGCATTTGCTTCTCTTGGTACAGACTCTGCAGGAGATTTTCCAGACAGAGATGACTATTGAATCCATCAAGAAGGCCATCGTGGAGAAGTCTGCCTTCCTGAAGGTGGCTCAGACCCGTCTGGACGAGCGGACCAGGAGACCCAACATAGAACTGTGCAGAGACATGGCTCAGCTGCGGTGAGTGGGTGGCAAAAGGTGGGGAGGACCAGGCTGGGGTCATGGTGATGGTGGGGGGCGCCTCCTGGGTCTGCTTGGGCTCTTCTGGGGAAGCCCCCAGCCTGCCTGCAGCTCTGAGCTGCTTTCAAAGGCGTGTCTGCCAACTCGGGGATGTGGGGGAACCTAGTGATGGTCGTGGTGCCGCAGACTTTTTTGTTGTCATTGTTGTTCAGTCACTAAATCGTGTCCGACTTTCTGTGACCCTATGAACTGCAGCATGGCAGGCATCCCTGTCCCTCACCATCTCCTGGAGGTTTCAA
Source organism: Bos indicus x Bos taurus (assembly GCF_003369695.1). Lineage (NCBI taxonomy): Eukaryota > Metazoa > Chordata > Mammalia > Artiodactyla > Bovidae > Bos > Bos indicus x Bos taurus. Next base: position 33,897,982 of record NC_040094.1, on the reverse strand, counting down.
GTTCATGTCCATTGAATTGGTGATGCTATCCAACCAGCTTGTCCTTTGCTACCCTCTTCTCCTTTTGCCTTCAATGTTTCCCAACATCAGGATGTTTACCAGTGAGTTGGCTGTTTACATCAGGTGGCCCAAGTGTTGGAGATTCAGCTTCAGTATCAGTCCTTCCAATGAGTATTCAGGGTTGATTTCCCTTAGGGTTGACTGATTTGATCTCCTTGCAGTCCAAGGGACTCTCAAGAGTCCTCTACAATACCACAATTCAAAAGCATCAATGCTTCAGTGTCTAGCCTTCTTTATGGTCCAACTCTTATATCCATACATGACTACTTGAAAGACCACAGCTTTGACAGGAGCCTTCTTTAAAGTGTCAGTAATGGTGTTAGTATTTGCAGCTTGAGATGATGATAAGTTCTCGAAGTGTAGAAGTTGGTGATGGATGCACAAGATTGTGAGGGTACTAATGCCGCAAACTTAAGAGCTGGGATGGTAAATTCTGTGTTATGTATATTTTACCATGGATAGAGAAAAAAGGAAATGACATCAACGCTACATACAAGAAAAGTGTTAACAAACATTTAGCCTCCTTCAGCAGATGGAGGACGTGCTGGGTTCCTTTACATCTGCCTAGAGTCTCTGGGGTTTCCAGATTCCTGTCTTGGAAGCAGCTCAGAGGTTGGCCACTATGAGCTTCTCAGTCCCCCGGACTCATAAGAAAAGGGACTTTGGGCACCAGCTCCCCAGACCCCATCTGTCTGCTCTCACCGCTGCTCTCTTTCACCACTTTGGGGAGCTAATACCTGCCCTGGTCCTTCAGAGCATCCTTAGGATTCCCTAAACCTCAACAGCTCATCTCAGCTCATTTCAGTTTGTTCTTGTTCTCAGTAGAACTTGAAAGCAGCTGGTCTTCATCAAGCATCTCCCACATGTGCCCGGACACTAGGTATATTTTATTCTTATCATTTTAACTTGGAAGATTCCTTTTAGATGGCCTCATGTGGACTTGGCCACCCTCACCCCCATTCTGGCTTTATTTCTAATTTCTCAGTACCAGTCTGTCTGCCTCTTTCTGGATTTCATTATGGCTCTTCTTAGGTCTTGAAACAATTTGTGTAGAAGCAAGTCAAATTTATAGCAACTGGAGGAGCGATGGGGCAGCACTTGAACTTGTGCAGAGGGGAGAGGCCACTGGCCTTGTCATCTGCCCTGCTCCATGATAGAGTTCCCTTCTATCTAGGGACAAAAGGACTCTGAGCTCTTACCCAGGGAACAAGCAGGAGGGTGAGGCTGTGTGTTCCCCGGAGCGAAGGAAAGGGGGCGGGTCTTTTTTATTTTTTAATTGAAGGATAATTGCTTTATAGAATTTTGTTGTTTTCTGTCAAACATCGATGTGAATCAGCCGTAGGTATACATATGTCCAATGTGGGGGGGGGCAGTTTTGTGAGGCCGGAAATGATGAAGATGATAAAGGTGGTGATGCTGACAATCACCATGAAAAGTGTTAGTCACCCAGTCAAGTCCGACTCTTTGCAACCCCCTGGACTGTAGCCCACCAGGCTCCTCTGTCCATGGAATTCTCCAGACAAGAATACTTGAGTGAGTCGCCATTTCTTTCTCCAGGGGATCTTCCCGACCCGGGGATTGAACCCAGGTCTCCTGCATTGCAGGCAGGTACTTTACTGTCTGAGCCACCAGGGAAGCCTGACAATCACCAGGGCCATTGTCATTTATTGATCTTATTCTGTGCTGGGCGCTGTCCTGCACACTTTACCTCCTGCATGATCTTCACCTTATAAATAGGGAAACTGAGGCAGACGTGAGCTGAGTGACGTGGCCTGGCTGGCACCTGCTGGAAGGATAGTTAGAATCCTTGTCTGTCTGCTGCTGAGCTCCGTTCAGCCAACCCAGCGATTTGCTTCTGCTTCTCTTTCATTGGGTGGGGCCCCTGGCACCCCCAGTCCTAGGCCTGAGCTCCTCTGGCTTCTGGATTGCCATGGGATATCTTAGCCGAGCACAGGCTACATCTGGCTCTCGGAGAAGATGATGAACCTGAGGCTCACAGAGGAAGCATCACTGCAGAGCCCCCTCCACGGGCAGCACGCATGTTGTCTGTATTGGATACTGAGAGATGGGCTCTAGACCACATGCCACTGGCTTTCATCTCCTGCAGCAGCTGCCTTTCTCTCAGTGGAGGTGTCGTCTGGCCATCCCTTGGAGGAGGCCACCCACCCAGGCCACCTTTATCCAAGTGGGTTCCACAGAACCCCGACTCACATACAGCCCATCTCAGAGGATAAGTGGGCCTCCACTCTGGAGGCAGCCAGTCGGAAGTGTCTGCTTATTACAGGAACCTGGTAGTGAGTGGGGTCACACCCATTTGGCCAGTAGATCATGAATTGTGGTTTTATGCAAATATTATTAGGAAAAGCTGAGCTGCAGTTTCATGCTCCGACAATTTCTGCAAAGTCATCGAAACAGAGGCGGGGCGAGAGAAATTGTCCAGGCTGCCATCAGACCAGCCAGGGTTGCTTTCTAGAAGGGCTTGGGTCATGGTCAAATTTGACTTTGCAGTTATCAGACAGTGAGGTGTTTACAGCCACTTCTAAGATGCTGAATGCATTTTCCTCTTTTCTTGCCCTTCCTGGCTGAGCAGAATTTGCTTTTTTTTTTTTTTTCCTTTACTTCCTGGCGACCCTGCCATGTGTCTATTTCCTCTGCTCCTTTACCAACTTCAGGACAAAACCTGCTTTTGTTTCCATAAAGATTTCTTGTTAAAATATCGTTGCCAAAAATATGGTCCTAGAGGAACAACTGTGGAATTGAGGATGATTATTGAGGGAGGGGATTATTTTTCTTTTTCATCGAGCATTCTGAAAGCAGCCTTTGGCTGTCTGGGTGAAGAAAACATAAGAACCGTGAACTCAGGGGAGTAGGGACAGAGAAGAAGTGCTGTTTTCATTTCAACACTTTGCTTTGCATTTGAAGTTTTTCTAAATGGGTTCTTTCAAGAGCAATTCTAAACATTCTTGGCATCCTTGGTGGCAGGCCAGACCAGGCTCTGCTGTACTTCATCTTGATTTTTTTTTTTTTTCAAACGATGGTAGTTTTATTTGTATTTGAATGCAAACTGTTTTTCAGTTCTGTGATTTCCCCCAGAAGGAGTGGTTCCAGCGGAATGGCTCTCTGCCATCTGCCAAAAAAATAAGGAAACTGAGAGGGGAACGTGGCCTTGAAAGAGGAGGAAAAATGTATTTGTAATGGCGCAAGTTGAGAGAGGCGTAATACCTCTGCGCTGCCTTCACACAGCAATAGGGAAACAAGGATGCTAGCTGCCTGCATTCTAAGTATCTTTTTAAGAAATTGTATTCCTTTTAAGAAATTGATATTTTAATGTGTCTTTCTTCAGAAGATCTCTCACAGATAAATTTCCCACTAGACTAACATATTTGGCTTGGAGGAGTAAAGACTCATATAATCCTGCTCCATCCCTACCTTCGGGTTCAGAGTTCCTTTTGAAGCAGTGAAAACAGTTCAGTGAAGGATGCGAGACGAGAAGCAGGCCGGTGTGATTATAAACAACGGGCCCTCGTAAATCCTACCACCAGCCCTATCCAACAGTCTCTCTGAAGACCTGTTTCTTTGCTAGTGGTATTGTAAACCCTGGGATCTTCAAAAAATAACTTAACTTTTAAAATCCAACTTGACCTTAACAACAGCAACAAAATATGCTTTTAGCTCTGTTCTCAGATGCTGCATTTACTGATTTTAGACCAAAGGAAACTTTGGCACAAAAGTTTAATTCCTCCCCTCCCCCTTGCAACATAAGAAAACAGGTTAGGTTCTCAGATGAAGTCATGGTGTGGGTGTGCACAGGCTTGTCGTTGCCTCCATGAGCCTTTTGGGGGTGCTTTGCAGTGACCCCAACCTTGGGATGGCTGCAAGAGGCTCCCAAATAGCTTAATGTTTTCAACCAACATTATATTCTGAGTCTCTTTCCCCATGTGCATGCATGCTCAGTCACTTCAGTCATGTCCAACTCTTTGGGACCCCATGGACCGTAGCCCGACATGCGCCTCTGTCCATAGGTTTCTAGACAAGGGTTGCCATGCCCTCCTCCAGGGAATCTTCCCGACCCAGGGATAGAACCCACGTCTCCTGCATTGCAAGCTGATTCTTTACCCACTGAGCCACCAGGGAATCCCAAGGCAAGAACAAATTCTTTTGTAAAAGGTATGACTGTGTAGTACCCCATCATCCAGCTATGGTGTCTGTTATCATCAGACATTGATGTTATTTCTTCTTGTTCTCACTTAATATTATTCAACACAAGTTAACACAATGAAGAAATCATTCTTTTATCCTTCTATGTCAAACTTTTCACTTTGTTCAAATTCATGAGTAGGAGAGAGTGCAGAGGCCAACTTCCCTGCTCTCTGCTTCTGGATGCTGAGCGGGTCGGGCAGGAAATGGGACCCAGTTCTTTATTATGGTTGTCAAGTCCCCTGATTTCCTTCCATCTTCCTGGATGACCGTGCTGTGTATAAACATGGATATGTGCCTGCAGGGAGGGCAGTTCATCAGTCCCTGGGGTGTTTAGTTTCTTCAACTGTAAAACAAGGAAACGTGGCTTAATGACCTCTCACATTTATTTTTCAGTTGCAAAGTTCTGTGGAGCTATAAGATGGCCTTGGTATAACGATTTAAACATGGTCTAAATATTCTTCTATGATCATGAGATCATTTTCTAGCTCCAGGGATGTCCCCATCCTATTTGTTTACTGTCACTCTTCTCTTTAGATTATGGTACATTTTAGTTAATTTCATGCACTCCAGTCTCCTGATAAATGAACCTCCAAATAAGGAAAACTAGCTTTTAATCGCTGGTCAAAATTTGATGAATTTGGAGTTGGTGTTTTCACTGGCTTCCCAGGTGGCTCGGTGGTAAAGAATCCGTCTGCCAATTCAGGAGACACAGGAGATATGGGTTTGATCCCTGGGTTGGGAAGATCCCCTGGAGGAGGAAATGGCAAACCACTCCAGTATTCTTGCCTGAAAAATTCCATGGACAGAGGAGCCTGGTGGGCTACAGTTCATGGAGTCACAGAGTTAGACACAACGGAGTGACTGAGCGTGCATGCATGTATATATATATATATATATATATATATATATATATATACACATACACTAATGCAGTCAATAAATTAATTATCATTATTATTGTCATTTTGTAACCTGTTTCATATTCTTTCTCTTGACTGACCATGTGGTCATATCCTTTGGATACTATTGGCCAGGTCAGACTGTAAAGGAGTCCTTGCTTAATTGTTCTTTGGGAAGAGAAAAGGCTTCTAAATATAAATACAATAGAAGAAATCACAAAGACATCTTACTAAAAATTGAAATCTTACTTTTAACAAAAATATCATAAGCTGATTAAAAGTCAAAAACAAATTGGGGAAAACACTTGCCAAATTGTTTTTGCAGAATTGCAAATGCCCAATAGACATTGAAGAAAGGTTCACTGATAATTAAAGAAATGAAAATGAAAACAATGTGGATTAAAATAATTTGAGAGGGAGATGCTAGATTTTTTTTTAATATAAAATCATGCCTTTTTTCCTTTCAGTCTTAAGGAAAATGTTTCATGTTTTTCATCAGCAGCACAATCAGAACTGCAACTTGTTTCATGGCTCACGTAGCTGATTTCATGCATTGTCATTTTCATGTTCTCTTGGGTTTTGACATTTCCTCCTGGTCTCATGCAACTGCGCACCGATACTGTTTCCCGTGTGACGTGAAGTAGTTTCTGAGGTTGGGGTGACCGGTGGGAATGCAGTAAGCACACACGCCCCCGGTGGAGCAATGACCAGCCTGACCTCTGCTAACCTAACGGGCGCCTCTTCCCCACGCAGGCTGGTGAACGAGGTGTACGAGGTGGACGACACCATCCAGACCCTGCAGCAGCGCCTGAGGGACGCGGAGGACACGCTGCAGTCGCTGGCCCACACGAAGGCCACGCTGGAGCACGACCTGGCAGTCAAGGCCAACTCCCTGTACATCGACCAGGACAAGTGCATGAGCATGCGCAGAAGCTTCCCCAGCACCCTGCGCCTGGTGGGCTTCTGTTAGGTGCTCTCCCCGGACCAGATGTGGCGCTCCCGGGACCAGGCGGGACCAGGGCCCTGCGCCTGCGCTTATGCAAGGGATGATCTGCTCACTTATTAAAGGATCGTATTTATAGATACGTACTGGGGTCCTGTCTTGGAGAACCCTTTCTTTGCATCCAAACCTTCATTCTCTAGATTTACTAGGCTTCTGAGCTAGATAAATACAATGTAACAGACTAGGTAAGAACATTTATTTGTATTATTCCTCTTATTCTGTGTAACATGAATGGGCTGGAAAGGAGAAGTGTATTTCCTCTGAGGCGTGGGGACAGAGATCCTGTCCTGGCAGGTGGGTTTTGAGAGAAGGAGAAAGGTTTCTGGGAAGGTGGTTGTCCGGGTTCTTGGAGCAAAAAGGAAGCTGGAAAAACAGAGTGCCTTTGGACAATAGTAAGGGGACAGTTGGCTGTGATTCCTAATGGAGGGCGTGTATGAAGAAATAGGATGGGTGAGACGCCTGGAAATGTTGGGGGAGGGTTTCAGTTCCATGTCGATTGGGGGAACAGTGGACATCTCTGGGTGGGGACATGTCCTTGTGAAAGCCATGACTGGGGAAGGAGAGTCTTGAATTAGAGAGATGGCCGTGGAAACCAAGAGGGGAGAAACGCCAGACATGGTGCAATGAATCAGCAGGACTTGCTCACCTCACTTGTGAGTGCAGAGCGTCCAAAAAGGTGACAAAAAGGTGCTGATGCTGGATGGACCAGTAAATGGGACATCACTTACATTGTAGGAGGTCCTGCCTTATCTCAAGGGTTGTGTATTTTTTAAAAAAACTTTTTGTGTATTACAAATGAAAAACATTTGCTGAATACCTGTTTTGGAAAATAGGGAACACACACACACAGAACCCCTGAAAATTGCTTTATTTTCATAACACCCAGAAATAATCACTGAAGCTTGTTAGCATTTTATGGTACGTGTTTCCAGTCCTTTTTCTATTACAATATATGTACATATAAAATTTATTTGCATATATAGGTAATATGCAATGTTTATGTTTATTTACAAATATGTATAATATGTAATGCTTGTATTTAAATACATGATTAATAACATTTTGGATGATGCTGCTGATTGGTAATCTCATTTCCTTATTCAAATGGGTTTCTGTCATTAGCTGTTAATACACAGCATCATTTTTTAAAACCTTGCCTCAGTGTCTGTAAAAACAATGAATACCACTCGTGGAAATGTCAGAAAACACAGACAAGGGATAACAGAATATTTCCCTTTCTATGGCTGATTTATTTCACTATGTTATCACTTATATGTGGAATCTGAAAAATAAGACAAACAATGAAATTAATAAAACACAAACAGACTCACAGAGAATAAACTAGTGGTTACAAGTGGGCAAAGGCGGGGGGAGGAGCAAGAGAAGGGTAGGGGATTAAGAGGTACAAACTATTATGTATAAAATCCATAAGCACAGGGAAATACCGCCTTTATGTTGTAACTTTAAAGGGATTATAATCTGTAAAAATACTGAATCACTGTCATACACCTGACTCTAATATAATTCTGTAGGTCAACTATACTTTGATAAAAAAGAGAAAGTACAAATGAGCAAAAGAGAAAAATAAAAACCTCCAATTACTTTTAAACTAACTAGATGTTTTGATATACATATATTTTATTTCTGTGATTTTGTGCACATTTTCCATTCAGAAATGGAATTCCCAATAAAGGAGCCCTTATAAAGCTGAAACTTATTATGCGACTGACTCCATCCCCAGAGCCTGCTCACCTCAACTCATTTATGCTTTTTCCACTTGAAAATGTATACTCTTTCCATGTCATTTAATCCCTTTCCACAGCATCATTTTGATGGCTTTTTAATATTCCATTGTCTTGAGTTTTTAGAACGCTTTATGTCCTATCCCCCATTACTGGATATTTTTATTGTGGCTGACTCTTCTTTTTTAGTTTATTTTTTAATAACTATTTTTTTTTTTCTCTTTTCGTTCCACTGTGCAGCTTGTGGGATCTTAGTTCCCTGACTAGGGATGGGATTGAACCTGTGCCCTTGGCAGTGAAAACATGGAGTCCTAAACCCCTGGACCTCCAGGGAATTCCTCTTTATAAAAAGGAACTTTTCTTTATAAAAAGGTAGCCATGACTGAATCTTGTTAGTGAAATGTCTGCAAAGTTGCAAACATCTTTAATATTTCCCTTAAGTTCCTAGATATGTAATCATTACATCAGAACTCAGGCACACATTGGGAAAGGCTTTTACGGTATTTTGTCAAATGGCGTTCCTGAGAGAATGTGTTACTTAGCATCCCTACCACCAGCGCATGAGAGGGCCTGACTTTCTGCATCTTTCCCATCACAGGAAAGTGCTTCTATTGCTTTCACATCTCATCTTTGGAAAATGATGACGTAGGACATTGTTTACTGGATCCTTGACTTTCTTTGGTCAATTGCTTGTCCTTGTTATTTGCCTGTTTCCCCCAAGGATTTATCTTTTCTTCATTTGTTTTTAAGAGTTCCCTGTATATCCTGTGACACACATTTTCATCCTACGTGCTGAACATATTTTCTTTTGGCTGCACTTGCTCCGCGGTTTGTAGGGTCTTAGAACCTGGGCCCCAGGCAGTGAAAATGCTGAGTCCTAACCACTGGACCACCAGAGAATTCCCAAGAATATATAGTCTTTTTTAAAAAACTTTAAACTTTTTACTTTGTATTGGAGTATAGGTGATTAACAATGTTGTGGTAGTTTCAGGTGAACAGCGAAGAGACTTAGCCATATACATACAGAACATACATTCTTTATATGCCTCTTGTGTTTACATTTTGCTTATAGTTTTTAATGTTCAGAGGGTGAACTGTGTAGATGTCTCCATTATGATTTATTTCTTTGGAATTACACCAAGAAAGCTCTTTCTCACCGCAGGATTATTTACTTATAATTTCTTCTAATTCAGTTCATGACTTCTTAAGTTTCACTTAACCATCTGGAATTCAATTTGATATGATGTAGAGAGCATGCTAGCTTTGAATCCTTTGATCTAGAAACTCTGAAATGGGAAGATGAAATTACGGGGGGTGGGGGTTGGGGAAGGACGTCTCTTCTCTCCTGTTTCTCGCTACTTGCGTCTTGCATGCCCATCTCTCTCTCTCATTAGCATCTTTTCCTGCCTGAGTTCTTTCTGCTCTGTCCTAACCGCTGTCTACTAACCCCAAGTCTATTTCTCTCTCTCTCTCTGTTTCCTAAAGTTTTTCCTCCAGCAATTCTTGGTTTAGTCAACCTCACAAAACGTCTCAAAATGCTAGTAGGATTGACATAAACATGATAAGCTTGTCCTCGTGTTATTTTCGTAGTCCCAGTATATCATTTTAGACATCAAATTGTAGGTTTCATCATCCTTCTTTTGCTTCTAATGGAAACAAAGATATATACGTGCCACCAAACACTTAGCAATTAGAGTAATCAAGTGTTGGTGGTCATCATTTTTAGACAATGGTGAGAAAAAACATAAATTCCACATGTCTCTTATTTGTTGTGTGTTTCGGGAAAAGTCTTGCCTACTTTTTCCATGAATTATAATTTGTTGTATTTTTTTGAGGAATGTGTGAATATGGAGTCCTTTTACTTAAACATATGTTCCCAGGATTACAAGAATGTGATGGGAAGAAGACGCAGTTCAGACATAGGAAAAGGCTAGTTTTCTTGTTATTTTGGTAAAGTGTGGGCAAGGCAAAATTCCACAAATAAACATTTGGTTTCTGGTCTAAATGTCACAACTACTTCACCAGGGCAAATATTCAAACACAAGGACCCACGAACAGCCAAGACTCACAGAGCGTGATCTTGTGTAAGAATCCCAGGTCTGCAAATATCAACACGTGATCTGGCCTCGTGTCCTCAGGCTCAAACTGTCTTTAATATTATGTGGCTTTAAGAAAGGCTGTGGAATGTTAAAGGCTTCCACCCAGCCAAGCATCATTCCGATTTAGAAATGTGTGTGACTGCCCCTAAATAGCCAAGTCACCTATAATTTTAGTAATTTCCTTTTATGTCCCTGGAGAGTGTTGTCATAAACACCTCGCTGGGCATTTTTGAGTCTTGAGTTCATGCTGTAAATAGCTGATGTGGGGTCTAGTGCTCAGTTATAATTTTTGTTTTGCCCTGAAAACGGGGCTGGAGTCCTTCCTTTTGTGTGTGGGGCTGACCCAGTGCAGGAGGAGGTGGAATGGTTCTCACTGATGTGTCCCCTTTGACCTTGTCAGTGTCCACTCCTCTAGCCCTGGCCCTTCAGCTGTTCCTAGTGGTGCTAGACCCAGCATTGTTGAGATTACGCACCCAGCATTCTACGCAGGGTGCCATGATGGTATTTCCTGAACCCTATACCTTCATGCATTCATGGGGAAAAGAGACAATACTTCATCTCTTCTCCAGGGGTGGGAAGTCTATCTGATCTTGAGGACCAGCTCTAGACCACAGTTGTGCTTACTCAGAATGTTGAGAAGGATTCTGGGGCCATGTGTGTGTTCACACAGGTAAGAATCTAGACGTCGGAAGGGGAGTCTAACCTGCAGGGGCCCAGGATGAAGAAGCAGCAGCACAGACTCTGCAGCCTCTGCTCTAACACTTCTGACTTCTCCCTCAACCCAGATCTTTCTCTTCTGACATCAGAAGGATTCTGTTTTGTGATTGATGGCTGGTTCCCTGGGGACCCTGCTGTTCACTCATTTTGCTGGAAGCTAATAGAAGACCCTTTCTGCTGCCAACTCTTTCCTTTTAGCAAAGAGCTTCTAAAGAGCTCATCAAGACCAAAAAGCAGCTCCAGTGACACCATGGTAGAGTGAGGAGGGAACTCTGACTGTTTAGAATAAATTAGACATTATCAAAGCTTGTGGTGGTTTAAAGAAAATTATTTTAAGACCGATGTATTATTTTTCCCAACAGATATTCATGAGGATATAATATTTTGAACAATCAATCTCATCAATATTAGTGAATTAATTTTGCCAAAATATTGCAAAGTCCTAGATCTAAACTTCTTTGAGTATATCTTTAAATAGAATTTAAGAACCATATCTGAGTGTATACTCTGTTTTACAGATAGAAGGAAAAAATCTCAAACAGCTTGACAGAAGGTACTCAGTTCTAGGAATCAAGCTCTTCTAGCATCCTGTTGGCAATAGCCATTGATACTGATGGACTGTAGAACTGCCCTCCATGTGCCTGTGTCTTTGACAGCATGTTTTTCCTTAAGAGTGTTCAGTTGCAAATGGAAAACGATTGTGTTTTGTGACACCGGCATTTTAGTGCTAGTTAACTAAAATAGGTTCTTTCCCGTATGTGTGCATTTTGGACTGTCTTCTTGAGCTGGAGTTATAGCAACAGAAATAGCTAACTTCCTCTAGACAGAAAAGAGAATTTAGAAGTAGGTCCCTCCCTTTCTCACTTTGGTTTGGTTTCTGTTCATCTTATCTTGAGGATTTTAAGACCCTTAGCTAAGGACACATTTTTCTTTGTTTGCAAGGAGCTGAGGATACACAGGAATGTATTAATAAAATGGGTACTAAGCAGTGCGGAATAGCAGTGTTAGGGAATGTAGAAAGGGCTCTAATTATGAAATTTAGAGATGAGGAGTCAACAAAAACCTCAAACCTACTGATGCAGAGCTACCTAGGGAGAATTTCAAGAGTCATTTGAGTTCTGGTTGGTCAGATGAGTAATTACCTTCTTAGAGAAGTTTTGAGATGTGTTTATTGTTCAAGAAAAGAAACAAGGTACAAAAATTTCATGGTCTAAAGGTATTGAAATCATAGAGTCTGTTCTCTTATCACTGTGGAATTATGTTAGAAATCAATAGCAAAAGTTCAATAGCTAAGTTGAAGATCTCTCAGTAAGTGGCACATTGCACTTGCAAAAAAAGAAAATATGTGGGTTATTTGCAGTTCATTCTTTATTCATTCACTGAATCAATAGATTTCTACTGAGTTCCTTCCATGTGTTTGTGCTTATTGCGCTCTGGAAATAAGACAGTAAACAAGATTGACATGGTCTTTGCCCTCATGGAGGTGACAGCCCAGTGAATTTGACGGGCCACCCAATCAAATTTAAGAATTAAGAACCCTTAGTTCTTAACAAAGAACTAAGCTAATTATGACAATTTATGAGAGGGATTGAACCTTGGGAGGCTGTCTTGAAATTGTGACATTTAAGCAACTATCTGAAAGGGACAGGATCAATGTGCAATGTGCTGGGGGTGGGAGAGCCCACAGTGGTACAGAGAAGTGCATTTTCAAAGACCCCGAACATTTGAGGAGCTTCATACAGGGCTTCTCTGGTGACTCAGACAGTAAACAATCTTCCTGCAATGCAGGAGACCCGGGTTTGATCCCTGGATCAGGAAGAAGCCCTGGAGAAGGGCATGGCAACCCACTCCAGTATTCTTGCCTAGAGAATCCCAGGGACAGAGGAGCCTGGTGGGCTATATAGTCCATGGGATCACAGAGTCAGACGTGACTGAGTGACAGCACTAACATAAGAGAGTTACAAATGGGCAGGGCTGGCTTCATAGGCACAAGACCTGCACAGTCACTCAAGGCCCTGGACCCAGGGGAGCTCATGCTTGGGCCAGTGCTCTGCTGTCACCATCTTGAAATTCTTAATAATTTTTGAACAAGGCGCCCTGCATTTTCATAGGTGGTCCTGGCTGTGGGAGTTTGATCTTGACCCTACTTGTGATGTGTAACCATTGGAGGGTGTGACTCAAGGAGGGTCATCGTCTCAATTCCTGAAGGATGCTCTGGTTGTGATGTGAAGACTGGAGGGGAGTGGTGTCATGGTTGTTGCCCTTTAGAAACTTACAGTACAGCAGGTACAACAGAACCTGGCCAAGGGGTGTCCTTTGAAGAGGATCCTGAGAATTGAACAGAGGGTTAATAGGTTAACAGGACATTTCTGAGTTGGGAAAGGTATCATTTCTCATATGTGTCCTCCCAGTCTTCTTTTCTCTGGGCTAAACACCATGTTTTTGCCTCTCAACTCAAGCTCAATTTCTTTCTTTTCTTTTTTTACTCAGAGAAAGATGTATTAAAAGCCATTTTTGAACTCTAAAGTACCATACAAATAAAAGGTACTGTTATTATGTTTCAGATTATAACAGGAATAAATCTGATTTCTTCCCAGAACTTCCTTCCAACTTTCCAGTTCTTCATATCCTTTTTAAAGCACAATGCTTCAGAATTTAAGATGTTATGCTTCTGAAGATATTGGCCTTCTTTCTATCAATTTGATTTTTATTTTTAGGCATCTTTTAGGATTTTTTCCCCCCAGTAGTTGTTACAGCTAGAATGCAGGCATAGGACCTTGGTTCTGAGATTAGATATAGGAGGTGGAGAATTCATTGCATTTGTGAAGAGTCTTTTCATGATAGGCTGTGTCCATTCACTCTGCCTCCTGTGATCAGGCTTCCATTTCTGTTACTTCACCAAAACATTTCTGTTTAAGGCCAGTAATCACTTCCTTGCATTCATCAAGCTCAATTTCTTAAATCGATTAAGAAGCTTAAAGATCTGAACACCACTGTTTCCCGTTTGAAGCCTCACAATACTTTGGGGGAGCTGTGCCATAGCTTGAGTTTAATGCTGCAGACTCTCACATGAGGTGGGGCCACTTTCCCCTCTTCCTCCCTATGACTCAGTGAGCTCAGATGACTCCCAGATGGTTCCGATGAGGTTTCTCAGTTGCTTTTCTGAATCTCCGCTAATCTAATTCCTCTGAAGCCCTGGAGTGCCTCTCACAGACACTGACCATCTCTTCCATTCAATGCAGCCGTGTTTCTGCTGTCCGTGAAGCTTCTATTCCAGGCATTTCCCATAAAGATTATCTTATGACATGTCTGCCAGCCACAGCATCTTCTTCTTGTGCTGTATTAACTCTCAGCACCGTCCAGTAGAGGTTTCTGCAATGATGGAAATGTCCTATGTCTTCTCTGTCCAAAAGAGTAGCCACCAGCCACATGTGACTCTTAAATACAGAAAATTAACACCACTTCAAATGAAAATGTAGGGCACTGGAACTCAGGAAAGCTATTTAGTGGTTCAGTACCACAGAATTGGAAGAGGACAAATCCAGATGAAGCTCAGACCTTCTGACTCTCAGGGATCTTTTCTCTGTGTTGTGGCCATGTGGTCTCTATTTATTTGCAAAGCTTTATAGAGCATCTATTAAGGGTAATTGCAGGTATGGGGATGCCAAGAAATAAAATAGTTTCATTGGGTCAAAAAAGGGTGAGCAATGAGAAAAGAGAACCACTTGGTGACCTCTAAGAACACAGAAGAAAAAGGGAGGGTCCCAGTGTTTACCTCCAGGAGCCTAGAGGTGTTGCCACCACCACTCTACAAGATGGGCCGTGTTCTGCATGTGTGCTAAAGACGGGGCTCCCAATCCCGCAGGTTCCTCACTGTCTGACACACTCAATATCCCACTGGCTAAGCCACTTCCTGGTGGACTTCAGGGTTTGTAGGGAGTGAGGCTAAGGGCCCAAGATCACACAGCTACTGAAACCCAGACCCTTTCAGGCCAAATGTTAACTAGGGTGGCAATGGGTATGGATGCTGCCAAGTAAGTTTGTGCTCTTACTCTGGTGGTCCTAGGTGCCAGGCTGAGAGATTTCGATTTGGGCTATTGGCAGCAAGAGGCCAGAGAAGCTTCTGACGAACTTCTCAGTGGAAGGTACCGAGGAAGAAAGAAGGATACACTTGTGGTGGTCAGAATGGAAAGATGGGAGAGCTTCTAGGAAAACCACGTGTTGAGGTTTTTTCTCATTAAGGGCTCCTTTCTCCCACACCCAGAAGATGTCCAGAGCTGCTGGGGACAAAGCAGGATTGCAACATCCAAGACAGTGCAAATTTCTTCAAGATATGAAAACGTTGTTCACGTTTGCAAGTATAGAGAAGAAGCCAAGGAAGAGAGGAAGAAATCAGACTGGAGGAGTCAGATTACGTATATTATCTTCTAAAGAGATGAGTTACTTGGTAACAATTTTAAAGTTACTCTAAGGTAAGACTTCTCTAAATGTCCTTAAAAATCTTTCAGCTACTTTTACTTATTATTACAGAAGCAGCATTTTAAAATTATAGTAATTAAAGCTGAGATAGGCAGACAGATCACTGAAACAGAAAAGTCCAAAATCATGCCCTTATATATGTGGATCTAATAAAATCGATGCTCCATAATGGTAGGAGGGAGGATGGATCACTCAATAAATAGCAATTTGCCAAAAAAATTAATTTAGGTTGTAATTTAGTAAGACAAAATTAGTATAAATTATAGATGACTATAGATTTTTAAGTATCATGAAAGTATACACTCTCTGTATCTATTCAAACATCCAGAAGAACAATAAAAGTGAAAGTCAAAAACTGGGAAGGATCAGTGAACATTTCCTCATGCACTTTTTGGTTGAATTGAGTTTTTTAATTTTTCAAATTCTGTGACATCATTTTGGTTGCAGTTTTAAGATGTTGTCTACCCAACAATGTCATCTCTCTCTTCCTCTAATAATGGAAAAAAAATCAACAGGTATTGGGAAAGAGTCAAATTCTTTGCTATTAAGTCATTTATACCAGGAGAAGGAAATGGCAACCTACTCCAGTATTCTTGCCTGGAGAATTCCATGGACAAAGGAGCCTGGCAGGCTGTAGTCCCTGGGATCACAAAGAGTTGGACCTGACTGAGTGACTAGCACTCACTTATTCATTTATACCAATTGTCCATCTCCTGAAAAATCCTCATGAATTTCCAAATATATAGTGTGATCAGATCAGATCAGTTGCTCAGTCGTGTCTGACTCTTTGCGACCCCATGAATCGCAGCACGCCAGGCCTCCCTGTCCATCACCAACTCCCGGAGTTCATGCAGACTCATGTCCATTGAGTCGCTGATGCCATCCAGCCATCTCATCCTCTGTCGTCCTCTTCTCCTCCTGCCCCCAATCCCTCCCAGCATCAGAGTCTTTTCCAATGAGTCAACTCTTCGCATGAGGTGGCCAAAGTACTGGAGTTTCAGCTTTAGCATCATTCCTTCCAAAGAAATCCCAGGGCTGACCTCCTTCAGAATGGACTGGTTGGATCCTCTTGCAGTCCAAGGGACTCTCAAGAGTCTTCTCCAACACCACAGTTTAAAAGCATCAATTCTTCGGTGCTCAGCCTTCTTCATAGTCCAACTCTCACATCCATACATGACCACAGGAAAAACCATAACCTTGACTAGACGAACCTTTGTTGGCAAAGTAATGTCTCTGCTTTTGAATATGCTATCTAGGTTGGTCATAACTTTCCTTCCAAGGAGTAAGCATCTTTTAATTTCATGGCTGCAGTCGTCATCTGTAGTGATTTTGCAGCCCAGAAAAATAAAGTCTGACACTGTTTCCACTGTTTCCCCATCTATTTCCTGTGAAGTGGTGGGACTGGATGCCATGATCTTCGTTTTCTGAATGTTGAGCTTTAAGCCAACTTTTTCACTCTCCACTTTCACTTTCATCAAGAGGCTTTTTAGTTCCTCTTCACTTTCTGCCATAAGGGTGGTGTCATCTGCATATCTGAGGTTATTGATATTTCTCCCGGCAATCTTGATTCCAGCTTGTGTTTCTTCCAGTCCAGCGTTTCTCATAATGTACTCTGAATATAAGTTAAATAAACAGGTTGACAATATACAGCCTTGACGAACTCCTTTTCCTATTTGGAACCAGTCTGTTGTTGCCCTGGGCATCACTGAGTTGGGCTTAAGAGATATTATCAGTGCCATGAAGTAATGTTTTTTAAAAATCCAAACGCTCATTCCTAAATTCAAATACTCATTTGAGTGCCTTTTACTCAATATAGTCTATTGTAGAGAATAAAATCTTATACCTCCTGCTGATACCTTCACACCCTGTGTCAAAAGGCCTATGCTGAATGGGCACCGCTTGATTTAAATTTCCAGTTTGAGCATCTTCCCTGCTTTACTGCGTCATGATTAACACACACACTGGTAATCCCAACATTTATTTTCACCAGCTCCTTCTCTCACCATACCTACTTAGCTAGTGTTCCCAACGCACATTTTCCAGTCCTCAGCATGACTCACACAATAATTGCTCACTAAAATAAATACCTCTTCTGTACTATAAGTTTCCAACAGAAAAAGTTGTCAGCTTTTTCTTCCTTGAGATATTCACTCATATTCCAAGTGAGTTCAAAAGTTGGTACACCAGGGTTTTATCCAACCACAAACCAAAAACAAACACAAGCCTTACCACCAGCCTTCATGACGTTGCTCTTTCACATTAGATGTTATTAATACAGGGCATCATCCATCTGGTGTCCACTCATGTATGGATGTGAGAGTTGGACTGTGAAGAAGGCTGAGCACCGAAGAATTGATGCTTTTAAACTGTGGTGTTGGAGAAGACTCTTGAGAGTCCCTTGGACTGCAAGGAGATCCAACCAGTCCATTCTAAAGGAGATCAGTCCTGGGTGTTCTTTGGAAGGGATGATGCTAAAGCTGAAACTCCAGTACTTTGGCCACCTCATGCGAAGAGTTGACTCATTGGAAAAGACTCTGATGCTGGGAGGGATTGGGGGCAGGAGGAGAAGGGGACGACAGAGGATGAGATGGCTGGATGGCATCAGCAACTCGATGGACATGAGTCTGCATGAACTCCGGGAGTTGGTGATGGACAGGGAGGCCTGGCGTGCTGCAGTTCATGGGGTCGCAAAGAGTCGGACACGACTGAGCGACTGAACTGAACTGAACTGATGAATAAATCCCATCACTACACATCAGTCAGGTTGAGCTAAGTTATGCTGCAGTAACAAGTGAGCCCCTGATCTCACTCAGCAAAGTTTGTGACTGGCACGAGGCAGTTGAAGACTGCTGTACATCATCCTTACTCTGAGATCCAGGGTGGCGAAACAGCCACTGCTGGAACATGGACAAGTCCTGGCAGCAGGCTAGAGAGAACTCTGAAAATTGTTTATCCACCCTTTTTTCCAGACTGAAGCCAGTCATGTGGCTGTGCCTGACTTCAGAGGCAGCTGAGAGATGCAGTGCTGTCAGGCACGCAGGAGGCAGAGAACTAGAAATGGGTAGTGAATGCCCTAATGATTTCCACATGCTCATTTGACTTACTCTCTGAGTACAAATGTGTCAAAGGCTATGAAATTGGTTTTGTGAACTTTGGGAAAATATTTTGACTCAACCTGTTGATGCTTTGGAGAAGGCTTTGAATGTTGGCTTTGAAGTTTTAGACTTCTTAGAGAAAAAGATTCCATTGAAGACTGGAAAGCAGTATTTTGTGGTCATTCTAGAAAAAAATTGCTCAGTGGGTTTATTAAAGAGGTCACTGGTGAAAAATGATGCAAAATCTTCATACTCCTATTTAGCGAAGTTTCTGATCAGGACAAATCAGTGCAGAAATAGAAAGAAAGAAATTCCTTCATCCAGTGAAATCCAATTTAAAAACTCACTTGTCAGACTTTTCATTCAACCCTCCAGTTGGAGTTGTTTGTAGGAAATCTGTTTTCCTATCACGGCTCTGGCGCATGCAGATTCATAGTCTATAGTTGAACTGTACTGGAATCCTCTTTCCTATTTATATTTATGATGCTATTCTGAGCTCTAGTATTTACATTACTATTTTCAATATACTCTTATTCTTAACAAACCACCTTGGAGCCGTTGATTCTTTTCTGTGAACCGAGGATTTAAAACAGCAGAGTGATAACAAAAAACAATGACAAATTTTTGAAAAAAAAATTTAAAGAGAAAATAAAATGAAGTTCTTAAATGAATTAGGTAGATGTCCTTGAACAGGATGTTCAGTAAAAGTTGACTTGTGGAAATAGTATAAGCAACACTCAGTACCCCTAGAGACAGATAATGTAGAAAACTTTCTGTCTTTATTTTTAGGAAATGGGGACGATCTGAAAAGTTCAAAGCTTGTAGTTCCTCAGAGAATATGATCCCCCATTCTATCAGACAATGTCCTTCTCAATACCTCCAACCAATTTGTGGGGTTTTTTTGGCCTTTATTGCAAGAGATGCCCCAATTATTTTAATTAATCCTCCCTTTAACCTTCTAATTATCATGGTGTGAAAAGAGGTTGGGAGGGACATTCTCTCCTCCTGCTATTTATTATATACACAGGTCTCACTAAACAACAGAGAAACATTTTCATTTGCATGCTTCCTTTTTTAATGGCATATTGAGTACACCAGTTCAGAGCCCAATATCCCAATGCAAAGTGTGGGTAATTAGAAGAGGGTTCTCAAGCTTGGGATCAGAGACAGGGGTCTCTCACTTCCTGGCTTTTACCCCAGAATTGAAATCTGGGACCACATTCTCAGATGGCAATGGAGAGAGAGAGAGGCACGGCCTTGAAAATTCCTGACTCAGTTACTGACTTTTCCCGCCCTGTTCTATTTTATTTACGTGTTTATTTGGCTGCTTTGGGTCTTAGGTGCAGCACATGGGATCTTTCGCTGGGACACATGGACTCAGTAGCGGCAGTGTGTGGGCTTAGTTGCCCCCTAGGTATGGGGGATCTTAGTTCCCTGACCAGCTATTGAATCCACGACCTCTGCACTGGAAGGTCTGTTCTTAACCACTGGACCACCACAGGGAAGTCCCTCAGCTACTGTCTCTCACCCAGGAGTGAGGATAACTAGCTGGCCTTACATATAATCCCCTGAAAATACCACAGTGTGGGCCCATGAGCAGTGGTCTGAACCCAGTGACCCCAGTGCCATGAATGAATTTCATGTTCGATGGGTCAGTGATCCCATTCTTACCTGGGGGAAGGACCCTGGGAAGTGGGAGAGAAAAGTCAGCCAGGGTCCCTTTAAAAGTTGTCTATAGGGAGGAGAGAGAAAGTCCATTCTTCTGTGAACCAAAGTATGAAAAAGTAGAGAAAGACATTCCTTCTCTCAGGCACTAGTGTTCACTGGCTTCTATGGTTTGAATATGTATGTCACCCCAAAAGGAAAAAGGAAGGAACCCAGAAACCCCAAGTCTCTTCCTTTGGGGGGAAGGGAGTTTAGGAGTGAAGCTCCAATTCTCTCCTCTCAAATTTTCCTTCCCTTTGAATAATTGCTCATTAATTACCAAGTCCTCCAACACTGTTCTGTGTAGGGATGTGGTATGGGCTGAAGTGTGTTCTCTAAAATTCCCATGTTCAAGTCTTAACCCCAGTACCTCAGAATGGGATGTATAAAGATACAGGATTCTTAAAGAGGTAAGTTACCATGAGGCCGTATAGGTGAGTCTTAATCAAGCATGACTAGAGTCCTTATAAGAGGAGGACACCTTAGATGTTGACATACATAGAGGACAGACCAGGTGAAGACACAGGGAGAAGGTGGCTGTCTTCTCTGGGGTACTTTGTTAGGGCCATCCTGGCAAATGATACACGATGGGTGGAAAGTGACTTCTTTTAATGTCTAAGAACATAGCTGAGAGCAAACATTTAAGGCAAGTTTCTGTAAAGTTTATTGTTGTCCAATTGTTAAGTTGTCTCTGACTCTTTGTGACTCCATGGACTGCAGCATGTCAGACTCCTCTGTCTTCCACTATCTTCCAGAGTTTGTTCAAATTCATGTCCGTTGAGTTGGTGATGCCATCCAACCATCTCATCCTCTGTCACCCCCTTCTCCTCCTGCCCTCAATCTTTCCCAGCATCAGGGTCTTTTCCAATAAATCGGCTCTTTGCATGGGTGGCCAAAGTATTGGAGCTTCAGTATCAGTCCTTCCAATGAACACTAAGAGTTGATTTCCTTTAGAATTGACAGTCTTGATCTCCTTGCATCCAAGAGACTCTCAAGAGTCTTCTTCAGCATCACAATTAGAAAGCATCAGTTCTTTGGTGCTCAGCCTTTTTTAGGGTCCAACCCTCACACCCGTACATGGCTACTGGAAAAAGCCTAGCTTTAACTGTTCATAAAATTTGCGACACAGCAAAAAGGAACCAGACACATTAAGGTAAAACTGGGTCATCCGGCTTGTAAGAAATGGCTTGCTTTTTAAGCTCACTAATGGCTCATCCCATTCAGGAAAGAATTGATGCCTCCTGCACCCCAGGGTCCAGAGCTGGATCCCCACCCACACAGCCCATTATTTTGTCCAGAAATCATGTGGTCACATGTGCTGAGAGCTGGGTTAGGACTCAGACCACAAGTGGCCTGTGGCTGGAGTTCGTGGTCAGGAAAAGAGTGGTAGAACCCAGTATCACAACCCCTGGGCTTGTCTGTAAGCCAGTGTGGACATGCTGTGAATCTGTATGGCTGTGGCATTTCCACATGTGCTCTGGGAGGGCCATGTAATGAACAAGGTGTCTATAAGCATCTGATTAAAACTATGTTCCCACACCCCTAGGAGGGCCTCAGAGCAGGGACGATGTTCTCCTCTCACTTGAGAGAAACCTTATAGGAACATTCTCTGGCAAAGGCAAGCCCCTCCACAGTGTGCTCCAGGAAAATAGTTCTGAACACAAGAACTGCCAGGTCTGGATAAACATAGCTCAGTCCCTCAGATGTTTTGAACATGACTGAATGTTCATACCACACAGCCTTCCATCAGAGGCCTCCAAATAGTTCACATAAAATCCTGAGCCTGTTCCAGGCGGCGGCTCGTCAAGGGTTATCAGATCCACTGTTAGAGAGACCGAGCACCATGAAGTGTTTATCCTTGAAGATAAAGTGAACCAGGAGAAAGTTGATGCTTGAGATGGAGCTGGTGGCAGGAGAGTCCAATTCTAATAGACTTGGACATTTCTTTATACTCAAAACCCCACTTTCCTCATGTTTAAAATGGGAATAATAAAACAATTCCCTGGTGGCTCAGATGGTTAAGAACTCGTCTGCAATTCGGGAGACCTGGGTTCGATTCCTGGGTTAGGAAGATCCCCTGGAGGAGGGTTTGTCAACCCGCTCCAGTATTCTTGCCTGGAGAATCCCCATGGACAGAAGAGCCTGGCAGGCTACGGTCCATGGGGTCGAAAAGAGTTGGACATGACTGAGCGACTAAGCACAGTGATAATAATAGTGTGTCTTGAGACTTCTTGGTGGCCCAGAGATTAAGATTCCATGATCCCAGTGCATGGGGCACGGGTTCAGTCCCTGGTTGGGTGACTAAGATCCTGCATGTTGGAGGGTGTGGCCAAAAAAATAAAATAATAGTGTGTCTTCATATACATGCTCTAGGTTTTTAGTCAGATTAAAAAGCAAAGAGGGTTCCTACTTTGTGGTGGGGAAGCTCTCAAAGTTCCTGCACACCTTAGCCTTCAGGAAGAAACATAGAAAATGATGAGAAAGGTGATAAATGCTAAAGTGATAAAGACCTTCAAGAACACATTCATCACTGCCCCAGCGTTCTTGAGACATCCTACGATTCTACCGTACCAAAATCTATTTTCCTTAAACCCACCTTGAAGTCCAAGCAGCAGAAAGGATAGTTGATGAGCCAAGAGGTTGGAAATTTTAAATGTTGAAGTAACATAAATAAGTGAGTTGTAAAGCAACTCAAAGAAATATTTAACAGTCAGAGTGTGGTGCATATAAACAGGGGATCCCCACCTTCATGTGCAGATTTCTAGTGAAACACAGAGGTTTGGAGATTTGTATGTTTTTTCAAACAACCCCTTCATTCATACATGCAACAAATATTAATAAAGTGTGTATGTTATGCCAGGGACTGAAGTTAGCCATAGGAATGGAAGAATGGTAAGACAAGTCTCAGCCTTCCAAGACTAGAGCCTAGAAGGAGAACATCAATAAGGAAATTAAAAAAAGAAAGAAATGCAATAAAGTGTAATTAGATTCTCAACAGCTGGACTTGGTATTCACGGTGTCAGCAGTATCTGAGTAAGGACACAGGCCTGTGCCTTCCAGTGATTTTTTTAATGACTATTTTTTCCCCTTTCTTTTTTATTTTTTAAGTTGTGAAAGTGTGATAACACCTTTACAGCAGACTTGGAAAATACAGAACAAAGTTATATATGGTTCCACTATATATTACAATTATTTTTTAAGTAGATAATTTAAGATTTTTGGTTGGAGTTCAATATCAAATGCTCAAAAATTAATAGAATGAATATACAGAAAAGGACATACTAGACTCGAACAGCACCATAAGCCAATTCAAAATAATTAAGATTTATGCAATTTTCATACAACAGTAAGATAGTAATCGTATTTAAGTTCCCATAGACTATAAACTAGGAGATGTTGGAACATACCCAAGGATATAAAACAAGGTGCAAAAACTTCATGGTCTAAAGGTATTGAAATCATACAGAGTCTGTTCTCTTATCACTGTGAAGATAAGTTTAATGAGTATTTTTAAGACAAGTTTTAAGTTTACAGGAAAATTGAGGAAAAGGTACAGGAATTTCCCATACAGCTTCTACCCACCTCCCCACATACACAGCCTCCCCATTATCAATGTCCCCCACCAGATGGTATGTTTATTACAGTTGATGACTCTACAAGGACTCATCATAGTCATCCAAAGTCCACAGTTTAGCTTAGCATTCATTTGGTGGTGTACATTGTATGGGTTTAGACAAAGGTATAATGACATGTACCCATCGTTACAATACCATACAGAGTATTTTCACTGCCCTAGAAACCTGTACTTTGTTTCTTCATTCCTAGCACCCATGTTCAGAGAAGGCGATGGCACCCCACTCCAGTACTCTTGCCTGGAAAATCCCATGGTTGGAGGAGCCTGGTAGGCTACAGTCCATGGGGTCGCTCAGAGTCGGACACGACTGAGCGACTTCACTTTCACTTTTCACCTTCATGCTTTGGAGAAGGAAATGGCAACCCACTCCAGTATTCTTGCCTGGAGAATCCTGGGGACAGGGGAGCCTGGTGGGCTGCTGTCTATGGGGTCACACAGAGTCGGACACAACTGAAGCGACGCAGCAGCAGCAGCAGCATCCATGTTAGTCACTCAATCTGAGTGACTGACTGACTCTTTGGGACCCTATGGACTGTAGCCTGCCAGGCTCCTCTCTCCATGGAATTCTCCAAGTAAGAATACTGGACTGGGTAGCCATTCCTTTCTCCAGGGGATTTTCCTAACCCAGGGGTTGAACCTGGGTCTCTTGCATTGCAAGCAGATTCTTTACTGTCTGAGTCACATGGGAAGGCCTAACTGCTATTAACTATTCATCCTAACTGCTCCCCAAAGTCCTGACAACTGATCTTTTGACTGTCTCCAAGGTTTTGCTTTTCCCAGAAAGTCATGTAGTCTGAGTCATACAGTAAGTAGACTTTTCAAATCGGCTTCTTTTACTTAATCATATGCATTTAAGTTTGCTGTGCTTAGTTGCTCAGAAATGTCCAACTCTTTGCAACCCCATGGACTGTAGCCCACAAGGCTCCTCTGTCCATGGGGATTCTCCAAGCAAGAATACCAGAGTGGGTTGTCATGCTCTCTTCCAGGGGATCTTCCTGACCTGAGAATTGCACTGGGGTCTCCTGCATTGCAGGTGGATTCTTTACCAACTGAGCTACCCTCCTCCGTGTCATTTCAAGGCTGGATAGCTCATTGTGTGTGTTCAATAATATTCCATTGTCTGGATGTACCAGTTTATTTACACATGTAATGACTTTAATTTTGCTCGGGTGCAGTGTTACCTGGGTGGCTGAGGGCACAGTGTGAAATGTATGGGCAGGAACAAGTCACCAAACTAATGAGGAGACCAGCTGACTTTCCACCACTAGTTGACGCTTGGTTGGAGGGAGGGGTGTGGTGGTGACTGGCACAGTTACCTTCACAGTGTGACTGATGAGAATCTCAGTCACAGTGTAGTCAGAAACAACCTTAAGAAAAATCCAGTTGCTAGTGGTGATGATGGAGAAGAGAAGAAATGAAAGACCTCTAAGGACACGACTGTTGACAGTAACCATTGATACTGATGGACTGTAGGTTGCCCTCTGTGTGCTTGGGTCTTTGGTAGCATACTTCTTCTAAAGAGCATTCAGTTCCAAATGGGGAGCAACTATGTTTTGTGAACACTTACCAGCATTTTGGGGCTTCCCTGGTGGCTTGAAGGTAAAGAATCTGCTGGCAATCCAAGAGATGTGGGTTTGATCCCTGGGTCAGGAAGATTCCCTGGAGAAGGAAACGGCTACCCACACTCCAGTATTCCTGCCTGGAGAATTCCATGGACAGAGGAGCCTGGTGGGCACTTTGGTGCTAGTTAACTAAAATAGGTTCTTTCCCATGCTCAGAATGTATTCCTCATGAATAGAAAGGCTCTATTCTGTATGAAGTGTGTGATGGTAGACAGAAAGTGTTAGAAGCTTCTTGAAGGGAGTGACTTGGAGCAGATTCTTGGAAGATAAGTCATGCACTGACCATGTGACTAAGATCAAAAGTTCCGAAAGACCCTTGCCTGTTTGGAAAATACTGGGCAAAAACCAAACAAAAGGACTTCTGTTTCTGGCCAAGGAGGGTAGTAGGGATTTACTCTCTGACTAGAAACAACCCAAAGTGATCATGGCAAGAAAAGTTCATAAGCTGGTTGTTTGTCCTTGAAATATCTTCCCCCATAGAATCAGTTTTAAGTGACAGGTTCATTCCTGGCTGATGCACAAAAGCCTGTTTCCTCCACATGAGGGAATTTCAACTATACTCTCTGTTAAGTAGGTTTTATAGCCTGGTTTGAAGACACTGTCTCCCCATGTTATATGTTGTCTTCCTGAAGGAGATATTGGGGGACCAGAAGAACAAGGAAACAATGATCATTTAAATAGTCCTTTCACCTGCTGCAGGTGTCTGCTGAAATGGAAATGGAGAGGTTCGAGGACAGGTCTGGCCTCTGGGAACAGCTGGGCATTGTTTGGTCAGTGGATAAAGGTCTTTTCTAAGCGCTTGAGGCTTCCACCTCCCTGGAGAGGGCTGTCCAAAGCTCTTGGCTGCCCTGAAGGGGGAACTGGGGAATTATTATGGACCCAGAGACTTTCCAGCTTGATGCAGTTCCTTCTAACCCAGGTATGGAATGAGATGATAAGAGCAAATACATGTGTCTGGGTGGTCAAAGGGTCTGTGGATATTTAGCAAACAGAGAACATATAAGTAAAAAAAGACACAAATAAAAAGACATCTCCAAGGCAACAGAGAGGAGTGCTACTTGTGGGGATGTTGGCGGAGGGGGGGGGGGGGGGCGGAACCATTGCAACACAGGGCATGCATTCCTAATCGGTCCTTTCAGGGCATTTGGGAACTTTCCAAGAAGTAATAGACTGAGAGCTGGAGGACCAGCACAAGTCAGAGTGGAGATGGAGGCTGAGAGAATTCCAGGCCGGGAGAAAGGGCAGGGCAGGGGTCAGAAGGCAGGACAGAACATGCCTGGTAGAGACATTACAGACTGCAGCCCACCTGTTGCCGAGCACAGCAGGTGTTGGGGAATATTTCAAAGCACCATCACAGCATGTTTTGTTACAGGAGAAAAGGATTTAAGTCAGCTAATAAATGGGCTTCCCTGGTGGCTCAGCGGTGAAGAATCCACCTGCTAACCCAGGAGACATGGGTTAGATCCTTGGGTCAGGAAGATCCCCTGGAGAAGGGAATGGTCACCCACTCTACTATTCTTACCTGGAGATGCCAGCGGACAGAGGAACCCAGCGGGCTACAGTCCATGGGATCGCAAATAATCAGACTTGACTTAGTGACTAAACAACAACAATAAGCAGGCTATAACCAGGTGTCTATTTTGTTCTGTTTTGATGTTTTTTTGTTGCAGGATTTCTCAGAACCTTTGAAATTCTTCTAGATGCTCATATCCATCAAGAAATCCTCTAGTGGACTTTTCTCTCAAAAAACCATCAGTGTGTTCCACAGAGGTCTTGGTGGTGTCACTAGAGACACTCAGCTGAAGCTTTGGGACAAAGCCAGGATGAGAACATGGTCTCTGGAGTTAGAAAGATCCAGGCTTTTTGACTTCGATTCTGTGAGCAAAATGTTCAATTTTTCTAGCTTTGCTTCCCTCACTGAAATTCGGAATAATAGCTGGAATGATAGTTTTATTTTAGTTTAGTTTTATTTTGGAATAATAGTTCCCAAAATAATAGTTGTCAACAGTGGTTGCCCTTGGGGACTGGGAATTGACTGGAAAGTGGCTCAATGGAATTTTCTGGGTTGACAATAATGTGCTGTATTACTCAGGTGGAGACAGTCATCAAATTCCATCAGTGGTGCCCTTGAGAGGTGCACATTTTACTGTATGTAAATCTTACCTTAAAAATGTTAAGCATGTATTGCACTTTATTTAATGGTTTTCATGTCATATTACTTAAGAGTGAATAACCTGACATCTGCAACTAACTTTTAAATGAATAAAAAGTAAAATGGGTTGATAGATGGATACATATGTGATAGAGCAAATGCTGTTAAAAGGTAACAATTATAGATTCTAAGTGGTAGGAATTTGGGTGTTCATTGGGCCACTCTTTCAACTTTTTTTGTATTTTTTTTCATAATAAAATGTTGGGGAAAAGTTAATAATTACTATTTCTCAGGTCAATTTCAGTACAGTGAGTCCCCTACACATGAATGAGTTCCCATCCATGAGCACTTTTCTAAGTCCAATTTGTTCATAAGTCCAATAAAATCAGCCTAGGTACCCAGCTAACATGATTGGCTATATATTGATAGTTCAGTTCAGTTAATCAGTTGTGTCTGACTCTTTGTGACCCCATGGACTGTAGCACACCAGGCTTCCCTGTCCATCATTGATAGTACTGAACTGAAATAGGTTTACAATACTTTTCACACATGATAAAGAATCCACCTGCAATGCAGGAGACACAGGTTTGATCCCTGGGTTGGGAAGATCCCCTGGAGAAGGGAATGGCAACATACTCCAGTATTCTTGCCTGGAAAATTCCACAGACAGAAGAGCCTGGTGGGCTAACAGTTCATGGGATCACAAAGAACTGGACAAGACTAACACACACTCCATAAAAAACAAAGAAAAATAAAATATTTTAAATTTTATAGTACAATAATCTTATAGACATATGAACTAACTCATGTGATTGGACTTGCAAACACGTTTGCATCTTTGAAAGTTGGCAACTTGGAGTTTCGTATATAGGGGACTTACTGTACTAGTACAATGTCGAGAACATAACAAGTTGGTGATGATGGTTATTTTTAATGGTCATTAGATAGTGACAAAGTGCAGGCAGAGAGAGCATTTGGCTTTGGCAGTAATTCAGAGAAATTAAACCAGGGCCTAAAATAGAGTGGTTGCCATGAGAATGAAGGTGGTGGAAACAGTTTGGAGATGGAGCTGCTAACACTCGGTGATCCACGGGTAAACTGGTGTTGAGAGAAGGTGCAGAGTCTGGGGTGATGCCACAGCTTCCAGTCTTGACAACGGATGGTTGGATGCTGGTACCTTTCAGAGGGGCCCATCCTTTCCGGATGAAGGAGAGCAGGCTCTAGAATGTCCTGGTCCCGAGGCTGTTTTGTAGTGAAGGAGCTGCAGCAGCCCTGTTTGACAAGTCGGCTCCTCTTATCTTCCCCACTTCCACAGAGCAATGCAAAACGTGTCAAGCTTTGTTTCCACCAGTGAGAGGAATATCTTAAGGCTGCAAGACTCAGCCTCAGGAAGGTGCTTCAAGGGACACTCTTTAAAACACTTTGCAGATTTCTCTGGAAATGACAGCTCTATGGTCCTGGGGTCTGCAGGTTGTTAAGATAGTAGTGGCTCCGTGGAGGGGGGTGACCGCTCAGAATGTTCTAGAGTGTGGTTCCTGCAGCCCTGAGACCCTCGCCCAGCACTGTTGGACCAGTGCTCCGGGCAGGGCCAGCCTCAGAATAGTGCTGCCATCAACACTGTAGCTCAGGGACTTCCCTGGGTGTCTGGCAGTTAAGAATCTGCCTTGCAATGCAGCGGACACGGTCCAGGAACTAACATCCCATATGCCACGGAGCACCGAAGCCCAGGCACCACAACTACTGAAACCTGCACTTCAGAGCCTGCACTCTGCCCAAGAGAGGCCACTGAAATGAGGAGCCGTGCACAGCAAGGAGGACTTGATACAGCCAAAAGTAAATAAATAAATAAATACTTAAAAAACAGACTGTGGCTCAGAGATGGTGGTGATAGAGCAATGCTTCCTGGTATGACTATTTTCTCTGGCCAAGGAAATGCTGAATGTTGAGAGTTATTCTGTTCATTATTCGGTGCTCTTCCCAAGTAAAGGTGCTGTTTTTCATAAAAACGTGCCTGTTACTTGATTTTCCATGGGCCTTGCTTTGGGGGTTGAAGACCTGAATCAGAGGAAAAGTGTTAATAGTCAGGTTTACGCCACAGATGAGAGCCCATGGTTCCAGGCAGGGGGCTGTACGAGTTGCGGGGTTGGCCTCAGCTGTCTCCACGGTGATGCTGCTGGAAGCTTTGTGAGCACACAGCTCACCAACCGGAACAGGGCTGCCATGAGGAAGTACGCATTGAGAGTGAGACTTTAGAAGCTTTTAGAGAGATTTTACATGGCATGACACCCAGTGTGTGACCAGGGGACATGTCCCTCTGGCATATCTATCAGATCCTACGGAACCTTGGAGTCTTCTCAGTCTCTTTCTCTATCACTCTCATTCCTCAGAAATACAGCTGAGCCAGTGATTAAAGCCTGTTTTCTAGGCTCCAAAGAACCAGGAATGTGAGGAAGTCTATCCATGACATGGGTGGGGCCGGAGTGGGGGGTTGCAATTGCCTCTGCTGGCAGAGTCCTGCTTCTGATTATAACCTGTTTAATATGAAATCCCAACTCTATGATTCTTCATGTATCAGTTAGCTTTAGCTACATAAGAAATCATTCCCAAACTTTTATTTTTTTGGCTGAACTGTATGGCATGTGGGATCCTAGTTCCCCCACCGGATATTGAACCCTACATTGGAAGTTCAGAATCTTAACCAATGGGCCACCAGGAAAGTCCCCATTCCTAAACTCAGTGGCTTAAAATGACAATTTATTGATTTTCAAGATTCTGAGAGCTGGCTGGGCTTTGTTTCGCATCCCTTCTGATCTGGGCCTGAATCCACTGTTCTGTCCAGGGTGGCTTGTGGGTCTGGGGTCTTTGCTGAGTTGGGTGGGATGGTTCAGATCATGCTCCATGAGGTCTCCCCATACCCAGCAGGCTTCCCTGGGCTTGTTGTGATGATGGGGGAACAGTCCCCAGCAGTAGTGGATTAACCCTCAATGGGCAAGTGCTCTTTAAGCCTCCTAACATCCCATTGGCTAAAGCAGGTCTGCTCTGGATTCAAACGGTGCAGAAACAGACTGTACCTCCTCACAGAGGGAACAGAAAAGCTACATTGTAAGGAGGCGAGCAGACAGGGACCAGAAGCTTTCCTGGCTATTTTTGCATTTAATGAAGATTGACAAGACCCTGTGACAATGTTCACCCCTGGCTCATAGTAGCTGCTCACTAAAGAGTTATTAAATGAATAAGATTTTAAGACTTTATTTTTCCTTCTTTTCACATAGTTGAGGTTAAGATGCTCAAAATACACTGCTCCCAGGGGCTGGTTCTGACTGTGGATGCCAAAAATGCCCAGTCATCTGTTTACCTGTCATCATGGAAGAAGCCAGTAAAGTCCAGTGACCTTAGTTAGAGGAACTGTATAGCTTTTGTTTCCTTTATAGAAGCAGCCACTGGCATAGACTGGGAACTCAGTCTTCATCCATTGTGTGGTTGTTAAAACAACACCAACTGGTTTCAGCTCCACCCAGGTATTCACACATAACATTGTGTACAAGGAGTAGGGGGTAAGGATCAGCCGCTAAAATTACTGGGTGGAAAATGGCTCTATCAGGGATATCTCTGGAGAAAAGTCTAGTCTGAAAAGATGCACGCACCCCAAAGTTCATAGCAGCACTATGCACAACAGCCAAGACACGGAAGCAACCTAAGTGTCCATGGACAGAGAAATGGGTAATAAAGATGTCATACATATATGTCATATATATACAATGAAATATTACTCAGCCATAAAAAAGAATGAAATAAGGCCATTTGTGGCAACATGGATAGACCTAGATATTATCCCACTAAGTGAAGTAAGTCAGAAAGACAAATATCATGTGATACTGCTTATATATGAATCTAAAAATGAAGATACAAATTAACTTATTTATAGCACAGAAATACACTCACAGATATAGAAAAGAAAACAAACTTATGGTTACTGAAGGGAAATAGCAGGGAGGAAGGATAAATTAGGAGTGTGGGATTAACAGATACACTACTATTTAGAAAATAAATAATCAACAGGGACCTACTGTATAGCACAGGGGACTCTACTCAATATTTTGTAATAATCTATAAAGGAAAAGAATCTGAAAAATGATATACGTACACATGCGTAACTGAATTCCTTTGCTGTACATGTGAAACTAATACAACATTGTAAATCAACTATAATTCAATTTAAAAAAAAAGGAAAAAGAGGATAGAAAAAGTTGAACTTACAGAAGAAGTCTTATTGCCTTTTCTAATAAACCTCACATTGTCAGGAAAAAGAAAAAGAAAAGTGGCTCCACCAGCCACCTGGGTGGACACATACCTGCTGGGGTGTTGTCAGAGTGTGGGGCTCCGGTGCCACCGGGCTTGTGCACCGGCTGGTGGGTCAGGTTCCTATTTTCTCTAGCCCCATAGCTGCGGAGTCCAGGTATCCAGCCCCTCAGTGGTCGTCTTCCTCAGCTTGCTGGAGTGGAGCTCTTTCTCAGAAGGTCTTCCAGTTGGGGGCCATCCCTGACAACCCTCACCAACCACTCTCCCCCTGGATTCTCTGGAAGAACCTCTTTGAGGGGGTTATTTGAGGAACCTGGGGTGATCTGAGTAACAATGTGATCAGGATGCTTTTATTTCGCTGGAGGAGTTCTTGCCCTCCCTTGCAGCCTGCAACCCTGGGGCATCGCTGGGCTTCCGCGCACTGGCTCAGTGTTCCTCTGTGTGTCACTGGTCTCTGTGTGTGGAGGTGTGTCAGGGGGTCCTGGAGCTGACCTAGGAGAAAAGACATGGCCATAAGAGTCTGCAACCCACAGCAAGCTTCATCAGTGGGTCTTGGACAGGGTCGCATGAGAGACAAGGTCAGTGCATCACAGCTAGAGACCATACACAGGGACCACCATCCACAAAGGGAGGAGGGGAAGGGACTCCTGGGAGCGGGGCCAGGAGCGAGGGCTTACATGTGTATCTGTGTATATCCAGTGATGCTGCCCAATGGGACGTCTCTGGGTCAGAGGACCGAAGGACCGTAGCGGTTTGCGGGGGTTTTACAACCACAGACTCTTTCTCATCAATGGCTTGGAGTCATGGGGTAAGGTCTCATGGGGCTTGCAAAGCAGCCAAGTTCTAAGTGGCTAAAACTTTTGGGCTATTTTTAAATAATTGGATGTGTAAGCATTGGAGTTAGAAGCCAGGGAGCTTTTAAGTAATGGGTCTCAGCCTGCAGTGAAGATATAAACCACCCAGAGGCCACCTTCAGATCATTCCTATAACCCCGTAACTGGGGTCTGGGTGTTCTTCCAAAGTCCATGATGAGGCCAAGCCCTGAGCTAAGACTCAGTGGTCCCCCGGAGAGGAAAATGACCACCTGATAGGGGAGAGCCTGAATGGTCACTGGGAACCACGTGTCCCTGATGGCCTCAGGCCACATCCTCCCTATTCCTTACTGGGGATCACAGCCCCTGTGAACACTGCCTCTTCCCTGCCAGGGTTGGGGAGGCCTTGGCCGATGTCTCCTGCCTCCACACCTGCCTCTTCATTTCCTGAAATGCCTGGAGCCATCTCTTCCGTTTGTGTCCATTGATTTAGGCTAGAATGTCAGGGCCCACGAGGGTCATGTAGCGCAGTGTTTCCAGTGGTGAGTTCCAGGGAATCTAATCCTTGGAGACAATCTGAGAATAAGCATTCAGTGCTCTGATATATCTAGGAAAGGCTTCATCACCTAGTCTCCTCCTAGGGGCTCCTAAGACACAGTTGTAGGTTCAAGGATCCAAGATGATAGTGGAGTGAGTATGTTGTGTGGGGCAGCCTTTGGGGAGGTTCTGGAAAGGACCTCGCTGGGGAGGAAAATTCAAAAGAGTCCTGATGTCTCCAAGGATCGAGAGGCTTACAAGGTAGTGAAATTCAGATTTTAATGGTATTTTTATTTCATTATGGTTGTACAGCATAAAGGATGAATGAGCTATGAGAGCGATGAGGGAGAGAGAGCAAAAGAGGGACAGAGAGAGATTCGGAGACATAAGATAGCAAGACAAGGGGAGGGGCTTCCCTGATGGTCCAGAGGTTAATGCTTCACCTTCCTATGCAGGGGGTGCAGGTTTGATCCCTGGTCGAGGAGCTAAGATCTCATATGCCTCATGGCCAAAAAACCAAACCATAAAAAAACAGAAGCAATATTGTAATACATTCAATAAATACTTTTAAAAAAGGTGCACATAAAGAAATCTTTAAAAAGCAAAGGACAATAAGACAAGGGAGTCATTTAATCCCCATGGTTGAATGGACCACACTTTTCATCTGAATCATGTCTGACCTTGCTTTTAGTGAGAGTTATAATGACTCTCAGGCTTCCCAGGTGGCGCTAGTGGTAAAGAACCCGCCCGCTGATGCAGGAGATGTAAGAGAAGCAGGTTTGATCCCTGGGTGGGGAAGATCCCCTGGAGAAGGGCATGGCAACCCACTGCAGTATCCTTGCCTGGAGAATCCCATGGATAGAGCGGCCTCATAGTTGTGGTGGGCTCAGTACTTGTGGTGCATGGATTGAGTTACTCCTTGGCATGTAGGATCTTCCTGGACCAGGGATCGAACCCATGTCCCCTGCACTGGCAGGCGGATTCTTAACCACTGGACTAACAGGGAAGTCCAACACTTTCATTTTCGTCACTGTGAAAACTGGGTTGAGTCCACAGAGGCACATTTACGGGATGTAGTGGCTTATGGTCCAAGTTTATGTTTGGCTGCATCACCTGCCAACTCTGTGCCCTTGGGCACTGTGGTAACCTCTGGGGGCTGAAGGGGTCACAGTGGTCCACTCCTTCTGGGATTGTTGTAGGTAATAAAGTCAAGGTTTCAGCACAGCGTCTGGGGAGTGCCTGATCAGTTATAGGCATCGCATTTTGTAATTCCCTCTCCAACCACATGATGTTGACTTTTCTTCATTTCATTAAATTATCTTCCTTGACATTATTTTTAATGTCTTCACAGCATTTCATCTTATGACTGTACCAACCTTTATCCCCTATTGTTTGAAATATAGCATGTTCATTTTCCTTCTACAACAAACAGCTGCTTTTTTTTTTTTTTTTTTGTTTGCATATCCATATTTCTAGAATTTTCCTTTCTGGATCAAAACTGTAAGGTAATTGCCCCACGAGGTCCGGGATTTATCACTGAAGTCCCCCGGAGAGGTATTTCCTAGTCTTAAACAATGAAGAGTAAAAATACTTAAAGCTTTGCCCAGTCTTGCCTTGAACCTCTCCAAAGGTTTTGACCTTGATCTGTGAACTTCCTAGACTTTCCCTGAGGTTTCCCACTGGTTAAGTGGTTCAGGGGGTCACGAGGGAGAAAACATCTGTTCTCAAGTTCAATTGAAGTGCAGCCTCGTTCCTCCGGCTCAAAAGTGCTCAGGGAACAAAAGGAAGCATCAATGAGGCAGCTTGGGGAACGCTCCCCCAGGTCCCTTGCTGAGATGCTTTGTGTGTGCCCGTCGTTTTGTTTTGCTTTGCTGGTAATGAATGCTTCGCTGCCTGGTGTGGTCCCACCTGCCTGAATCAAGCATTCCCTTGGCTTAGAGTGGACCTTCCCATCCACCTCCCTCAAAAACAACCGGCCTCTGCCAGCCAGCCTAGGTTGCCTTCTTGGCCTTGTCTCGCTGGGCCTGCGGGACTTGAAAAGTCCGTCCACGCCTCTCCAATTCCCTCACCTCAAGACTGTTACTTCCTCCATCCAAGGGAGCCTCTCTCCACCAGGAGAAGAAAAACGTTCCTTAGCAATAAGAGTTTTTAGAAAAGTTTCAGAGTCCTCAGTCCCAAGTGCAAAGCCACATGGGACCCTCTCTTTCTTAGGTTACTTCGGAATCCCCCCTCTCGCCTGCTCGTGAGATGCCAGAGAAGACCGCCTTGCCCCTCCACTTGCATCTATGGAATTCGGCCTTTCTCAGCAACAATGTGTTTGGGAACAAAGAGTTCTTTGTACTTCGTATCGTGCCAATGGCTCCGCACGACCATTCTGTGCTTTCTCTCTCCCATAAGTGTGGCAGCTAAAGATGCGATGTATCCCATGATAAACTGTCAATCTGTGTAACTGAGGGAATGGCCCTGTGCCAACCTGAGTTTGTGTGTCATAGGCTGCTTTTTACCTGCGTCTTCGTTGCTCGTTGAGAATATCTTCTAGGGGCTTGGAGATGACATAACTTCAGACACATCCAGCTATAGCAGAATCTGCACACGGAAGTCAACACTGGCTTCATTCCTCCTCTTCCCCTTCTCCTCCTCTTCTTTCTCTCCTCCCTCCCTCTCTTCCTTCATCCCCCTCTTCAGCTCACTCTCTTAATAATAAACTGCTCAGAGAGTCTAAATGGGTCTGGATGGGGCAGTAACCAGCCTTCCGAGGCCCTTTCAGACCAGCTGTGTCCGAGCCCCGCCAGAAACTCCCACACAGCCTGCTGGCTGTAAGGAAACAGGAAAGGCCACCCTGCTGGAGTAAACACTCCCCAGATATTGACTGAGTGCTTGGTGGGGCTGATGTGCCAACGACATTCATCCCCTGGACAAATGCCCGATTGAGACTCATGTCTGTTTTTCCTTTGGGGAATTCTGCATAATGGAAAAACATCACAGGTTTGGAAACCAGAGGAGCTGGTTGCAAGTCCCAGCAGGTACTCGCTGGTGCACAAAGGAAAGACCCTCAATTTTCCAAGCCTCAGT
Organism: Bos indicus x Bos taurus; assembly: GCF_003369695.1. Lineage (NCBI taxonomy): Eukaryota > Metazoa > Chordata > Mammalia > Artiodactyla > Bovidae > Bos > Bos indicus x Bos taurus. Next base: position 33,861,856 of record NC_040094.1, on the reverse strand, counting down.
TTCTAGCTAGAAAATAGTCCTGATTCCCTTCAAGTAAGATACTATATGAAATGGCATTTTGGCCACTCTAAGTGCAGAAGACAAGGGTTGCCTCTCACTTCCATGCATCTGATTCTCCTCCCTGTAGAGAGCAGTGATGGTCTCATGAAATCAAACTACCAGCCGTGCACTGGGTCCACCTTGTGCCAGCTGCACAGGTGAGTGATGCTGACAGCTTGGAGGCAGGATGAGTCGGGGCACGGGGAATGGGGGCCGCACAGGATGGGGCAATGGGTAGAGGTTGTAGGATGTTCTCTCTTTTTTTTTTAATGAGAAAATAAACTGGGATGCATAAACAGATAAAACGTGTCAGTATCTTTGGTGAAAAAAGGGAATTAGATCACATAACATCTATGGAAGCACCATGAAAAAGTTTAGATGTACTATGAATCCAGACAGCTATGTGTGTTTGTCGCTCAGTGGTGTTTGACTTCTTTATTTTTTTGTGACTGCATGGACTGTAACCCACCAGGTTCCTCTGTCCATAAGATTCCCCATGGGAATCCTGGAGTGGGTTGTCATTCCCTTCTCCAGGGGATCTTTCCAACCCAGGGATCAAGCCCGAGTCTCCTGTGTTACAGGCAGATTCTTTACTGTGTGAGCCACCAGGAAGGCCCCAGACACCAATAAGAGGCTCCAAAAAGCAGTGGGTACCAAGAGTGGATTCTGCAGCCAGATTCCCAGATTGAATCTGTCCTCAGCCATTTCCTCATGGGGCATCTTGAGAAAGTCACTCCATGTCTTACTGTGCCTTGATTTCCCCCACACCCCATCTTGCCCCAGTCTCCTTCCTCTGAATTCTTAGGCCCTGAAGCAGGAATCTCCAGGCTGAGTCCTGGCCTGAGTGGCAGCAGCCTCTGCAATGCAGTCTTCAGAGTCAGATCCTGGGGGCATCCAGGAAGGCGGGGTGTCTGGGTGGGGGGGCGGTTTGCTGAGACACCGTGCTCATCGGTCCCCATCACCACCATGTCAGCAGAGGACTGTGGGAAATTCCTCTCTCTCTGTGTCTCTGTCTCTCTCTCTCACACACACATACACACACACCAGGTATACATACAAGCCCCTCTTATGCCTGCCAAGACTCTGACCACAGCTGTGTAACACTGCAGCCTGCACTGGGACTTACCTCGATTTGGGGCCCCCTGACACCATATGATGCGAAGAACCGACTCATTGGAAAAGACCCTGATGCTGGGAAAGACTGAAGGCAGGAGGAGAAGGGGGCTACAGAGGATGAGATGGTTGGATGGCATCATTGACTCTATGGACACGAGTTTGAGCAAACTCCGGGAGATGGTGAAGGACAGGGAAGCCTGCTGTGCTGCAGTCCATGGGATCACAAAGAGGCGGACATGACTGAGCAACTGAACTGAACTGACGCCATGTGACAATCTGACTGGATGCTGGAACATCCTGGTGAATGTTAGAAATGACCTACACCTGAGCCCCCTCCCAGACCACCGCGTCCATGTGTGGCTCTGGGTCTGGGCAAGGACGTTTCCAATCAAGGACTGATTCTGAGGAGCAGCCAAAGTTGAAATCTGAGATATGAAAACAGACTAAATTGTTTCCCTGTGACTGGGGAGATGCTGCCTGGGGGCAGAACTCCCTCCTGACTGTGGAGTCCAGCAGAACAGAACACAAAGTGTCTGTGGCAGAAGGGGACCTCCCTGCATGCATGGGTGCTCCAGATGGGGGACCCTTCACAGAAGAGGGAGAGAAACTGCCAGAATTTCAGGAAATTCATTCACTGAAACCAAGCCCCCTTGCCCGGAAGCTTCCACCTAGAGAACTTGGTAGAGATGGAGGACATTTTCTTTTTTTTTTTTAATTAATTTTTATTGGAGTACAGTTGTATTTCAATGTTGTGTCAGTTTTTGCTGTACAATGAAGTGAATCAGCTATACATATACATATATCCCCTCATTTTTGGATTTGCTGCCCATTTAGGTCACCACAGGGCATTGAGGAGAATTCCCTGTGCTCTACAGTAGGTTCTCATTAGTCATCTATCTTAAACATAGTGGCAATCTGTTATACGTGTCAATTCCAGTCTCCCAGTTCTCCCACCCCTTGGAGAATGTTTTCTGAGGGTTTGAAGGTGTCCAAGCTGCAAAGAGTCTGAGAAACACCCTCCTTTCTTTTGTGTGCCTCTCCGCAGCTTTTCCATCGTCCTGCCCGACAGGTTAGAATGTTCTCAACAGAGGCTTGTTTATTTGAATTATCTCATGAAGGTCAACATTTAATCCTGACTCGATTAAAACCCCATGGAAGACAGAGCTGTAGGAACCCATTTCCAGGAGCTGCGTTTCAATGCCTGCCTGTGTGACAGAGCGGAGAGAGGTCTAGACAGTCATGGCAGGTGGCGGGGGCCCTGATTTGGTTCCCTGCTGAGATCCTGTGAAGAGATGACCTGTGCAATGTTTGAGTGCCTTAAAATGATGTCGTTGATAAAGGATGAAACCTACCTGCACACACATTATACACATAGTGTACTGCATTGGCCTCAAAGTCCGTTTGAGCTTTTGTATACGCTGTAAAAGAAAAACCTGAATGAACCTTTTGGCCAACCCTATGTTTCATCTTCGCTGACTTCACTGGGGGTGGGGGGGGGGCACTGAGGACTGGGTGATCTCTTTGCTCTGACACAGGCTGGCACTGGTGGTGAGAATGGCCTCGGCATCCCAGCTTTCAGGCACACCTGAAGCTCCTCTCCCTCCAGTCCAGGCTCCCCACACTCTAAGGGCCTCTTGGGATCACTGTGTTCTGGTGAGGACACAAAGCTGGGTGCTGTCTCTTTAAACAGTAGAGGCTGAGACGCTCTCAGGCCACCATGACATATCCCAGCATTGGACCAGCCCCTGAATAAACTGGATGGACGCCTGGTCTGGCTTCAGTTACTGGGGAGCATCACCAGGGCGCATTTCGGGGATCCTGGTGGGAAGCAGCAGGACTAGACCTGCCAGCTGCTGGTGTCTCGGCTGCCCTGTCCTGGGAGGGGCCTGCCTGACACGCGTCTGAGTGTGAAGACAGCCGAGTGGAGGAAAGGGTGACCCTGTTTGGCCCGGTGAGTTGTCTTGGCAGACTGTGCCTCTGGATGGTGTATGCTCATGATTTACAGAGCACTTGCTGCCCAGCCCCACGCCCTGCAAACCACAAATGGAAAGGATCGCAGGGGAGACAGCGCGTGTGTGTTGGAAATGACCAGAGAATCCGAGGGTTTCTAAAATCCTTGGCTAAGAGCTGGATATACACACTGGCTGGGGAGGCCAGAAGGGCCCTTTGGGAGCACCTAGAAACCCTGGCACATCCAGAGTTGAAGGGAGGAAGGGGACCAGACACGCCAGCCCTGATGGAAAACAGCTCCACGCACACAGCTGGCAGGTGACCTCGGATTGTAAGCAGGTTGGGGAGAGGCTTCCTCTTGTAACGGAGCCCTGGCTGGGACCTGGGTGTGGCCGAGCTGGTGACATCACCCTAGGCGGCGGCATTTGTCTTCCACAGCTGGGGGCTGAATGGGCAGGAGGCAGGCGAGGGGCACTGAAGTGACTGACAGGGACGGGTGGGTTCAGATGTCCTGCAGTGTGACTATGTGCGACCTGGTTAATGACTAAAACCTTGGGTGCAAAGGAAAGGAAGAAATGAGCTATATCTTACCATGTGTGCACTTTTCTAGATGTCTACATTTCATTCAGAAGTTTAGCTGGGAAAAAAGACAAGAAAGGAAGAAAATCCTGAGTAGATATGCTAATATTTATAAAGTGCTTAGAACAATCCCGGGAACCTGGTGATCATGTCAATGTTGGTTTAATAAATAAAAAGTCTGGATGGCACAAATTCCCAGGCAATTGCCCTGGCAATAATTCCCAGGGCAAACCCAGCCTAGAATATGACCCAGGAGGAAAGTGATCACTCCCATTTGTTTAGTTAGTCCTTCTACCTACAAATGTGCTTTCAATCTAGGAGGCTGATAAGCGATTTTAGTTTAGGGGGTCGGGCTTTCCTTAAAAGGTTGTTGTGAGGATTAAATGTGAAATAATATTAATAGTGACAATTTCCTGGGTACTACTGATCCTTTATTTGGTTCCAGACATTATGCTAAGTATTTCACAACTATCTCTTTTAATCAACACCATAACTCTTTAAAAAAAATGGGCATTCTCAGTCCTGTTTGCAGATGAGAAAACTGAAGCACCCCATACCTCAGCAAACTGACCAAATCCACAGCCCTGAGTAAGCAGGCTAATCAGGTTTGTTTGAGCCTCCACACCTAACCACTGGACCACACCCCTCTTACAGACCACCTCAGAGTCCTGCTAACCCACCTGCCATATCACTGGGCAGGGAACAAAAATTTCCCAAGGATTCGTCTTTTTAATCTAAGGATTTTTGAAAGACCATTGTTTGAAGAATTTTTCCAAATTATCTTTGCTTGAAGAATGTATAATTAGCTGCCACAGGCAGCCGCTTTCAGATAGTAAAATAAGTAGATGGGGGTATTTGAGTCATTCAGAGCGGTGATGTTCTGTGACACAGAGCTCTGGCAGGTGCTGGTGACTTGTGTGTGACCTGCTGCGTTGGCAGGCAGACCTGTAAAGCCCACCTTCCCGCTCCGCGTTCCTGCATCAAGGCGGGCTCCCAGAGCGTCTTCCCCTCTTACTGGGGCGCACCCACCCTGCGCCCGGAAGGGCTATCCTCTCTCCCCGTGACGCTGGGCGGACCGCCTTCAGCCGACTATGAATCAGCTGATTTCCCTGGCTGCTCTTCCCCCACCTCAAATGGCCAACTCACCACCCTATGGCCGGGGACGCCAGCCCAGGCCGGGCACCAAGCCAGCAAACTCGTCTGGAGCGTACCCGGTTGTGGTCTGGATTTGCCCAGCGACCCCCGGGCGCGCTGTCCTGCAGTGGGCAGCCTTTTCCCCCTCCTCCTCCAACTCTCTCCCTAGCAGGCCCGCTAGATCCGTCCCGGGAATCCGAGGCACCTGGCGCACCGCCTGGGCGCAGACGGGATCGCGCGGGCGGGCTTGGTGCGGGTGAGCCCCGCTAGGACGCCGGGGCAGGCCAGGGGCGCCAGGACTCCAGAGGAGGGATGTCTGCCTGCGCTTAAGTGCCATCTCCCCCTATCCGTGGGAGGGGCATCCAGGCTGGACCTCCACGTGGGCGCGGTCCAAATGCGTGCGTCCCAGAGCCTGGCGCTGGGCACCCGCGGGGGCAACCTCTGGTCGACTTTCCCACTTGGGCGGAGGGGGCGGAGGGGCCAGTATACCGGTCAACTCTTGGTCTCGGTAAAGTCAGCGAAACCACGGGAAACAGAGGTGAGAAAGCTGCGCGGTCTGCTAGTTTCCAGGAAAAGTCACAGCGGTTTTGCCGTCATCGACTTTCTCCCGGGGCGCAGCGTAAGGCCCAGGCTGTCTCCTGCCCTCCCTCTCTCCCCGCTGCCCTCTCCCCTCCCCGAGTCCCGCCCCCCTGCACACGCTGACCCAGGGACACACCCTACTGCAGCGACGCAGACAGGGCGTTGTTCCCGTTAAAGGGGAACGCCGGGAGCCTCCCTCCTGCCCCTCGCTTGGCGCGCGTAGCCCCGCAGCGCAGCTGCCTTTGCGGACGCCAGCCGCTGAGCGGACGCACGGAGTGTGTGCCCGAGGCAGCTCTGAGGATCTCTGAGGATCGGGGACAGCTATCCTTTGGGCCGTAAGTGCTTTGGCCGGGAGAGTGGAGGAGACGAAGGAGGAATGTGGGCATCTTCCATCGACGGCGCCAGAACGCGCGGAGCGAGGGGGCTTCGGGCTGGCGCGTTCCCCGATCGCTGGCAGAACACCGCCTGTCCGGCGTCATTCCTGCGGGGCTTGTAAGGGTCTGGTATGGAGAACCTGCGGGTCTGTGAACCGCCGGGGGCGCGGGTGCTGATGTCTGGATGTGGGGCAGGGGCGGAGGACTTTTCGTCTCGCTGGAGAGTCGCCTACTCGGAGACTCGCTGGCAAAGCAGTCCCTGCGGTGGACATCTTCAGGGTATAGGGTCCCCGGGGCCCCCCAATTTCTAGCTACATACCCGTTTATCTTTCTCTTGTCTCCCCCCACTTCCCCCCGCCTCCTCGGCATGAGGAGTCACTGGATTTAATTTAAACCTTCTGGGAGACGTCAGAAAACCCTGCTTATTTCCTCTGCACGTTCCAGGGTTTTTTTTTTTTTTTTTTTTTTTTAAGTGTTGCTGAAGGAGAGGACCGAGGGGCCTGCGACTGGGTACTTTAAACACTGAAGTTATTGAATCGTTGTTTCTAGCCCAAGACTCTGTCCTTCAGCACTTTCTTAAACGCAGCTTCGTCTTAGCAAACGTGCGGATCCTTCCGCAGATCAGACTCGGGATGTGAGGTGTGGTGTGAGGACCGCACCGCGGCGGATAGAAGAGGTCCTGCCGGCTCCATGCTGCTGCACTTATTTCTGGCGGGGGGGAGCTCACCCCATTACCTCCGCCTCTCCTTCGCACGGACACTTGCTCCCCTCCAGCCTGGGCCCTGAGTGCATTGGCCCGACCAGCGCCCGGGGAGGGCAGGAGGCGCCGGCCCCAGCAATTCTCCCGGGCGGTTCTTTCCTCTTCCCTCGGCTCTGTGCCTTCTCTCCGGGGCCGCGGATGTCTTTGCCAAGCGGTGGTGGGGTCGGGGCGGCTCCCCTGCGCGGGCCAAACTTGAGTGGAAACTCGGAGCCTAACGAAACGCGGAGCGGTCTAAGGGACCCGGCTCTAAGCCGCGCGCTATCCTTCCCAGCACGCCGCTGGATCCTGGGCCTCTCGCAGAGACCTAGGCCCCTGCCTGCCCCTCGCCCCCACCTCCACTCCACCGGGAGAGCGCTCGCTCTCCCTTTTTCTGTCCCCCTTCCGCAAGCTGGGCCGCCCCCGGCGCGCCCGGGTGGGTGGAGGCGCGCTGCAGCCTCTGCTTGGCACTCTGGAAAAACCTCCCCTCCCGGGAAGATTTCGACGTTTGTCGTGCGTACCGCTTGTTTTCTTCCAAAAGCAAAAGATATTCGGCCCGGCGGGCTGCGGGGCAGGGATGCTACGGTCGGCTGCTGCCCTCTCTCGGCGGCCGCGGGGCGGGGTGGGCGGGCGGCGGGCCAGGACCGGGCATTCCGAGCGCAGGATCCTCCCTCCTCCCTTCCCTCCTCCCCTCCCTCCCTCGCTCCCCTGCTCGGGCCAGTTAGCCCGACCTCACGTCCAATTCGGCTGTGTCTCCTGTCAGGCCAGACGGAAACTCCGCTGAGCAGAACCCGCCGCCAGAATGCTGCTCCTGCTGCTGGGTATCATCGTCCTCCACGTGGCCGTGCTGGTGCTGCTGTTCGTGTCCACCATCGTCAGCGTGAGTGTCCGGCCGGGTAGCGCGCGGTTGGGGCGCCCGGAGCTCGCCCAGAGCTTGGCCTCCGGACCACGATTCCCGCCACGCCCCCTCAAGTTTGCAGATTGCGAGTCTCAGACATCCTTGGGCCTTTTGCAGTTTCTGGCAATCCGCGCCTTTTCAGTAGTTTTTGAGAATATCAGAGTGGATTCAGGGGTGGGGAGAAAGCAAGCAAGCGCTGGGCTAGGTCAGCACACAGGCCTCTCTTTAAGCCAAAGAATGTGAATGCAGATCCAGGGTCCCCCCTACCCCCTTCATGTGATAAGCTTGTTTAGCATTTTTCTTGATGGGGCGGGGGAGGCGGGGAGGTGGGGGGGGGGCGGTGGTGGTTGTCCTTGAGGAAGGAAGTGGAGAATTTAGGAAGGTCTGTTTTTTCTCCAAACGGCATCCATCAGATGGGTGACTTAGTTCATGAAACGGCCTTTAGGACTTAAAACTGGCAAGTTAAAATTAGATTTTCCTTAATGGTTCATAGTCCCAGGTCTGTTTTGTGCTGTGGACAGGGCACCTTCTTAGAAAAGCCTCCTCCAGTACAAACAGATCATTGGGATAACTTGCATTACAAAATCAGCAAACATCCAGCTCAGTAGGTTTTAAACTTATTTTCTTAAAGATGAGCCCAGACTTGGGCAGTCATGTGACTGTGGTCTTAACTTCTTAATATACGACAAGTCCCAGGTATGATGTTCTTGCTTGGTTCAAAGATTGAAAAATAATTATGTTGGGGACTGATGAGTTGATTCATCACTTACCAGCATCTTCCCAACATCTTAACAGTAGGTTGACGGGAATTACCAATAAGGAAATGAGTTCAGAGTGGCTGTGGCACGGGGTCTGGGAGTCAGGAGATCAGGGGAGGAGAGACGGCTTGGATGCAGGTGTCCTGGCTTAAGTCCATGGCTCCTTCTACTGCTGTACACACCTTGGCACAGAGAAACTCATATTTGTGAGGTTTTTTTCCACTTACAAAGTGCTTTTTACTTGCAAAGCCCTGGCCCTCCCCTAGAAAAAAGGTTTGGGCCAGAGCACCACCTCTTCCCTTTCTCTAGCACCGTGGGCTCTGGCTGGACAGTCGATGAGGCTGCTCTTTGCCTTGCCTTGGTCTTCTCCCTCCCCTTCTCTGTCACTCCTCACTGCCTCCTCTGACTTACTGCATCTGGTTCTTTCTAGCAATGGATGGTGGGCAATGGACACGCGACTGACCTCTGGCAAAACTGTAGCACCTCCTTGATGGGCAGTGTCCAGCACTGTTTTTCGTCATCAGCAAATGGTGAGGATGGTTTTTTGTTCCACAAACTCGTCCTGGTCTGTCTGCAATGTGCCTCTCTCTCCAGACCTAGAAGCACTTTGTTCTTGGAAGCTAGAGCGGTGTTGCTGGGCTGGGGTGAGATGTGGCCAGGGGCTGGGAAGCCAAGGTGAAAGGAGAGGGGTGGTAGCTTTACTGGCTAAGCTGAGATCTCAGGGAATTGTTGTGCATTCTCTCTACCTGGAGAGAAGCCCTAGACCTGCCCTCCTGTTCCTGCTCATCACTTAGTGTAATTCTTTTAGTGAGTGAAGAAATGTGGATGCAGATAAGCAATGATGATGCAAAATCTCAGGCAGATTCTGCTGGGAGTTTCGATCCAACAAGCAAGTTTGGTTTGGTGGTGGAATATCCAGGAGTGCCCTGGGTCTTCCTGGTGCAGTGATGGAGGGGCTGTCCCGGGAATCCATGGGCCCCTTTTGGTCTCCAGTTACAGGACTCCCTCTCTGGGTCTTGGGCCTCAAAGATCCCATATAGCCATCAGAGCTGTAGAGTGATTTCTTGTTGCAAGACAGGGCATTGACACTGTTTGCATGTCCCCAAGCTGAGCCCGGGGGTATTTTTACTCTGTCCTCAGCATCTTTGTTTGTGAGATGTTGGAATCCAGGCTTTCTTGGGTTCAGGTTAAAGGGATTAATTGGCAGTGGAAGCACACTCTTAGACCCTTGCAGTATCCAGAGGGAGGGAGGGCTCAGCAGGGCCCTGGGGCCTGTGAATGTAGAGAGGCAGTAATAAATACGATGCAGTCTTTTTGGTGGCTGAGAAGTATCTGGTGGCAGCATGGACCCTGGCAGGGGCCACAGTGCCTGGTGTTGAGAACACAGTGGGCCAGGCTCTTCACAGTCTCATGTTCCAAAGGATGTGTCCTCAGCCTGGACATGAGGTTTCAATGTGGCCGCAGCTGCCCCTTGATCAAATATTTCTGTCGAAGATGCTATAGCCAGTGAGAGAAACCATTTCAGATGCAGCTGAACAAGGCAGGCAGGGCAGTGGCCATTGGTTCTGGCTTCTCACCATCCAATTTCACTGCTGGCCTTTCCTTCTCTGGGCTATGTACCCAAATTGTCCCTGAAGCATCACCAACCAAACATCTCTAACCTCAGCATAAAGAGAAACTGCTAGAACTACTCGAGGAGGATAGCCAAGCAGTAGAAAACACTGTCTTATGTGTCTGCTTTCCTGGGGGCAAGAAAAGAGACCCCAGTCCTTGTGGAAGGGAGCAGTCCTTAATTCTTTTCTGTGAGTCTGTGAAGAATATTGAATTAAAACCACCCTTGAGGCTGCGTGGTGAGTTGGTAGCCAAGTAACCGAAACCCTCAGGAGTGTCTGAGCGTGTGGCCAGAGCACTGCTTGGCCCCAAAGCCGCAGCATCCGGTGTCTCCTGGGCAAGGTCTGGCTGAAGTTCCCTGAAGGCTGAGAATGGGAGGTGCTCTGCTCCCTACTGACACCTGGTGGCCATGCGTGGTGACTCCGCCCACAAGGGCTGGCTTTCCCTGAGACCCCGGGTACCCACTTGCACCTCCCCCAAGTGGTGTGTGGCCATGTGGAGTTGGCAGGAGATTCTACACTCACAGGCCCGGAAGGGGCAGTTTTGGCAGGCATGTTCCAACCCGGCTGGGTTTCAAGAGGGATGAGTCGGCAGAGGAGCAGGGATCTAAATTGTCCTGCAGCAGGGCAGCGATGTTCGTATGCTGCTGGCCTGCCTTCTGCATTGACCGCGGTCAGTTAGGAATGGCTGCTCTACCGTCCTCCCAGCAGCTCCCAAAGAGGCACCAGTGTCGTTTCAGTTGGGAACTTCCCATCGCTCAGCTAGCTCTTTGTGTTCAACCTCATCTTCTTGGATTTGCTGACAGTGACCTTGGAGTGTTTCATCTTGGGTTTTTATCCAAATCCACATTGTTGCTTTCCTGGGGCGGGGGGTTCCAAGATCCTGCTTCTCCCCTACACATGCCTTCTCTTCTCTCCCAGGAAGGGCATTTTTGAGGAGCTCTGGACAAGCTGTGTTTGTTTGCACTTGAACTTCTAAGTAAGATGTTCCCATTTCAGCTTCCCCAGTGGTCAGTATCTCTGCTCTCGTCTTCTGATGGGTCAGCTTGTGTTACAGCCTAAGCTCTGGTGGATTTGAAGCCACTGGGCCTCCTTTGCCTTCGGACTGGGTTTAACCATTTTTGTGCCAAACAAGAGGCGAAAAAAATACATAATTAAGAAAAAAATTAGACTGCCTTTACAGATGAACCCTGTTAGTCATAAACCAGTCACCATGGTTTGTATTTGCTCTTAGGATGTTTCAAACATACCTTTTATTTAAGTCATTGAAAGTAATTTTTTATTGATACTTGTTTGTGAAGAATATGTCAACAAGTTTGTTATGTGAAAATGCATTGGTTTACATGACTTGCTATTTTTTTGAAGGGGCCTGTCTTTGCCTGAGTGTTGCTGGAGCCCTGCACCTCTGCAGGGCTTCATTCTTTTTTTTTTTCTTATATGAATGGTGCTTGTTACCACATTGACTGCATGGCAGTCAAACATCTATGTTACTTAGTTGGATGGAGACAGATTTTCCTTGAACTCCCTCTTTGTATTAGAGTTGGTTTTAGATTTCTTACTAAATGCCCTCAGCTTTGTCTGCTTTTCCATTATCTAAATGCATTTACATACATTTAGAATATAAATCCCTGGCTCTACCCTGATCCTGGCTGCAGACAGAGGTGAAGGAGGCCAGTGAGGGAATATTTATCATGACCTTGTTTTGAATGCCTCTTGACCCAGGGCATACAAGGACTTGTAGACTCTGGACTTTGGTCCTGATCGTCCTGAGCTCTGTGAGGAGTCAAGAGATCACTTCGGGGAGATGAAGACAGCATAGGCCAGATACCCGAGGAGTGGAGGCAGGCAGGCAGAGCCGGAGTTCAGGGGAGGAAGTGGAAGGCAGGTCTCCTGTGGGAGGTGGGATTTGATCCATCCTCCAAAGGATGGGCAGGATTTAAATAAACACAGGCAAGGAGGAGGCAATTCCCTGTCGAGACAATGACATGACCTAAAGCAAGGGGAAAGGTAATGGAGAGACGCGTTCCGGTTGAGATTAAGATTGACCCCACAAAACAAAACATCTTTAAATGGTAGTGACTTAAATAAGATAGTTTATTTCTCTCTCTTTCAAAAGAAGTATGGAAATAGGCAGCCTAACATAGATATGGCAATTCCAGGAAACTGTCAGAGCCATAGGCACTTTCTACCTCATTTCTTTGTCTAATCCTTATGGAGCAGACAGCTGCTACAGCGCCAGCCATTTCATCTCTGCTTCAAGCCGCAGAATAGAGAAAGGAGGAGGAGAAGAATGTGTCCCCCTCCCTTTTAATGAAACATCTTCAGATAGACCACACACCTCTGTTTTTGTCTTTTCCTGGAAGTCAGTCACAGAGCCACACCTACTGTCAAGGGAGGCTGAGCACGGAGTCATTTGACGTCATGGGAAGCATGACTTCTTGATTCACAGAAATTTAATAGCAAGCACCTCCCAGTAAGCCTGGCTTCTCTTCAAGGCTGTGACCACATCCATCCATACCCAGTCATACTCTGACAATAGCTCTGGTGCATCCTATGCTGTTTCAGACTGGAGCCCAGTTACTTTAGGATTCAGCAGACAGTCTATCTCTGCCGTGTCCTGGGACCCTTCAGCAGCACAGTGACCTGTGTCGGCAATCCGATGACCCTTCGACTTCCTTCTCTTTTTCTCCACTTCCCCAGTCATTAGCAGCTCTTACTGTTTCATGGTGTCTCTTGAATCCTGTTTCCTCCCAGGCTAGTCCTCTCTTCTGACCTCCAGACCAGCCTGGCCAGCCACCCACTGGAAGGTTCTGCTGGGATGTCTCAGAGGCATCCCCAGACCAGCCAGCCTTCGTCCTCCTCCACCCAGTCTCCCCCTTTGACAGTTTCCAGTATTTTAGTGGAGGCTGTCTCACCGTCCAGTGAGATTCACACTCAGAGTCTGCCTGGATGTGTCTTCTCTCCCTTCTCAGAATCATCCTGGTCCCACTGGTCACTCGTTATCCCCACCCACATCACACCAGGGCCACTGCAGCAGCCTCCTTACTCCTGATCTTTCTCTCTTCGTTGTTCCTCATTTTGTACATTGAATCCAGGATGATATTTAAAAATACAAACCTTGTCATATCACTCTCAATTTAAAACCTCTCAGAGGTCCCTTTGGTCTTCATCTTCAGATGAACATCTTTGCTAAGGTCCATACGTCTACATGAATGATCTGCTCCTATTAAACCTCACCCCATCTCTTCTCCCCTTCATCTTGGCATTTCAGCCTTCTCTCACTTCAGTGATCATGGATTGCCTGCCTGGACTGCCTGCCTCAGGATGCCCCCTCTCCTCCCTTCTCCCCTTTCTCCCTGGTCTCCTCCCTTCTCTCCTCTGCCCTTTCATGCAGGACTATTCACTGAACACCTGTCTTGCAGAAGATTCCACTGCAGACACTGAGGGTGCCAGTGGATGAGAGCTTCCATTTTACTGGGCAGATCAGTCAATAAATGTGGATAATCAGAAGGCAGTGATAGGAAGGATGAGGAGAATAAAGCAGGGTGATGTGTGGTGAGGGATTGGGATGGGGAAGAAATGATCTCTTGAGGATGACCAGGAAGAAGTCAGCCACAGGGACATCAGGGGCAGATTCCAGACAGTGGGACTTCCTGAGGACAAGGTCCCTGGGGTGGGAAGGAGCCTGGCAAAGCTGATGCACGGAGAACACAGGGGATGGAGAAGCAAGCCAGCCTGCAGGGTCTTCTAGATCCCAGGAAGGACTCTGGGGCATGTGGATGGGGTTCTAAGTTTCATGATTTGATTTAGACCTGCTCTGTCTTGTATGCATTTCTCAGCTGTTCTATTCCAAGTTGGAGTAACAATCCTGTGCATTTATAAGGCAGAATATGTCAGAAATCTTACAAAGTAGAAATCCTATCTATTTCCAGCAGTAGCGACCTTATGGCCAGCAGTAGGTTGTAGGCAGCCTTAAACCAGTCCTTTGGATTGAAAGTCAGAAAACAATACGTCTGGCCAGTCTCAGGAGCCCCTCCCTGACTTGAGCACTCTGTGTCTCCTGGGACTGTATCTCCTGTGATCGCCAGGTTTATCTTGTTTATCCGTTTGGTGGCATTGCCATTTCGGCAAGGACATCAGACCATTTCCTCATCTGTGGCTCAGCTTTTGGTCAACAATTTTAAAAACATAGGAGGCCCTCTGCACTTAGGGGCTCGTGTTTTGCAATTTAGCATCTTTGTGGCTCCCTGGGCTAACCCACAAGCTCTGCCCCAGCAATGGCTCTGGATTCTACACGCCCTTGTGGGATGCGGAGGTCCCGGCGGGCAAGGGAGGTGCGGGGTGGGACGAGGCGTCCTGATGCTGATGTTTCAACCCTTGGAGTCTCTCATCAGATGCCATCACCTAGGAGTAAATTCAGAGGCTTGTGCAGACCTGTGTCCCACCATATGGTGCTAGATACTCAGTCTTTGCTTTTTAAAAAATGTAAATTGCTTTCCCGGGATTTTACCAGTGTTGAGAAAGCATCCTTTGTAGTTCAGAAGCTGGGATTGGCCATGGGGCAGCTTGAGGGCATAGATGCTGTCTTTTGGTGCCCAAGAAAAGGATGCCTGGCAGGAAGCCTTCTGAGTATGTGCTCATCAGCACACACGTAGACTCTGATGCTGGCAGGGGCTCTGGAGGTCATCAGACCCATCCCCCTGCCCCATGTCACTCACTTCAGACCCCTCTGCAATGTACCCATTATATGCTCATCCTACCAGTGACAGGGGACTCACTACCTTTCAAGAGACTCCCTTTCATTTCAAAGAGCTAACAGAGTGGTCCATTCATCCATTCTTTAACTAGACTGAGTGTGTGCTAGGTACTGGGCACTGTTCCAGAAACCGAGCTGATGGAGCTGAACAAGAAATACCAGTCCCTGCTCCAGTGGATGGAGCTCACAGTTACTCAGGGGAGATGGAGGAAAGACAATGAATGAGTCACTGTGGGCAGCGGACAGTGCTCTGCAGGAGATGGCCAGAGCGACGGATAGTAGGGCGCCACTAGGGAGGAAGCAGCTGGTCACAGAAGGCCTCTTCCTGCCAGAGTCACATGGACAGAGGCTTAAAAGATGGGAGGGGCCAGCTGTATGAAGAACCACAGGAGGAACATTCCAGGAGGTACTGGAAAGGGCCAGCTCCTTAGGCAGGGAGGAGTCTGGTGTGTCCACCAGTGCTGGGCCAGCATGACTGAGTGCCAGGCTGCAGGCAGGAGAGGACAGGCTCTGATGCTGAAAAAGCCACCCAGGACATACAGAAGGGTCTGGAGCAGAAGGGGGGTGTAATTTGATTTGTGTTTTGAAGACGCATTCTGGCTGATACATTGAGAAGGTACAGTGTCAGCAAAGCACTTGGATTTAGGAATCTGTGGCTCAGGGTAGACGTCTGGCATGGACATTCAGCTTTGGGGTCATCGGTGTCTGCAGGAGGGTATTTAATGTCTGCAGGGGAATTGATGAGAGGTGGAAGGAGCAAGGGGTCCAGTGTGAGTCTTGTGACATCTGGTGGCTGATGGGGGCAGGAAGGAGCTGGCAGAAAGGTTGGGGAGGAGGGGCCCATGATGTAGAACGGGTGAACTGCTGTGGGATGCTGTCATTAAGAACTTACTTAGCTGTGGGACTTCCCTCGTGGTTCAGTGGTTAGGCCTCTGAGCTCCCATTACAGGGAGCATGGGTTTGATCCCTGGTTAGGGAACTAAGATCCCACATGCTGTATGGTACAGCAAATAAAAAAATAAAGCAACTTAAAAAAAAGAAAGAAATCACTCAGCTGAGGCCACATCAGTCCCCTAAATTTTTCAGTGGTTTCTGGTTGTCTTCATTCATGCCTGGAGGCTTGGACCTCATCCTCAAGGTGTCTAAATCCCTGTTCTGTCCTTGGAAGCTGTGGTTTTTTCTTCCCGGGTCTCCCCTTCTCCAGGTGGAGCTTCCTCCTTGCAGTGACCTTTCTGTTGCTGGTGAGAGTTCTGTGCCCCCCATCCCCACCTGTGTAACACGTTGTCTCTGGACCGTGGGCATTGGCCTCCTGGTGCCACTCAGCTGCTGGCTTGTGGTTGGCCTGGCAATTAGACACACAGAGAGGGGGTCTCTCTCCTGTGGCCACCCCATTCATTCTCCTCCCCACTAGGCTCTGTGGATGCCAAACCTAAAGAAAGGCTGAAGGATCATTTAACTCCTTAGATTTCAAACATGCTTTTGAACTTCTTGGGCTTCCCTGGTGGCTCAGACAGTTGAGAATCTGCCTGCAATGCAGGAGACCCACGTTCAATCCCTGGGTCAGGAAGATGCTCTGGAGAAGGGAATGGCTACCCACTCCAGTATTCTTGCCTGGGAAATCCCATGGACAGTGGAAGGGTGGGCTACAGTCCATGGGGTCGCAAAGAGTTGGACACGACTGAGTGACTAATAACACTTTGAACTTCTCAGCACCCCGGTGGATTGGCATCATGAGTGCCTGCTTTTCTGCACGGGGTATGCCTCTCAGAAGCTGGTTACCTGGGGCAAGTACCCTCATGGCCTAATAGGGTAACTGTGGAGGCAAGACCTGGGGTGGTCGCCCATCACGTCCCATGCACCCTGAGTCCTCTTCCCATTCAGGATATAATTGTGACATGGGGGGATCTTGAGTGGACACCGCCTTTGAGCTGGGCCTTGGAAATTGGGTAGAACTTCAGTAGGTGTGGGGAGAGGGGAGAGTGCTTGGTACTGAGCTTGGTGGGCTGGTGGCTCTTAATTTCCATGATGCTTGGACAGAAGGCCTCTGATTATTTGCATATGGAGAATGCTTTTTAAACCTAAAGATCCTGAACCCCTTCCTCCACCAGGCATCCCCTTTTCCTCTGTACATCTCTTACCTCCCCTGGGCAATTGAAATGTCTTTCTCTTCTCTTCCTTTCTGAAGTCACTGTCTGTGGCCAGACTCCACATATTCAAGTGTTCTTGACAACACCAACACAAAGTGTTCTCTGATCAGTCAATTTGGAAAAGACTATTTCAAATCTACTCAGGCTCTTCTTTTTAATCGTAAGACTTTTCAGAACCTTGAGTACCTTACTGTACGTTGCAGTGTCCAAGGAGGGATGTTAATATACTTGACCACGGAAGCCACTTACTTTATTTTTCTGTGTGTGTGTGTGTGTGTGTGTGTGTGCATATTAGATGGCTCAGTTGTGTCTGATTCTTTGTGACCCCATGGACTGTAGCCCACCAGGCTCCTCTGTCCTTGGGATTTCCCAGGCAATAATACTGGAGTGGGTTGCCATTTCCTTCTTCAGGGGACCTTCCTGACCCAAGGATCAAACTCACGTCTCCCGCATTGGCAGGTGGAGTCCTTACCACTGCGCCACCTGGGAAGCCCTCCATTTTTCTGTTTAATCAACAATGTTTTGGGAAACAGCCTAACCTGACCCTCTTGTTACTAGAGTTTTCCACCCAGGGAATGGAGGAAGCCTGAAATAGCTGGACATTTTCAGTAACCTCGGAACCTCAATGACTGTATTATATTCCCTGTTCCAGTTTGAAGACTAGTGGGAATAAGACTGTTGGTGTCAAACCACACATATAAATTAGACTCTGGAACAAATTCCTCTGCCCACGAGGGAGCCTCTTGGTCAGGAGGGCAGTTAACCAAGTGACGGTGTCAGGTGCAGCCTGAGCGCCTGGAACATGAGTTCACTCATCGTCAGCCAGAGGTTTAGCTGGAGTTGAAATGCCCCCCAGGATTAGCGTGGAAAGAGCCTCCCTCATGGTCTCCCTCATCCTTGTGAGCTTCCGGCCAGGGTCTGTGGGCTGAAAGACCCCATTATGGCTTTTCCCTCTGCCTGCATCCTTGTGGGTCCCAGGGAAAGTGAAGCCGGGGCCCAATTTCAGAGCTCCCAGCTGGGTGAGATGGGAAGAAGCTGGAACCCTGGGCAAGGACCACTCGGTCCCTGCTCAGGCTCCTGCCAGTGGGCAAAGCAAACATACAGCAAAGTCCTCGTGGATAGGATGGAGGCTGCTCGCAAGTCAGCAGCCTCTGGAATGACATCCATCCCAAGAAGGAAGGAAAGTGGCAATTTGTGGGATGTCAGTGGGGAGGGTGCCAGCTAGTTCAGTGGTAGAGAATCCATCTGCCAATGCAGGAGACGTGGGTTTGATCCCTGGCTCGGGCAGATCCCCTGGGGAAGGAAATTGCAACCGGCTCCAGTATTCTTGCCTGGATAATCCCATGGACAGAGGAGCCTGGAGGGCTACAGTCCACGGGGTCACAAAGATTCAGACACATCTGAGTGACAGAACAACAACAGTGGGAAGGGAGGTTAGCGGGTGTGTCAGCTGCTTTGCAAGATGGCCCAGCATTCTGGACAGGGGCGGCTCTCACTCCCCCAGTGGTGATTCACCCCAGTGGCTCCTTCCTCCTGGCTTGGCCTCCCCAGTTCATGCTCTGACCCATCTGCCACTGCCCTTCCTTTCATTCTTGATGGAGTCAGAGAGCTTTTGTGAATTGCCAGAGTGGGACTCGAGGTTGAGGGGGGAGCAGGCGCTCGGGCGTTCCTCTAGGCTGGGAGGAAAGGAGGCAGAAGGACGCAGAGGGGCCGGTGCATTGAAGAGCGTTGTAGCCTCCCTGAGCCCTTCGCTAGCTGGCTCGTTGGCCCTGGGCTAAGAATACAGCTGAGGGGGCAGATGTATTTCCTTCATAGCTTAGCTGCTGCGGGGTAGGAATCTGACCTTTGGTCATTGGGCATCTGCAGCTTTCCCTTCTGTGGCAGGGAGGAGCAGGCTTCTGCTGGCCGCCACAGCCTAGCCCACGTCAGAAAGCTGTCAGCAACCCTATTACCTGACAGGCTCGTCAGAAGAGCAGGTCTGCAAGGAATTCGGGGGTTTTTAATTCCCGGGCTCAGCACCAACGTTGGAGGTTAAAACGCTATCACTGGGCATTCCACAAATAGTTGCTGGGCACTGAGCAAGGCCTGGAGAATGACCGTGGGTGCTGGTCATGGGCTCTGCCAATGACCCTGAACTTGCAATTTGAGAGAAAAGAGTATCATTGGCCTGGGGCTTGGGTAGAAGTTCAGATTTGCCACCTGGCATGCTGGCCTCACATTAATTTGACTTTGTATAAAACAGGACTGCAGTGGACAGCATTTTCCTCTGCATCCAGGTCTTTCCACTCTAATCATTGTTTTCTGTACATTGGATGTATTTGGCTATAGTAGAGGTTGGCATCTGATGCAAAGAGCCGACTCATTGGAAAAGACCCTGGTGCTGGGAAAGATTGAAGGCAGAAAGAGAAGAGGGTGGCAGAGCGTGAGATGGTTGGATGGCATCACTGACTCAATGGACATGAATTTGAGCGAACTCCGGGAGACAGTGAAGAATAGGGAAGCTTGGCATGCTGCAGTCTATGGGGGTCACAAAGTTGGATATGACTTAGTAGCTGAACAGCAGCAACAGAGGTTGGCAAGCAATGGCCTGCAGATCCAGTTGGGTCCACTGCCTGATTGTGTAGATAAGGTTTTGTTAAGGTGAACAGGCCACACCCACTCATTTACATATTGAATGAGGCTGATTTTGTGCTAAGATGGCAAACTTCAGCAGTTGCCATGGAAACCATATGACCTGAGAAGCCTAAACTATTTATAGTTTGACCCTTCACAGATAATTTGCCAACCTTTGTGCTGAAGCTCTCGTAAGAACTGGTATCAGAATTGTATTGAAATGGGCTCTGCTCTCAAACAGCATTCTGGTTGGCACCCTATAATGGCTTATGTGGACACAGTTGTCCACCTTATTCCTTGGTGTGGCCCAGATAAAGATACCCTAAGGACCCCCTCCCCACCCTCCACCATAGTCTACAGCTACTAATTTACTCTGCCCCTGAGCTCAGCCTTTTAATGGGGTTATTTGTATTGTACAGAGCTTTTATATCAACATTCTTATTTGAACATTACACAGTCCTCTGAGGTAGTTGGTCCCTCTTGTTAGCCAGTTAAGCAGGGGGTACCCAGGCCTGTTTTGATGGAGCACATGGCCTAGCCTGGCTGGGGCCACAGCCTGTAGGTTTAAGGTACATACTGTCAGTAGCATTCCTTGCTGAAGAAAGCTTTACTTCTCATCTTGATTTCTTTTTCCAAGGGATTATCTGGAATAGTCTTTTAACATTTCCGAATTTATTTTGGCTGGTTTGTTTCTTTTGAGATTTATTGAGGTTTTTTTTGTTGTTGCCTACTGCATAATTGGTAAGACTATCCCATATGTGTTTGAAAATTTTATCGTCATCACTATAGAAACATAAAATAATGTATATCTTATCATATTTTTGATCTACTTGATTTACCTATTCTGAGAGAGGTATGCTGAAGTCTCCCACTGTGCTTATAGGTGTATCCGTTTCATCTTATACTTCAGTCATTTGTTGCTTTATATTTTTTCCAGGTCACACTGTGAACAGAGGTTTATGACTTTTGTTTCTTTATGATAAACTGGAAATACCATAAAATATCCTATGAAATATCCCTCTTTGGCCATCTTCATCTTTTTCAGTTTGAATTCCAGTTGTCTGATGCTATTATTACTGTATCTTTTTGTTAATATTTGCTTGGTGCCTCTTTTAAAAAACGTTTTAACTTTTAACTGTTGTTGGTTTTAGGTATCTCTCTCGTATCAGACTCTAGATAGGAATTACATACTTCAAGATGGAATTCTACATCTTATAATGATTTCCATTACTGTGATTGATAATATAGTTGAATTTGTCCTACTTTCATCACGTATGTGTGTTATTTATTGTGCTTCAGGTTGAAAACTTTCTTCTTCAACTTTGTATTCCCAGAGCTCAAAACAGTAGATTTTTAGCCAAGGCCTGCTGAATAAAAACTTCCTTGATTTCTTAATTCTGGTTTGATTAGAGAGCTAACTTATGGAAAATTAACTCAGTTGTAATGAGGTTGGCATTAAAATTCAAGTTCCTGGTAAAAGAAGTTTTGAGAAGAATTTAGTGACATCACTAAATTTAAGAGACTTTTCCTATTGATGTAGTTTTAACTTGTATGATTTTGAGTTTTCTCTAAATGTGAGGCCTGGCAGAAGTTTCTGTTATTAATGAGTGGAGATAGAGACTAAGGAAAAGATCTCAGAATTGGAGAAAGAAATCTGAGATGTTGCCTGCACCAACCGTGCTCCTTCTAAGGGTGTACCTTGAAGGACATTCCCCATGATCTCTGTTTTAGTTCTATACTTAGTTCTAGATTTATTTTTGTGGCTCAGATTTCTTTATGTTTCCAGCTTCACTTACCAGACTGCTGGATAATTGCTTTATTCAAAACGTAGAGTCTTCCCTGGTGGTCCAGTGGCTAAGACTCCATGCTCCCAATGTGGGATGCCTGGGTTTGATCCTTGGACAGGGAACAAGATCCCACATGCTGCGACTGAAGATCCCAGTGGAGCCAAATAAATAAATTAAAATAAATATTAAAAAGATAATATTATGGCGGCAGTAGCTTTGTTGCAGACTGCTCCTCCAGAAGAACCACTGTACTGGGTGTGAGTCAGTGAGTGAGTGATAGTCGCTCAGAGTGAAGGTCACTCAGTCACGTCCAACTCTGCGACCCCATGGACTGTAGCCCATCAGGCTCCTCTGTCCATGGAATTCTCCAGGCAAGGATACTGGAGTCTGTTGCTATTTCCTTCTCTAACTACACTGGGTAGAATGGTTCAATGAGAGATATGAAAATGAAGTCAGGATGGCTCATAGCCCATTAGATATCTTTTTCTAACCTTAATTGACAAAGAAATTGCAAAGATTAAAAAAAGCATATGGTCCATCAAGGTAGAAAGATCACCAGACTAGAACAAGGGCCTCCCAACCTTGGCCATGCCAATGGTGCTCAGTCGAACATCTCTGGAAATCTCTCTCAGTACAAAGGGCCTGGGTTAGCTGATCCCACAGGCTTCTTCCAACTCTAAAATGCTTTCAGAAGATTCTTCCCATCTTCCATGAAACTCTAGTCACAGTTGACCTAATCAGCATCCTTAAAATTCTTCCATGAACTACTTGCAACTCAAACCAGGGTCATCTTAGTGAGGTATTGATGTAAGCCATCCAGATTTCACAGTTTTTTCTACCGTGATAAGCCTAGGCATGTATTTTTCTAAGCCAATGCACATTAGTCTGTTCCTGACTGTGGAGGAGCAGACCTTGGGTCTTCTCTAACTGATCTTCCTTGTTTAGAGCAGCACCCACCCCCAGGATTCTCTGGCACTTGGAAGGAGGGATGCAGGAAGGAAGGATGACAAGGCCCTTGGAGGTCTCCAGGGGGGACCTGGCGGGTTCCTGTCTCTGATGCCAAACCCAGGTTTTTGCATCTTGTTGGTTCCTTCTGGAATTGACATTCATTTGTAGTAGATGGTGAACTACAGAGTTCTCTTCCTTGCCTGAATTTCAGTTGGACGCTTGGAGATTTGATCTAAGGCTGGTGGTTCAGCTAAGATAAGGAATTGTCATCTGTGCTCCTATCTGATGACCAGACTGAGCGCTGACTGCTCTGAGATGAGCTGAGAACAGACACAGTGTGGCTGAGCGAGTGGTTTATAGCTAAATAAAGCATGCTCTTCCCATCAGCATCTTCTTCCAACTTTCTGCAAAATTAGTCTTGGCTCCAACATAATTTTCTTCGTCCCAGCCGTCCCCAGGATCTCTCTGACTCCTTGGGGGATGCTGACATTTTGAACGGTGGTTTGGAACTATTCTCAGAATCCAGGGGTTCCAAGAAGCCCTTCAAACCCCCTGAGGACAGAGAGAGAGAGGACGCAGAGGGCAGGGTTCAGAGCCCCTTGAACACACACATATCTGTGTAAGTAACTCATTTGGCTAAAGGACTGGAAGGAAATTTAATATATTTTAACTTGATTTTAGCTCCTTGCGGTGGGACTGAGTATTTTCTTACAGCCTTTTCTTAAAATGTCTACAATTAAACATGTATTAATACCTCTTTTTTTTTTTCCTCCAAAAGAAAGCATGAAATAAAGAATGACTTTTAAGAGTGGGAAAGTGAATAGCCTGAGTTTCATTCAGAAGAGGGCTGCTGCTCCTGGGAGTGGGTGTGGCTTTCTGCTGCCCAGGCCACGCCCCCTGGAAGAGCCCCGCCCCTCTGGCTGGCCCGTGCGGCCTTTTCCTAACCCCGTGTCTCCTCCCCTAGAATGGCTGCAGTCTGTCCAGGCCACCATGATCCTGTCCATCATCTTCAGCGTTTTGTCTCTGTTCCTGTTCTTCTGCCAGCTCTTCACCCTCACCAAGGGCGGCCGGTTCTACATCACTGGGGTCTTCCAGATCCTCGCTGGTAAGTTGGAGAGGACCAAGTCCCCGTGGGGGCTAGGCTCCCCCAGACTGCATGCAGGATGGTCAGCCAGGTGGGCGTGGCTCCAGAATGACTGACGTGCGTGAGTCCTCCCCCTGGATGGATTTCATACAGCACAGGGGTGTGTGTGGATGTGAATCTGGAAACTCTCCATGGAAAGGGGTACATGGGGAATAGGACTTAGGGGCTCTGGAAGGAGGGTCCCTAACAGTGGGACGGAGCTACAATCCAGGATGCATCCTCGGAGGTAAATGTTGAAAGTGTCCGTAGAGCAGAGGCCGGTCTCGAGGCTGGATTTCTGTAGCTCACATCGTGTGCCCTGGGAAGCACCCCTGCTCCAGTGTGGAAATGGCCCCTATGTACTGCCCAGATTGCTCTAGGGTACGTGTCTCCCTCTCTAAGCAGTGGTGGAGCCATCTGCCAGATCTTTCTCTCCTTTACTCCAGCCCCTGGAGTCCACTGGGCTCCTGTTTACTGGCATTTCCTTTTGTGTAACGTGTAATGCATGGTCAGTTCCAGACATGGGGCCATGATACCAAGGTCTTCTCTGCCCCCTCCCTGAACTGCCTCGAGCAACCCCCTTTGCACAGGCTATTCACACGGTCTGTGTGCAGAGTCCTAGACGTGACACCTTCCCGCTCTTGTCTCTGGATACTGGCCCTTGTCTCACTTTGTTGCCTCTTATCCTTCTGTCCATCGATGACCAGCTGAGTGAGTCCTCAGGGCACCAGAGAGACATAGGAGGTGGATGTGGTGGATTCTGTAGTCCAGGCTCAGATCAGATCAGATCAGATCGGTTGCTCAGTCGTGTCCGACTCTTTGCGACCCCGTGAATCACAGCACGCCAGGCCTCCCTGTCCATCACCAACTCCCAGAGTTCACTCAGACTTACGTCCATCGAGTCAGTGATGCCATCCAGCCATCTCATCCTCTGTCGTCCCCTTCTCCTCCTGCCCCCAATCCCTCCCAGCATCAGAGTCTTTTCCAATGAGTCAACTCTTCCCATGAGGTGGCCAAAGTACTGGAGTTTCAGCTTTAGCACCATTCCTTCCAAAGACATCCCAGGGCTTATCTCCTTCAGAATGGACTGGTTGGATCTCCTTGCAGTAGTCCAGGCTAATAACCCACAAACCTCATACGTGCTGGAGTACATCTGGGGACTGTAAAGTATTCTCAATTCTGACCCCTGATTGGGCAGTGGGTAGCATCTCTTGTTTAGTTGCTGGATCACAAGCAGTCATTGGAGGGTTGAAAACAGCCCACATGTCCTAGATGGATGGATGGACGGGCAGGCAGATCTCATGGCTTATGCAGGGCTGTATGACAAGACACAGCCTCAAGTTGGACGTCGGTGACCCTTTTCTAGAAGACAGAGAGTTACCTTTCCCTGGAAAAAGGAAGTAAACTAGAAAACTGTGTCTCCTCAAATCCCTAAATACAGCAGGTCAATGTGCACAGTTTGGAATTTCAAAGTCAAGTAGAGCTTGGCTAGTTGCCCAGGTTTCATTATACCAGCTAAGCTTCTCGGGTGTTTCCAGCTTTATTAAAGTACTAATTCTGCAGTGAGAAATCACTTCTGGGGATGTTAGGAGCAGAGACCATCAGTCACCCAGAAGTAACAGAGAACTAGGATGTATTCTGGGATTTCTTCTTTGGGTCCCTATTTACCATTTGATATCAGAGGTGATCATCTCCTCTGTATCAATGACTGTGTCCTCAAGAAAAAGGGGCACAGACGTAGGAAGCAGAAGTTTCATAAAATACTTATATTTGCTCTATACACTCTTGTTATGTTACTGATAAATAAGCTGAGACCAGGAGAGGCTACATGAAAGTGCAGCTCATGCAAGCACACTGGGATGTCCCCACTTCCTCCCATCCCACGTGGAATGAATATATTTAGAGATTCAGAATCCACTCCAGTTTTTAATGAACACAAGATCCAAGGCAGAAACTACTTTTTATGTGATCTTTCATTGAACCTGGTTGACCATGGAAGATGAATTCAAATCTACATCCTTTTTGATCCCCAAGGTCCCAAACATCTGTGATGAATGAGTCTATGTGTCAGAACTGATGAGTAGTCAGACTGAAAACATCAGAATGGAGTGAACTTATTACTGTTGAAGGGGCATCTCAAGGCAGGGAGTATGTTATCTTTTTTCCTCTGAGGTATTTTAGCTTAAAATTCTCTAACAATGTCTTTTTAGCAAGGTCATTTTCAGTCAAAACTAGAGTGCAGAGATGAGTACTTCCTTGCAGCCTGAACACTCTTAGGCATTGAGTTTTTCTAATCTAAAGTTTATTTACTCATTGCTACTTGTTTCACCATTTGGATTCTTCTCCGAACTCAGTCCAAGCCGTTCGGTACTCTGCCACAAAAACCTCTGAATTTAGAAGCACTTGATTTGTTCTTGCATTATCCCTTCCAGATCTAGCTTCTTATCTCTCATGAGACTTCATTTTCGGTTACTGGTTTGTCAGCTTAGCAGTCCCTCTGTGAATAGGAAGTTACTGAATTAGAATGTTGATCCAGAATAGCAGTTGTACTCTATACGTCTGAGAGTGCTCCATGCTTGTTCCCTCTGGGCAGAAGAACCCGAGAGCTGGTCTAAGAAACCTCAGCTCTCTAGAATGTTGCATTTGAACTTGCTGAAGCATCTTTCCACTCTAGTTGGGAATCTAAGAGAGTGGGGACTTCCCTTAGAGATTTCATAACTTTTAGCATCTGACAACCCTGCTCTTGTGTGTTTCTCCTCTCATGATCTAAAGGATCCAGTAACTAGGGAGATTGCAGACAGTGACTACAGTCATGCAATTAAAGGATGCTTGCTCATTGGAAGGAAAGCTATGACAAACCTAGACAGCATATTAAAAGGCAAAGACATCACTTTGCTAACAAAGGTCCATCTAGTCAAAGCTATGGCTTTTCCAGTAGTCATGTATGGATGTGAGAGTTGGACCATAAAGAAGGCTGAGTGCCAAAGAATTGATGCTCCTGAACTATGATGCTGGTGAAGAATCTTGAGAGTCCCCTGGACTACAAGGAGACCAAACCAGTCAATCCTAAAGGAAATCAACCCTGAATATTCATTGGAAGGACTGATGCTGAAGCTGAAGCCCCAGTACTTTGGCCACCTGATACAAAGAGCCAACTCATTGGAAAAGACCCTGATGCTGGGAAAGATTGAAAGCAAAAGAAGACGGTGGCAGAAAATGAGATGGTTGGATGATATCACCAACTGAACAGATACGAATTTGAGCAAACATCAGGAGACAGTGAAGAACGGAGGAGCCTGGCATGCAGCAGTCCATGGGATTGCGAAGAATTGGACATGACTGGGTGACTGAACAACAACAGCGACAAACTAGGGAGACAGTTCGGGGAGGGTTGTTGGTGACAAAGGCTGGTGATAGCCCGAGAAATTACCCCTAAATATCAAGGAGCAAATCAGAAAGCAAAAACAGCCACGCAGTAAACAAAAAGAAGAGTAGAACGGAGTAAGGAAGGGAGGAAAGAAGGAAGTAGGTCCACAGTTGCGGGGTGCGGTCCACAGGCAGGTTGGCCACCGCAGGCAAGGTCCACTCAGGGCAGGGCAGATGCTTCTTTAAACACTGCACCCTGTTGGGTGGAAGCCCCAGAATCCACTGAGCATCCCCGGGGCTGTTGCAGCTGAAGGGCCTGGCTATGTGGACTCCAGACACGCACGTGAGCGTGCAGGGAAGGCAGGTGAAAGGTTGTGTGGAGCTCTTCCGCTGACTACAGACCTGGGAGCCGTCCCTGCCTGGCGCTGCCTGTCTTGCTGCATCATCCCTTCTCCACTTATAATAAGCTGAGAGTCTCACCTGTAAGAACTATCTTTCCTTGATTACATAGTTCTCAGTTTGGCTGTTTCCTGAAAACGTTTCGAGAGGCACCCCGTCATCCTCTTTGGTGCTTCTCAATCTTAGCTGCATTTTTTTTTAAAGGGGATGCTTTTAAAAAGGGCTTTCCAGGGGGCTCAATGATAAAGAATCCGCCTGCCAATGCAGGAGACGTGGATTTGATCCCTAGGTTGGGAAGATCCCCTGGAGGAGGAAGTGGCAGCCCATTCCAGTATTCTTGCCTGGAGAATCCCACGGGCAGGGGTGCCTGGCAGACTACAGTCCAAGGGGTCACAAAGAGTCGGACACAACTTAGCTACTGAACAGCAACAAAAGGGCATTTAGAATAAAAACCTGGGGGAGGAATAAGAACCCAGTGCCCTTTCTGTTCTGAGTGGTTCGAAGTCGATTTAAGTCGGAGACCACGTTTAGAAACGCTGGTTCTGGGTGACTCGTCCCAGCTGTCGCCCTGGCCAGGCCAGGATGAGCATCTTGTAAGGCTGGGGGGTGATGTGTGAGGCTACAGGGGTCACTTGGAGGCTGAGAGTGGAAGGAGGGACAGCGGCTTACCTATTCCACGGGAACCTTCATAAAGGTTCCCCACCTACTGGTGGCTGAGAACGCGAGCCACAGTCCCCTTACGGGGGGAGGTGTTTGACTTTTTGGGATTCCTGTATGACACTGCCTGCTCTGTATTCCAGGGCACGACTGTTGCTTTGCACACAGACAGCCTCGTAATGATATATTCCCTAAAACATCAGTCTCCCGACAACAATAATTATCAAGTAGTGTGTCTTCTCGTTGGTTTGTAAGTGTATAAGCTTATGGCTTCTTGAAGCTAAGCACAAATTCCTTTACTTCTGAGATTCTCCCAGGGCGGATGTCACATAATTAAGCCATCGACTCAGTCACTGCACTTGTGCGTGCTGTTTCTCTTGCTCCCCCAGGTCACAGATGGAGTGTTTTGTCTTTGCTGTTTTTTGTTTGCTGGGGAATTCTGGGCCCAGCTGGTCCGCACAGGTGTCATGGCATTTCTCCATGCTGGGTGGACATGGGTCCCATCTGGAAGCCCTGCCAAGAGGGTGGGCACCATCCTACCCTTCGGACGCTCTGTTTAAACCTCCTTCTCCCTTGGTCAGGCCTCCCCTTTGAGAGCTCTGCCCTCATTAGGTAGGTCAGACAATGAATTAGCACACTTGAGGTGAGCCATGGACCTCGAGGCAAATACAGTGTGTTTCCAGCAGGTCAACACTGCCCCTCCATGACAGTTCACCACCTATGACACCCCTGTGGACACAGATGTCTTCGCGTCTCCCGGGCTTTCAGGAGGTGGAAGGTCCTGGAGCTGACCCCCTGGGGGTCTCAGGCCTGCTGTGTGGCTCCCTCAAGGTGGGGGGGCAATGCAATGGGAGTCTCCTCTCTCGGACTTGCAGAAGGACAGTCGTATCGGGGCGTTGAACGTGACACATTCCCACCTCTGCACTTTGTTCAGACAGAGCCACAGTGTCCAGTGAAATAGCCCAAATAGCAGTGAGGTTAGATGTAGGTGGTCCAGCCTGGGGGGCCCTGGACCCACAGGCATCCCACATGCTTGCTGGACTCATAATAGAGTCACTTAGAGCCTGTCAAAGCCCCTGTGTTCAGGAGGGGACAGAGTGGCCTTTGTGCTGCTGGAGCTGGGGTGCTGACCTCACTGGACCCCTCCCCGCAGG
This sequence comes from Bos indicus x Bos taurus, assembly GCF_003369695.1. Classification (NCBI taxonomy): domain Eukaryota; kingdom Metazoa; phylum Chordata; class Mammalia; order Artiodactyla; family Bovidae; genus Bos; species Bos indicus x Bos taurus. The sequence continues at coordinate 33,833,133 of NC_040094.1, read as the reverse complement.
GATGCTGACTGTCCCCGTGGGCAGGGACCGTCACGCTGGAACTTGCCTGCTGTGTGAGGTCCCAGGTGGAGGTTTTTCTTGTCCCTCCCACCCCAAAGGCCGCATGGTCAATGAAGCAGGGGTGGGCCGACAGGCCTGCCCATCTGAGACCTTCTCACCTTCGTCTGGGCTGCAGACCAACCTTGGGGGACTACGGGTAGCTGAAAGGGACCAAGCGCCATGAAGTTTGTCCGTGACTGCCTCCTCTCTTGGCTGTGTCCTTCCTCCTGCATTCTTCCCCCACCACCCTGTTCCCCTCCACGTGTTCCTCTGTCTGCCTAGCAGTGCCCACGGGCGTTGTTGCTCTGTCTCTGATGTATTGATCCTGCCACGGGGGTCAGCACAGCCTTCTGCCCTGTGCTTGGCATGAGTGCCACTCAGATAATGATAAAGTGTCGCTTTCCGTGGTTTCAGAGACCGCTACCACCCGTCTATGGAACGCTTCACAGCTTCCAGGGGCTCCACAGCCAGCCATCCTTGCAAAGAGATGGATGGGCTTCTCTTGATACCTGAATTCTCTCTGGTGCCCTCGTGTTGACTGGCCATGGGTGACAGTTAAGGGAGATGAGGCAGGAGAGAGGCTGAGGGGCCCGTGACCTGGGTCAGGTGGACTGGACACAGAGAGAGACTGTTTGCTGGTTCCTGTACCTTCCCCTTCCTCCTCACAGTTCTGGGTCTGTTGGCAGATTCCTGCTTGAGATGGACTTGCCTTCTCTCCCTGCAGCCTACATTCTTCTTCCTAAGAAAGAGAGAAGCGTGCCCTGGTGTGTGTGTGTGTGTGTGTGTGTGTGTGTGTGGGGTGTGGTGTGTGTGTGTATGTGTGGTGCGTGTTTGTGTGTGTGTGTGTGTGTGTGGTGTATGTGTCTGTGTGTGTGGTGTGTGTCTGTGTGTGTGGTGTGTCGGTGTGTGTTGTGTGTGTGTGTGTGTGTGGTGTGTGTGTGGTGTGTGTGGTGTATGTGTGTGGTGTGTGTCTGTGTGTGTGGTGTGTGTCTGTGGTGTGTGTGGTATGTATGTGTGTGTGTGGTGTGTGTGTGTGTGTGTGGTGTATGTGTGTGTGTGGTGTGTGTGTGTGTGTGTGTCTGTGTGTGTGTGTGGTGTGTATATGTGTGTGTGTGTGCAAGTATGAGGTGAGCTGGAGTTTGGGGAAGAGAGGAGTGGGTGGGGGAGGTGCCCAGGGTCTTGGGGAGTCTGGGTTGGGGGTGGTGCAGCGTCCCTGCCCCGTGGTGACCCCTCCCACTCCCAACTGATCCCTCTCCTTCCCAGGTCTGTGCGTGATGAGCGCGGCGTCCATCTACACGGTCCGGCACCTGGAATGGCATTTCAACTCGGACGGCTCCTATGGCTTCGCCTACATCCTGGCCTGGGTGGCCTTCCCCCTGGCACTTCTCAGCGGTGTCATCTATGTGATCTTGCGGAAGCGTGAATGAGGCCCGGGGATGGGACGGCCGAGGCTCTGAGCTCACGTGGGGAGGGAGGAAGCAAACCAGAAGCCAGGAAAACAAACAAAAAAAACCAAGCTAGCCAAAAAACCCAAACTCAAACCAAACCAAACAGAAAGCAGTGCGGGGGGTGGGGGGGTGGTTAGTGTTGATTGAAGATGTATATAATATCGACGGTTTATAAAACCTATTTATAACACTTTTTACATATATGTACATAGTATTGTTTGCTTTACGTGTTGACCATCAGCCTTGGGTTGAACCTTAAAGTAGCTAAGGAACTTGACATCCTAACCATATAATCAAGCTCAGTTTTTTTTTTTTTTTTTCGTTTTTCTTTGTTTGTTTTGCCCAGAAAGAAAGTAAGCCCATCATGCCCCTTCCCCTTCATCTGAAAGAAGTTACCTCCCTCCCACTCCACCTCATTTAGAAAACCAAAGTGTGGGTAGAAACCCTCAACGGCCCAAAGCCTTTAACTGTGGGTGACCCGCCGCGTGTCACAGACACGCGCTGCCCACGCCTCTGTGTGCAGCCTTACCTGCACTCAACAAAGCCCCCAAACTGGAGCCCTCGGAGAGTCGCGGCTTGTGGCTTTGGAACCCTTGCCCTGGAGAGGATGCGGTGTCCCAGTCGCGCGTCTAGGTTAGGAATCGGTGACAACCAACCTACGAAGTGGTGCTATCCATTTACCATTCCTTACGGTCACTAATCATCTAAACGCCTCACTGGAAATTCAATTAACAGTCTTACAACATAAAGTTGAATGGAGACCTGAATAATTCTGTGTAATATACATGGTTTATAACTGCTTTTGTACCTGGCTAGGCTGCTGTTATTACTATAATACATAACAATGCACCGCCTTTATCACGCCCACATTTCCTTATGGTCGGAGCATCCGGACAAGCTTCTAGACCCGCTGGGACGGTGGGATCCCAGGATATGGCGGAGTCTAGATTGTCCTCTGCCTCCAAGGACTGTCTGGCAATGACTCGTACTGGCCACCAACGGTAGATGTATATACGGGGCCCTTCTGATGCCAAGACTCCAGACCTTGTTTTTTCCCTCTTTTTTTGCTTTGCTTTTTCTGATTTTATACCAACTGTGTGGACTAAGATGCATTAAAATAAACATCAGAGTAACTCACTGAGTTCTCATGGGTTTTTGTGGGTGAGGGTGTGAGGTGTATGTTGGAGCAGATGGAAGAGGGTTGTGAAGCTGCTGTTGGGTAGATGATCTGGGTTGTAGTTTGGTGCTAAGGAACCAGAATCTTTACCTTTGTCCAGGCTCCCAGGGGCATCTTACACCTTCTAGAAGCCTGTGCGAACATCTGCTAGCTGGAAAGGCTAGCCCTTGTGGCTGAAACAGACCCTACAAGTGGGCTGGAGGGACTCAAGTGTTACTTAGCCAAACCATCTTTCTTCTGTTCTGGCCTCTGATGACCCACATGGGGTCTGGAGCACCACACACACTCACGTAATGTATGAGATGTTGGCATGAGCAGTGCCGGTCCCTAACCTTTGGGGGGGCAGGTGTGATCTGGTGGATTGTCAGTGGATCATCTGCATGATGATGATCTGAGGCCAGACTTTCAGGTCAGACGTTTGTCAGAACCAACTCCTCCCCATGTTGTCCCCAGGGAGCTGGGGTCACTGTGCTGTCAGCTCCAGGGTCCCAAGCTGTATCTCACTTTCACGTTTTCTTTTACTCAATACTTTGAGCTAATGATGACCTTGCTATTCTTCAGCATTATCCAGCACATATATTGATGGACATACTTCTTGATCTCCAAGGTGACATTTTAGTGAGAGGCACAGCAGAGAATTAACTATGTTACAATGTTGTTGTTCAGTGGCTCAGACGTGTCTGACTCTTTGTGACCCCGTGGACTGCAGCATGCCAGGCTTCCCTGTCCTTCAGTATTTCCCAGTTTGCTCAAATTCATGTCCATTGAGTCAATGATGCCATCCAACCATCTCATCCTCTGCCACCCTCTTCCCCTCTTGCCTTCTATCTTTTCCAGCATCAGGGTCTTTTCCAATAGTCGGCTCTTTGTATCAGGTGGCCAAAGTATTGGAGCTTCAGCTTCAGCATCAGTCTTCCCAATGAATATTCAGGGTACACATAAATTAGAGACCTTGGCTTTGAACCTGCCCTCTGCCCCTTGCCAGCTATGTGAGGCCGGACAGTTTCCTTAAACTCTTAAGGTTCTATTTCCTTTCTGTGAGATGAAGATGCTGATTCCAAGCTTACAAGATTGTGGAGATTAAAAGGAGGTGATCAACGTGTATAAAACATTTAGCCTAGGGACCAGCGGGTAGACAATACTCTATAAAGGACTGCTTATCCCCAAAGTCATGTTAGAGGTGTATTGGAAGATGTTGGCTGTTCTGGGGAATCAATATCTACATATTAGAATCGCCTGTGCAGGGCTCACCCAGAGATGCAGCTTCCTTGTGCTGGTGGTGGGACCCATCTTGTCTGGATAGTCTTAAAGAACCTCGCCAGTGACTGCAGCATTCAGCTCGGGGTGACAAGCTCTGAGCTCGTCCAGGGCTTTTAGACTTGAATCTGCTACTGAATCTCCTGGGAGTCCTGTAGTCCTGTAAAATCAGATCTGAGTGGGGACTGAGGTGCTGTATTTCCAACTTAGAGCCTGAGAGATGCCGGTGCCGCCGGCCCAGATCACACTCTGAGTAGCAAGGATGTCGAATGAGGCCACCTTCAGGCACCTCATGCTCCCATGTCTTTGAACATCTGTGATGGAAGGCCTTCTCCCTTCCAAGGTTTCTGATAGTAACCCGCACGCTCTGCTTTGACTTGGATAGATGGGGTAAGTTGGCACAGATGGCCGTGAGGTGACTGAAAACTGGGAATTTCACTTCATGAGCTCGAACACTGAAGATACACACTTTCATTTCATAAGCTTTCTTTATAACATTTAACTAGAAATTTAAAATGAATACAGTTAAGAACAAAGAAGAAAACCAGAAATGGCCCAAATCTCACCATCCATGTAAGTGTGTTGGTCGCTCAGTCGTGTCCGACTCTTTGCGATCCTATGGACTGTAGCCCACCAGGCTCCTGTCCATGGAATTCTCCAGGCAAGAATATGGGAGTGGTTGCCATTTACTTCTCCATCCAGATAAACCTTTTGGAATTAAAAAAAACTAAGTCTAGGATCATGACATCCTAAAGTTATCCAGAGGGAAAGATAAGATGCGAAAGCCTCTTTTCCTCTTTTTTTTTCCTGTAGTCTCTTGCCAAAGGCAACTAGAAGACATGGCTTATGATTTCCTCCAGGATAAAAGGGGATACCCACATAGATATCTATTCAAATATTTGTAAGATTTCCACAAAATGGAGCAAAGTACTCATATTATTCTACACCATGCTGTTCTTTCCCTGTAGTAAGGATATAAATTGGAGATCTTTCTATAGCAACATATACCTTATTCTATTTTTAGTGAGCTCTGCTTCATTCTTTCAGAATCCACATAGTATTTCACTGCGGAGCTGCACAGACATTGATTTCCCAACTCCTCAATGATAAGCACTTTGATTGTGTCCTGGTTTTTATTATTACCCAAAATACGTCAGTGAACATCCTTACACATGAGTATTGGTGCATTTTAAGAGTACATCCAAGTGCTAAATTCCTGGTAAGGATATTGCCAAGAAAAGGACATGCATATTTTAAAAAATGTACTAGCTGTGGCCAGCTTTAGTCTCCAAAAAAATTACACCAACCTTGACAGTGAGCTTTATTTTCTAATCATACCTCATGAGGACTGCCAAATACAGACGCATGTTAAAATAAAAACACTTGAGTAGAATCAGGTACTTGCTACCAGTTCCTTTGTATGTGACTGTGATGGATCTTTCATCCACAAGGCAGTCTTTCTGATCTGGGAACCTGTCTGCTATAGATTATTTTCTAAGTGTGAGAATACTTGTAAATCGTTTATCTGGAAATTGACTTGTATTCAGAATATATATAAGGAACTCTTATCAGTCAGTTCAGTTCAGTTGTTCAGTTGTATCTGACTCTTTTGCCACCCCATGGACTGCAGCACGCCAGGCTTCCCTGTCCATCACCAACTCCCTGAGCTTGCTCAGACTCATGTCCATAGAGTTGGTGATGCCATCCAGCCATCTCATCCTCTGTCATCCCCTTCTCCTGTTTCCAGCAAGTATAAGAACTCTTATACTCAATAATAAAAAGACAAACCATCCAATTAAGGGGTCTTCTTGGTGGTTCAGATGGTAAAGAATCTACCTGCAACACAGCTGACCTGGGTTCAGTCCCTGAATCAGGGAGATCCCCTGGAGGAGGAAATGGTAACCCATTCCTGTATTCTTGCCTGGAGAATTCTATAAACAGAGGAGTTTGGTGGGCTACAGTCCACAGGGTCACAAAAAGTTGGACATGACTTGGTGATTGAATAACCACATATATACAAATGGCTAATAAGCAACTGAAAAGAATGTTCAGCATCATGGGTCATCAGGGAAATGCAAATCCAACCACGGTTCGGTGCTGTTAGTCCACACCCACTAGGTGAGCTTGGGTTGAAAAGAGTGATGATAGCACAGGGTGATGAGGAGGTGCAGAAATTGGAGCTTTCCATCCTTGAGCAACCTGCTATGCTGCTGGTGGGAATGGAAATGGTACAACCACTTTGGAGAACCTTGATATTTCCTTAAACATTTAAACATAGCATTGCCCTAGGACCCAGCAATTCTAGATACTCATGTAAGAGACATGAGCAAATATGTCTGAGCAGGAACTTGTATGTTCCTTGGATGTTTATGGCCACATTATTTATAGTGGTCAAAAGATGGAAACAACCCAAATGTCTATCAGCTGATGAATGAATTAACAAAAGTGTCCATGTGCCGGGCTACTACTTGGCCACAAAAAGAAATGAGATACTGCTATGTGCTACAACATGGACGAGCCTAGGATATTTTATGCTAAATGAAAGAATCTAGTCATAAAAGACTGCATTTTTATGTGATTGAATTTCCATGAAAGTCCCAACTGGAAAGTCTTTAGAGACAGAAAGTCCCCTATGGTTTGTTTAGAGCTGGGAAAAGGTGGGTGAGGATGTAGGGTTATAAAAACTAACATGTGTGATGTTTCCTTTCGAGTTGATGAAATGTTCTAAAATGGATTGCGATGATGGTTGCATCCCTTTTCACAGATGTGAATATACTAATATCCAATGAATCGTATGCTTAAAATGGGTCAATTGTATAGGAGGAGAAATACATCTCAATAAAGTTTCTAAAAAAGAAAAGGGACAGCTGTCTGCTGTAGCTGTTCCTAATTTTCTCATTCAGTCTGTTCTCTCTGGAAAGCAATACCTCTTTTTTTTTTTTCCCTGTGGTTTTGGATCTATATTTTAAAGGGAAGAGATTCTTACTCCTTCTGAGCAATTTAAAGCACAACAGGATATTGGAGACGAACAGTTAACATAGTTCTTCACTCAGAATCTTGAGTTTTCCCAGAGGATTTTTTTAATGACATTTATTTTCCATCCTTGAGCTCTTCTGAGAAATAATGCAATCTTAAGAATTTGTAGCAATGGAAATTTGATTCAAAACCACCCTCCTGACAGTTTCTTTGTGCTTTGCACTCAGGGAGGGTACCGTTTAGGAAATGGTGAGTGCAGACAGGGGTGAGGCTGGCTTCTTTGCAATTGTCTTCTCTCCAGGACCTTGAACCCTTCATGTCTTAGCAACCCTGAACTCCAATTTTGTCTCCCAGCTCTTTGAGCTCCTGAGAACGATGTTAGCCTTCCTGCCCTCAGCAAGTGGTTTCAGGGCAGCTTTTCAGTTTCTTGGTCTGTTGCTTATTAATTGGCAAATTCTTTCAGCAGGAATTCAGAAGATGTTGGACTGGTCCAAATGAGGGGGTTGGGTTTCTTCTCACACCTGCGAGCTCCTGAATCCTGGAGGCCTTGGTATCTCTTGATGCTGTCAAACAGAAGGAAAAATCTAATCCAGATTTTCTAATAATTCTTGGCCAGAAGAATCTGTCTTTCTATAAGATGCTACAAGCTATTCTACAAGAAAGCCCTTTTGTTCCGAAAACAAAAGTTCAGTATTTATTTTGAAAGAGGTCATTTAATTTTTTATATTTATTTATTTATTTGAACTCAGGATCTTTGATGTGGCATGTGGGATCTAGTTCCTTGACCAGGGATTGAACCCAGGCCCCCTGCATTGGGAGAGCAGAGTCTTAACCACTGGGCTGCCAGGGAAGTTCCAAAAGAGTTAATTTAAATGTATAAATGAATGTCAACAGGGAGATATTGATATCGTTTCAGGCATGTTCCCAGTCTGAACAAACTCTAATGAGTCTGATCTTTGTTTACACCTTCATAACATTTTTTTGTTTCCATTATATAGGTCCTATACTTTTATATTAACTCTATTTCTAGGCATTTACATGCTTTATGAATTTCTTTTATTCTGTGGTGTTTTATTGTTAGCTCCTGTGTGTGTGTTGGAAACATGGATTTTTCTTAGCCAGTTTTATAATTGTTTCTTTGACTGAATTGTCTTACTGTTTTCCATATTTATCCAGTTGATTATCTTGGCTTTTTACATAGATAATCACAGCAGTGCAAAGACAGAAAAAAAGAGGTAATGTGCTTTTATTTCCTTTTCCATATTTACAGTTCTTCATTTTTAAAATTATCTGATTGATTTTCTAGATCTTCCAGCACATGCCAAGTAATAGTTGGGATGGTAAACACTGTTTCACTTTTTTCCCCTTGAATTTAATGGAAATGCTGATGCTTATAGTTAACTTGTTTAAACATAATTTATTTTGGTAAGTGCGTATTTCTGATTCTCAGCTTAATAGGAATTTTATCTAAGAATTATATTACACATTATGCAATGTTTTCAGTCTTTATCTGCTGCTGCTGCTAAGTTGCTTCAGTCGTGTCCGACTCTTTGCAACCCCATGGACAGCAGCCCACCAGGCTCCTCTGTCCATGGGATTCTCCGTTCAAGAATATGGGAGAGGGTTGCCATTTCCTTCTCCACAATCTTTATCAAGAAGACTTAATTTTGTTATACCTTTAACCAGTTACTCTGGCGAATCCTATCAATAGTTTTCTTAATATTGACTCATTCATTTTGTAAATGAAATAAAGGCCAGTTTTGGGAAAGTGGCATTCTTTTGATGTTGATGGGTTATTTATTTATGTATTTTTGACTGTTCGGGGTCTTTGTTGCTTTGAGGGCTTTTCCCTGGTTGCCGTGAGTGTGACGACTCTCTAGTCGTGGTGTAGGGGCTTCTCCTGTTGTGGAGCGTGGGCTCCAGGGCATCAGGGCTTCCCTAGTTGAGGCCCACGTGCTTAGTTGCTCCCCTGCATATGGGCTCTTCCCGGACCAGGGATTGAACCCATGTCTCCTGCAGTGGCAGGTGCGTTCTCCACCCCTGAGCCACCAGGGAGGCCCCTTCTTGGCTTATTTTTGCTTACATTTTATTAAGGCTTTTTATATTTTATTAAGGTATTTACATTTGTAAATAAGATTGATTTTTAGGGATGTGTGTGTGTGGAGGATGGAAAAGTGACATGAAGTCCATCCGTATTAGTACAGAGAAAACATTAACTTGTTTCTCTGGGGTACTGTGTGGGGGTTCTCATTTTCTGTACAGTTGGCAGTTTTCACGTAAGGCACACTGCTGGGCAAGTGACTGCTGGAAATTGTAAGACAGTTCACAATCGATTGACTTATCGACCTGACATAATTGGTAGTGACGTTTAGACGCTGTCATTCACAGTCTGATCAGTGGACTCCAAAATTTAACTCCACATGTTTAGAATTTCAAGTGGATCTTGTCTGGAATTTAAATTGGTCCTTTTCTTTTTGGAATTCCAAATGGAGCCAAGAAGAAAGCGAAAACAAAACTTTAAAATGCCCAGGCTTTATTACTGCATTCAGATTTACAACGTAAAATCTTCAACCCACTGATCCATAGCGGGCAGGCATGTAGGTTTAAGAGCTGGAGACGCATGGAATCATCCTGAGGCTCCTACACTATTTATCAGGACCTGGATCTCTGAGAAATATACGGTGAGTCCCCATCTCCAATGGACTGCAGCCAAGACACATTTTCTAACTGAATGAAAAATCATTCCCTTTATTCTTTGTGCTCCTTTGGTTTCCATTAGGTATATCTCAGGATAACTTTATTGCCTGCCAAATTAAGACTAACAACAAGAAAACCATTCTCCAAGAGTGCCTCCCTAAGACTTATAGCATCTTTCTATACTCACCCTATTCATCTTAGAGCAAATGAACATTCACTTTACTAAATCAGCAACTCGGCTTCATAACTACCAGAAAGGCTTTCATTACCCACATAGACAGGGGATGTCAGTCTTGCAAGGTTAAATTATGGGTGCTTTTCTCATTCCATTCCCAAGGAGGTAATTCAAGGAGTCAATTACAATGTATGGGTTTCAAAGTAGATTTCCAGCAGGGGGAGCCCCTGCTTGGGTAATAGAGTGTTCCTTTTATCTTCGTTAAAATGCACAAAGTGAAGATTTTGAATAGAATTCATTAGCATAATTTTCCACCTCCAGCTCCATTTGTAGTCAAATGCTCTATCACTGAGCTCCACTCCCCACCATTCCAGCTCTATGTGTAGACTAAGCACATAATTTTTTTTTTTTTTTTGGCAAAAACGAACCAAATGACTGTTTCTATATCTAGACCCCAGGGCAGGAATTGCCCAGGGTTCAGGACCCTGGCTTTGGTGCCTGGTAATTGGCCATCCCTGTGGCTCAGTTGGTAAAGAATCCGCTTGCCAGTGTAAGAGACCACCTGGAATACAGGAGACCCGGGTTTGATCCCTGGGTCAAGAAGATCCCCTGGAGAAGGAAATGGCAACCTGCTCCGGTATTCTTTCCTTGGGAATCCCATGGACAGAGGAGCCTAGCTCAGTCTAGGCCTCTTTAGTCCCCTCCAGAGGGGCATTCTGAGCCCTGTGGTGGGAATGAATTGAAGGTGGTGGAGTAAGAGCCTGAGGTTCAGAATCAGGTGCCTAACGTTCAAATCCCAGCTTTTCCATTCACGGACTGTCCCTTGGATGCGTTGTGCAACCTTTCCAAGAGAATGTCAGTATTTACCATACAGGGTTGGATACAGAATATCAGGTGACATAATGCTGGCAAATAATAAGAGCCTTATAATATGTTAGGCATTATTGCTGTTGTTGCTTTTATTAAACCCAACTTGCCTTTGGGGTCCTAAATTCTTGCCCTGAGATCCTCTAATTCTGCTTCACCCTTGCAGCTTGCTGACAACCGTAGGAAGAATAATTAGGCAATTGTCATGTGTAACACACTATGTAATTTTTCCCCCACTTTACGTTATGTGCATAATTTTATCATTTGGTATCAAAGGGAGTTGAAGAGTTCTCATACCATTCTCCTGTTCCCAAAACACTGGGGCAGAGGGTGTGGGAGGGACAGGGTGGACAGAGGGTGGACACAAGATCTCATTTTAGTTGTTGAGGAAAATGTCTTAGAAAGCAAAACCCACAAAGACAGATCCAATGCTGCCTTTTTAGGGGGAAAAATCTCCTGTAAATATATGTACACCAATGTAATCTTATAAATTCTTGTCTGATACAAACTAAAATCATTAGCATAACCCTCAATATCCAGTTTCAGATTTTAATCCTATGTTCTGGGCTGAACGGGTTATCTTCAATTGGTCTCTATTGATTGGACTTCTCCTGAGAGTCACTCTCATTTCTGGTTTGACAAAAGAAACATTTGCTGTTGTTAAACCTCCTTTTTTTTTTTTTTCCTATTGATTTTGCCCTTTTTCTTTAATCTCTTATGTGATCTTCCTTTTGGGTGAAGGATGTTCCAGAGGTCTGGAGGGAATGAAATAGGGTTTACAAGAGGAGGGGTTGTTGAGTTGGGGTTTATTTTTGCAGACACCTGTCCTAGAAAGAGGTGTGGAAAGCCCCCTCTCCTTGTAATTCTTCACTTTGAACTGATGGAGGTGTATGTGGAGGGGGAACCTGAGGTTGTAAAAGTAAATGACTGTTTTCTGGGAGCTCTAGCAGCTTCCAGTGGGGAGGGACAGCCAGTTCAAAGGATCAGGACCACTTGGACACACCCAGCTGTTCCCAAACGCCACTGGCCACCACTTTCTAAAAATGAAGTGTTAAGACACCGGGAGGAGAAAAGAGATGTCTGGCTTTTAGCTGCTAAATGTGGACTCACCGTCAATCATTGTAGGCGGGTAGCAAGCACTGGGAAGATTAAATTGACCTTTGTTTTTGCATAAATACAGAACCAGGGAAAGTGTGGAGTATTCTCAAGTGGTTTCAATCTGCATTCTCCTGCCCAGGAACCAGCAGCCACATGTATCCACTGGGCGCTTGCAATGTGGTTGGTATGTTGAACTGAATTTTTAACTTCAGTAATAATTTACATTGAATTCATGTGCAGTGTTTTTGTATATTTATTATATATTGAAAAAAATTTCCCTGGTGGCTCAGACGGTAAAAAATCTGCCTGCCATTCAGCAGATCCAGGTTTGATCCCTGGGTTGGGAAGATCCCCTGGGGGAGGGAATGGCTACCCACCTCAGTATTCTTGCCTGGAGAACTCCATGGACAGAGGAGCCTGATGGGATACAGTCCATGGGGTCACAAAGAGTTGGGCATGACTGAACGACTATCACACACATTATAAATTGAAATGATAATATTTTAGATACACTGGGTTAAATATATTTTTGAAATTAACTTCATTGTTTCATTATACATTTTAAAAAATATGTGAAAATATATTTTAAAAATGTGTCAGTGGTTCATTCCTTTTAGTTATGGACAAGTGTTCCATTGTTTGGCTACCACACTTCGTCCATTCACTTGTTAATGGATATTAAGATTGTTCCTGTTTAGAGACCATTATATATCAAGCTGCTATGAACATTCATGTTTGAGTCTGAATGAGTACATATTGATATTTCCTTTTTGTTGTTGTTCGGTTGCTTAGTCGTGTCCAACTCTTTGCAACCCCATGGGCTGCGGCATGGGGTGTAGGAATAAAGTGACTGACTTCCAGGTCAGGGTTAGTCTACCTTTATAAGAAGGAGCGATACTGTTTTGCAAAGTGGCTGCATCATTTTATACATTCACCTGCAAGGCAAGAGTGATTTGGTTCCTCTACATCCTTGCCATCATCAGATCAGTCTTTGATTTTAGCAGTTTTGGAGGATAATAGAAAATATATGTCGGTCTCTCCCCCCTGGTTCCTGGCACAGAGCTCCTAAAGCCCTCGTAATTTCCTAAGTGATAAGAACACTAGGAGCACCTCATTCTAATGCTAGTCCTTGACCTCTGTTCCTGACACAGAGCTCCCAAACTCTTGGAATTTCCTGGGTGATAAGAGTGTCTTTTGTTTTTAATGAGGCCACTCTGGATGAGGGCTGGCCACCAGAGAGACCAAATCATGATTAGAAGCTTGGAATTTTCAGCTCCCCCATTCTACTACAATTCTCTTGAGAAGGAAGAGGGACTAAAATGGAGTTAATGGTGGATCATACCTATGTGAGGAAGGCCCTGTAATATCCCCAAATTACAGGGCTCAGAGAGCTTCCGGGTTGGGGTTGATGTACACATGGAGATGCAGGCGGAGTCGGTGGGGAGCTCAGCCCCGTTTCCTCCGTGCCCTGCCCCAACCCCTCTTCTCCATGCGTGTTCACCTGTTGTTGTTCACTCCCTAAATCATGTCCGACTCTTGCAACCCCATGGACCACAGCACAGCAGGCTCCTCTGTCCTTCAGTGTCTCTCAGAGTTTGCTCAAATTCATGTCTATTGAGTCAGTGATGCCATCCGACCATCTCATCTTCTGTTGCCCCCTTCTCCTCCTGCCCTCAATCTTTCCCAGCAACAGAGTCTTTTCCGATGAGCAGGCTCTTCGCCTCAGGTGGCCAAAGTATTGAAGCTTCAGTTTCAGGATCAGTCCTTCCAATGAATATTCAGGGTTGATTTCCTTTAAGATTGACTGGTTTGATCTCTCTGCCTGTCCAAGGGACTCTCAAGAGTCTTCTCCAATTCGAAAGCATTAATTCTTTGGTGCTTGGTCTTCTTTATGATCCAAGTCTCACATCTGTACATGACTACTGAAAAAGCCATAGTTTTGACCATACAGACTCTGGCAGCAAAGTGATGTCTCTGCTTTTATCATATTCTTCGTAATAAACCTATAAGCCTAAGCCTATTGTTTTCTCGAGGTCTGTGAGCCACTTTGGCAAATTAATTGAATTCATTAAAATCTCCCATCTCTAGCTGGTTGGTCAGAAGTCCAGGTTATCACTGGTCTTTCCAGGGATCTGAGGGGGAGTGTGTGTGTGTGTGTGTGTGTGTGTGTGTGTGTGTGAGTCTTGTGGGACTGAGCCGTTAACCCATGTGATCTGACACTATCTCTGGGTAACTAGTGTCAGAATTGAGTTAAATTATGGGACCCTCAGCTGATGTCATCGAGAATTGCTGGGGGTGGTGGAACCTTCACTCATTTGGTGACCAGAAGCATCAGGATTGATAGTGTCAGCTATCTGTGTACATTGTACAGAAAAGAAATAGAACTTGGTTTTTCCCTACACAGGAGGTAGATAACTGAGTTCTTCTTTACACATTCTGATCAGTTTGTAGTTGTAGCTCATTGTGGTTTTAACTCACACCCTCAAATGACTTACAAGGTTGAACATTTTTTAATGTGTTTATTTTCAAGCTGCATATATTTGCTTAATTCCCTGCTCACATGTTTTTGTGATTTTTGAATGGGGTTGTTTGCTTTCTTCTTATTGGCTTTGGATATATTTTTATTTATTCTGGTTACAAGCCCTTTGTTGGGTGTAGGATTCATAAATATTTTCTCCTGATTTGTGACTCATTTTTCCATTCTCCTAACAGTGTGTTTCAAAGAGCAGAAGTTTTTGATTTTGGCAAAGCCCAGTTTACAGATTTTTTAATTGTATGGATTATGTTTTTGGTGTTTGTGGCTGTGAAACCTTTGCCAAACCTAAAGTTGTAATCATTTTCTCCTGTATTTTCTTTTGGAGTTTTATAGTTTTGGGGTTTTACATCTAGGTCTCTCATCTGTTTTGAGTTAATTTTTGCATATAGTGTGAGGTGTGGGTCAAAGTTCCTTTCATCTTTCTATTTTTTTTTTTTTTTTTGCATGTGGCTATCTGATTGTCCTGCCATTGTGTGTTGAAAACCATCTTTTCTCCACTAAATTTCCTTAGTGTGGAAAATCAGTTTTTCGGCATGTATAGGTCTATTTTTGGACTTGATTTCTTTGATCTATTTGTATATCTTGATGCTAAAACATACTGTCTTGATTTCTGAGGCTTTATAATAAGTCTGGAAACTAGATAGCTTACTTTTAATGCAAGTTTGCATGCCTGGCACACGGTGAGGCCAAACACACCAAAACATTGGAGTTTGGAGCAGAGAAAGGTTTACTGCAGAGTCATGAAAGGAGATAGGTGTGGCTCACGTTCCCAAAAGTCCCTAACTCTCTAAAGGGTTTCAGCAAAGTGTTTTAAAAAGCCAAGTGAGGGAAGGGATGGTATGTGATCAGCTGGTACAGTTCTCTGATTGGCTGACGGGTGAGAGAAGAGGGTGATGTCACAGGGGTTAGCCTTCTCAGTCCTGAGGTTCCAGGTGGCCTGGGGCCGTGTGCTCATGGTCCTCAAGTAGTCTAGCATCTTCCATGTGGTGGGAGGTTTTCACATTTGAATATTCATTGGAAGGACTGATGCTGATGCTGAAACTCCAATACTTTGGCCACCTGCTGTGAAGAACTGACTCATTGGAAAAGACCCTGATACTGGGAATGATTGAAGGCGAGAGGAGAAGGGGACGACAGATGAGATGGTTGGATGGCATCACTGACTCAATGGACATGAATTTGAGTAGGCCCTGGGAATTGGTGATGGACAGGGAAGCCTGGCATACTGCAGTCCATGGGGTCGCAAAGAGTCGGACATGACAGCGACTGAACTGAACTGAAACAACTCAGGAAATCTGCATCAAATGGTATTATCTAGGTACTTCTGAGAAGAGCTAAAGCAGAGGCTAAGGGGAAAGACCTATCCTGGGAAGGAGGGCCTCAGTGGGTCCTGCTCTGTTACACAACTACTCTACTCTGATCTGTTTCAAGTTCTTGTGGCCCTTCTGTGTCTTTTGCATTTTGTGCTACTGTTTTTATATATTTAATTTTTACATGTATTACCAATCTCACATTACTTTGTTATAGTGTTTGTCTAAACAATGATCTTTGAGAGTGTTTTTCCCCATTTTTTTTTTTTTTTTTGGTAAATTATGCATAGTGCAAGGAGATCCAACCAGTCCATTCTAAAGGAGATCAGCCCTGGGATTTCTTTGGAAGGAATGATGCTGAAGCTGAAACTCCAGTACTTTGGCCACCTCCTGCGAAGAGTTGACTCATTGGAAAAGACTCTGATGCTGGGAGGGATTGGGGGCAGGAGGAGAAGGGGACGACAGAGGATGAGATGGCTGGATGGCATCACTGACTCGATGGACGTGAGTCTGAGTGAACTCCGGGAGTTGGTGAAGGACAGGGAGGCCTGGCGTGCTGTGATTCATGGGGTCACAAAGAGTCGGACACGACTGAGCGACTGATCTGATCTGATGCATAACATTTGCCACCTTAATCATTTTTAAGTATTCAGTTCATTGGTGTTAAATATTTCATAAGGTGGTGCAGCCATCTCTGCCATCCATCCCCATAGCTCTTTCCATCTCCGAAAAGTGGAAACACTAAACTAGTAAACACTAACTCCCTATTCCTCCTCTCGTGAACCCCTGGAAACCACCAGTTTTCTTTGTCTCTGTGAACCTGACCACAGTAGGTACAAATGAGGCCATGTCCATTTGTGATGGCTTATTTCACTCAGCACAATGTCCTCAACGTTCATCCTTATTGCAGTAGGTGTCAGAATCTCCTCCCTTTTGAAGGCTGAACGATATTCCACTGTGTGTTTAGACCACACTTTGCTTCTCCATTCATCCACTGACGGATATTCGAGCTGCTTCCACATGTCAGCTATTGTGAATTATGCTGCAGTGAACATGGTGTACAGATATCTCTTTGAGATCCTGCTTTCAATTCTTTTAGGTATCTTGTATACTGTTTTTGAGTATGTATCCATGTATAGTTTTTTTTTTTTTAGCATTTTAAATACTAAAAGATACATGTATGACTTTTATTGATATCAACATTTTACCAATTGGGGTACAGAACTAAGGACAAAACAGCTCAATGAGAAACAAAATGAATTAAATCTAAGCATCTAGGTTCTTAGAGAGACTGCAGACCAACGGGGTGGGGTAGACAGATGTACACTCAGAATCTCTGTGGCATCCTTGCAATTTGACCTAAGCTCAAAACAATATGGGCACATCCCAAAGTGAGAAATAATGGTGTCACCCACCACTTATTAAGTGCTTTACTGGGCACGCACTGGAGTGTTTCCATGCATTGTTTCTTTGACACCGCGTGGGAAATGGATATGAAAATCTGAACTTACAAAATAGATCAATTAAAGGGTGACTATTTGCATTATAAAAGAATTCTTTGTGGTACAAGAGGATTAGCATGGGGTTCCTTTAAATGGCATCTCCCCTGGGTATTAATGTGTTTATTTATAGATCATTAACTACTTGACAAAGATGCCTCGGGGCAGAGCAGCTCAGAGACAACTGGTCAGGGGGCCCTGGGTGGAAGATCAATTAAATTGGAAGACAAAGTGTCTTTGAAAGAATACACAAAGTTAATAGAGAAAGGGGATTCATTTGCCCACATTTGTTTTATCTCAGTGGGGAGCACATGTATTGGGTGAACAGCACACCTACGTGCTCTCATTCATGGCTTGTCCAGGCAGATGCATGCTCTCTTCTGTGTGGCTGAGGTCTGACATGTCCAGGGTCATAGCTATGTTTGGCCCCCTTGTGGTTGTGCTTTAATTAAGAGGTAAAATGATTAAAGTGGCAGATGTTTCTAGCCTGAGGACCCGGGCCCTGTTACATCAAGCAGATGGTCCCAAGCAGGAGAGCATCCTTTAACGAAGAAGCATTTGCAATTCATGAGCATTCAGGACGTCCGTTTCTCTCAGTGCCCAGTGTTCTGCTTGTCAGGGCTCCCATTGTGTGGCCAGGGAGCATGATGAATTAGGCAAACCCCTTCTGGTTTGGGATGGCATCTCATGCTGATGAAAATTAAAAGTATTATCGCCCAGAAGATCAAGGGACCCTGATCAACGGAGTGGGGGTTCTCCTGCCCTCTCTCTCATGTGCCTGGTGATCTGGCCAAGAGCCATCACCCACATCACAGGCTCTACCCAAGGTATGACTTGGCTTTAAGGACCCAGAACTGTGAAAGAACTTCCTTCTTCAGCCGATTCCTGAAATTTTCACCTTGGAGGGGACCCTGGTTGGATCTGAGGCTCATTTTGATTCTTTCCCAGGATGACTGGCAGGCAGAGACTTTGGAAAGACTGCCATTTACAGGGAAAATATTTTGGTTCGATATCCATGTGACCTGGGGCAGATAACACACACACACATACAAAATCACACACAAACTGGGTAAATGTAACCAAAATGCTTGCTTAGTTGCTTCTGACTCTGCAACCCCATGGACTGTAGCCCGCCAGGCTCCTCTGTCCAAAGATTTTCCAGGCAAGAATACTGGAGTGGGTTGCCATTTCCTTCTCAGGGATCTTCCTGACCCAGGGATCAAACCCACACCTCTTGAGTCTCCTGTATTGGCAGGTGGATTCTTTACTGCTGCACTACAAAATATTTCATCCTGATACCCATGTGACCCTGGGGCAGATCTCACACACATACACACACACACACACACACACACAATAAACTTAATCAAAATAAGAGACAACAAATACACAACATTAGAAACGGGGAAGGTGACCATAGATTCTGAGTGGGTTAAAAGAGCAAAGAGAGGATTCTGTAAACAATTCCATGCAAATCTACTTCAAATTCTTATAAACAGATGCTTTCCTTGGAAATTCAGATGTTGACGCAAGAAGCAGAGACCTAAATAAAGCAATCACCATGAGAAAATTTTTAAGCATTTGTCAAAGGACTGTCCCATCCCGAAAATACTAGGCCAAGGGGGCACTAAAGACTAGCTCTTTGACCTTCCAAGACTAGAAGATTCTTGCATTGTTTCATGTGTTCCAGAGCATAGATAAAAATAGAAGGCTTTCCAACTCATTTTACTAAGTTAGCCTAACCACAGGCGTCCATCAGGTTCCCAGCAGGAAAGAGATGTCACTCTTACAGTGGCTAATTTGAAGAGAGCTCAGTTAAGGAATGGGGAAGATTCAGAAGCGCTAGGTGGCAATGCAGTCCTGCTCCCCACCTTGGCTTGAAGGGACCGGGAAGCAGGCCTTATCAGAGTTTCTCAGAAGGGCCTGGTAGGAGCTATGATCTTTGCTCCTGGGATCCAGTCAGCTTACTGACACCTTGCAGGGCAGGCCTGGGAGAAGAGATGCCCTCACCCCCTTCTTCTCCCACCCTCCAGTTTTCTTCCTGGTTCCCCATTGGCCAAACACAACTGGAAGCCACAGGTCAGTGGAGTCCGTTGATGTGGTCCTTATGAGTCAGCCTCCCAGGGCATAGAGCGGGTGGAGGTAGCTGGAGGTGGCCCTGGAGGGGCTGATGGAAGTCCTGTCACACCCCTGGTACTGCAATCTGATAAGCATTACACAAAGAACACAGGTGGAGGACAACCTAACCTCTAAAGAGAGATGCAAAAACACTGAAATGAAATACTAGCAAATTGAATTCAGAACTTGATAAGGATACTATTAGCAAATAATGCTATGGAGTTGGGCTGGCTGTTATTTCAATTCTATATATGTATTTGGACTTCCCTGATGGCTCAGGGGCTAAAGAATCACCAACAGTACAGGGGACACAGGAGACCTGGGTTCCATTCCTGGGTCTGGAAGATCCCTGGAGGAGGAAATGACCACCCACTCCAGTGGCCTAGGGAATCCCATGGACAGAAGATCCTGGTGGGCTACAGTCCAAAGGGTCACAAAGAGGTGGAAACGACTGAGTGCAAAGTGCATATATATTTTTAGGACACTGTGTTTTTGGTTCTTCATTTTTCTAGGAAAATTCCCATTCTTTCCCTCCTTATTCTGTTCTTCCCAAGGGAGGAGAAATGACTGGCTTCACGGATGTGTTGAAGAGGACACTAAAGCTGCTGGGTTGGTTTCGGAATGAGTTTCTCTGTGGAAGGTAAGCCTCCCCCACTTCTCCAGCATCACAATGGGGGCCTCTGGGCTCCACGCTGGACCAGTGACTGGGGGGCAAGTTATTGAATTCAGCAGCAAAGAATTAGCAAAACCATTTAGCTGTGCATCTAGGCCGTGTCATCCAATCAGTTTTTTATCAGTAATCAAGCTAATATTTATCTCCATCTAATTCCTCTTATCTTTTATTCATTCATTTTATTATTCACTGGAGGAAGATAGACTGTTAATTGATTAGCCTTTAAAAATGCCAACATCAAGGATATGGAGAAAAGGGAAAGCTTATACACTGTTTGATGGGAATGGAAATTGGTGCAGCCATGATAGAATACAGTATGGTGATTCCTTAAAAACTGAACTACCATGCAATCCAGCATTCCCATTCCTGAGTGCATTATCTGAAGGAATAAACCATTGTCTTGAAGAGACATCTGCAGATCCATGTTCACTGCATTAGCCAAAATACTCAAGACACAGAAATAACCGAAGTGTCTGTCAGCTGATGACTGGATAGAGACGATGTGGTCTGTAAATAGAAAAATGGAATAGTATTCAGTTATAAAAAAGAAGGAAATCCTGCCATTTGCAATGGCATGGAAGGAACTTGAGGGTGTTAGGCTAAGTGAGATAAGTCAGACTGAGAAACACAAATAATATGTGATCTCACTTACAGGTGGAAAGTGAAAAAACAACTGAGTTGTGGACTGGTCGTCCACCAGAGTGGACTGGTGGTCACCAGGGGTTGGGGACGGAGGATTTGGGGAGACGATGTTTAAGGATACAAATGGCAACTGGTTGATAATAAGTTGAGAGATCTCATGCACAGCATACCGAAGATAGTCAAAAACACTGTAACTTCAAAGTTACTAAGAGACTAGATCTTAACTGTTCTTAACACAAAGAAGAAATGACAATTATGTGCCCTGATAAACGTGTTGGCTAACATTGCTGTGGGGCTTCGTTGGTGGCTCAGTGGGAAAGAGTCTGCCTGCAATGTGGGAAACTCGGGTTCGATTCCTGGGTCGGGAAGATCCTCTGGAGAGGGAAATAGCAACCCACTCCAGGCTTCTTGCTTGGGAAATCCCCTGGACCTAGGAGCTGGGGATTCACATATGATGAATTATGACTCATATATGATGTGTATATGTATATATAATATGTACATATATGAATCACCTTGTAGTTCACCTGAAACTAACACAACATAGTAAATCAACTTTATTTTACTAACAATTGAAAAAAAATAAGGTGGCTTTGCAAGATTCCTGGGCTCCTTGGGGGAAAGCAGCCAGAATTCCCTGCCCTAGCCCCATGGTGGAAGGCTAGATGTCTGTTAGAACCAGTGGTCCCTAGAGGACACTTTGCAATTTCCTGTTGTCCTTAGATCCTGGATCTGAGGCCAGGAGCTTGAATTTGGGCAGAAGGGCACAGCTGACACCTTCGGGCAGAGATGCTAAACTCTGCCTGCACTTTCTCTCTTCTGGGGGCCCGGGTAGGTCCCGTCAGCACCTGCCAGAGGCCAGAGGCCAGAGGCTCTTGTTTCCCCCATATTTCCCGGTAGTATTCCTCAGAGGTCCTGGTGTCTTAGGAAGCTTCGTGGTGTTGTGATGCAAGAAATGTGTGTCTTGGCTGTTCTTAAAGGGCCTGCCATGAGCAGATGATGGGGTAATGCTAAGACCATGATCAGATGAAGACAGGAAGCAGGTGATGCTAAGAGTAAAGATGCACAAAAGGACCAAACCTTTCAAAGAATTTGCTCCCAGCCGCGTTGAATTGGAGTCACCCAGAATGGATCAAAACACTTACCCAGGAACGCTGTGAGGTGGCAGAGAGAGCGTTCAGACCCAGGGTTCAAGCTTCTGGCTGGTCTGGTCCTCACTTGTTCCTTCTCACTGGGCTGCTGGGATGCCTCCAGGTCGTGATGAATGTCAATGAACTTTTAATGAGGTCTTAATCAACTGCTTCGTTACTGGGACTCTCTTCGGGGAGCCCAGCCATGGCCCTTTGGAGACAAAGGCGGGTATTCAAGCCAGAGGGACTTGGGATCCCTCACAGGTCCCGCTCCTTTTCAAGGCCAGCCTTTTCACCCGGCTACTCCCACTGCTGGGAGGACCTTGAAGCAAACAAAAGGAAACCCTCAGACCTGCTTTGCGTGAGCTCTGGACTGCCCTTGGCCTTGGTGCTAATAAGGAACTCAACAAATGCCCTCTGAAAAGTTGCATTTTATTAGCATATGTTTAGCTGGCCCCAGTATCCCTACTTCCTAAGACTGCTGTGACCCTCAGAAAACCACAGGAAGCCACATTTTTCTTCCCTCTCTCTCTGGCCTGGCCTCTTCCCTAGCCCAGCTAACCTGTCTTGCTTGTTGAGGTCCGTCTAACAACAAGGTTTAGCCCCTGGCAGATTTTTCACAGGACAGAGAGACAGACATTCCTACACCTTCATTCCAAGGCATTAACTCAGCTTGAAAAATCCCAGCTTGATCTCATTTCTTACTGTCTTTTCTCCTTCAAAGGCCCAAATGTGGACTCGCTAGTGAATCAGGAGAGCTGCTGCTGGATGAAGGGTCCCTCTCGATAAGCTCTCAGTTTTCAGGCGTTTCACCAGGTAACGTGGATCTGTCACGGGTCTTACGTCTGGGTGCCGAGATCAGACTCAAGGAAAACTGGCAGAGACGTTTTGTGTATTTCACAGTCATTCTCATCAGATGCCTTGAACATGGAGCTCTGGAAACAGCCAGCTTTTAAAATTCAGATACTGGCATCTATCAATGTACTTTCTGACTGTATGAATTTGACTATTCTAGGTACTTCATATAAGCGGAATCAAACAGTATTTGTCTGCATCTACTATATATTGGAATACATTTTAAGGCTTAACCCTATTATATAGTTGTGTATTATGCAGTCTTCTAAAGCTGTAATATATTATATAATTCATTCATCAAAAAACTAGGGAGCCCTCTATGTTAGTGGGTATTATACATATATGCACACACAGTAGAATTCATTCATCAGAAAAGTTAGGGAGACTTCTCACAGAGAGGAAAGTTGGTGATCTCTATTTTGAAAGACATTCTATCTACAGGTACGCTCAGAGCAGTGCAGGCCATGGGGCTGCAACCTCAGCTGCTCGAGCAGCCCCAGGAGGACGGGGGGCAGAGGGGCTGTGGTCCCTGGGAGTGATGGCAGCGGACAGGCACAAGCTGCCAGTTCGGGGATTCCCTTGAGGTCCAATCTGTCCCTTTACATGTCCAGGTGAATTTTAAAACCAATTTCCTCCTTAAGAAAGAGGAGCAACAGCTCAGTGAGGTGTGGACAACACTGATAAGCATGAGGCTAGTAACTGCAGGGAATCATAAAGACAGGTTAGGGTCATCCTTAATGGACTGAGAGACTTCAAACCCAGGAGAAATCTCTGAAAGGGCCAGAGCCGAAGACAAAAGCAAAAAAGGAGAGGTATTAAGGCTAAGAAAGTCCGATATCTCTCAGAGCGACAGTGACCACAACCCACCACCCCCAACCTTGTACCTGCAACGGTTCGTTCACCACACACACTTGTGTAACCCAGCAGGGACTCAGCGCTTACATACACCATCTCACGAGGTGAATATCTGTAGCCCCATTTTATTTTATTTTTAAATTTTATATTGAAGTACAGCTGATTTTGGGCTTCCCAGGTGGCTTAGTGGTAAAGAATCCGGCTGTCAATGCAGAAGACATGGGTTCGATTCATAGAGTTGTAAATTCCATAGGGCTGCAAAGAGTTGGACATGACTGAAGAGACTTAGCATGCAGGCAGGCAAACATGGCCAGGTTCAGGACATGCAAGCCCCAAACATGGCTCCTGGGCACACGAAATGTTTTTGACCAAAAGCATTTGAGAAACAGTGGGTACAGGAAGGAAGTATCTTGCTGGTGGATCACTACAACCATTCACATAACAAATGGCCATTTCTGATGAACACAAGAAGAATCGTAGGTGTGGGTAGATATAGGCTAACTTGCACGATTTGGGGGAGAATTTTAAACTTATCCATAGAGGTTCTGCACCTGACTTATGGTTCCTTTTTCAAAATTTTTAGCTTACAACTTGAGAAGGGGTGAGGACAGTCATTTAAGGTGTATTTTGACTTTCTACACTTTTTTTTTTTTTGCCACATGGCTTGCAGGATCTTAGCTTCTTGTTGTTGCTGTTCAGTTACTAAGTCATGTCCAACTCTTTGTGACCCCATGCACTGCAGCACACTAGGCTTCCTTGTCCTTCACTATCTCCCAGAGTTTGCTCAAACTCATGTCCATTGAGTCTGTGATGCCATCCAACGACCTCATCCTCTGTTGCATCCTTCTCCTCCTGCCCTCAATCTTTTCCAGCATTGAGATCTTTTCCAGTGAGTCGGCTCTTCGCATCAGGTGGCCAAAGTAGTGGAGCTTCAGCTTCGGCATCAGTCCTTCCAATGAATATTCAAGTTGATTTCCTTTAGGATGGACTGGTTTGGTCTCCTTGCTGTCCAAGCTACTCTCAGAAGACTCTCAGGTTTGTCACAGCTTTCCTTCCAAGGAGCAAGCATCTAGGGATCAAACCTGTGCTCCCCACAGTGGAAGCTGAGTCCTAACCACTGGACCTCCAGGGAACTCCTCATTTTTTGTACTTTCACATCTACAAATAGATTTCTTGAATTTCTAGATGATGCTACAACCACTGTAGATCATTAGGTGGACCTGTGTACATCCCTGTACACCTGTGAGATTGGGAGTCAGGGAGGGACTTCTTTAAATGTTTTTTTTTTTTTTTTTTTTGGCTCTGCTTTATCCTACTGAGAATTAGGAATGCTGAATGTATTGTAAAAACCTGGCTCCGAGAAACAGTGAAACCTGGGACTTGGGGTTTGGGACTTGGAGGTGGATGTGAGGAGGTAATCACTACATAAGAGGTTCTAAATACCACGAGTTAATAATAAGCAACTTCTCAATTGCCTTTTCTAAACACTGCTCCACATTTTAAAGAGAAATGAACAGTCATGAATGTTGAAATTCCCTCCTATCCCAGCAGCAATACCGCTCCAGTCTAGCTGATCTGCTCAGCTCACGGACACAGAGAACGGGGGCGGGAGGCCATTGTTGGAAATATCCTTAAGGAAATTGCAGGCGGATGTTGGCCTGGGTTCTTGTACCTCGTGGGTGCAGTACCAGGCTGTGTCCACTGGGTGGTGCGCGTGGCCACCGACTCTGGCCCCGCGGATACCCGTCTGGCTGGACTGAGTGGAAACATTTGTAGGACTTGGAAGCGTTTAGCTCCACACAGCTCATGGTCAACCTGATGTTTTAAAAATGTGCAGTTTCCTCTGTTCTTGATTGAGCCTAATTCTGCTTATTAGCATGGCAAAGAGACAGGCTGTAAAGGGATCTTAAGAGATGAGAGAGCGAGATTGAGAACAAAAGGCCTGAAGGACTCAGGGGGCCTAGGGTCAGCTTGAGGCTCTGGCGTCCCCCAGGTCACTTTACAAATCTAGCCTCAGAGGAAGTCAGGAGAGGGGGGTGTGTATCGACCCGTTTCCCAGCTCCCTTTCTGTGGGAGATGCTCTGATGTGTGGTTAGGGGGTTTTGCACCTGAGGCAGGGTCTGAACAAGGATCGTCGTGGGAGGAAAGAGAAGAACACTGTGAAGGATGCTTGCTTTGGGATATTGGAGGATACATACGTGTCACATGTCTTTATTCGCTGAAGTCGAATCAGGCCAGACCTCCAGGAGCAAGGCCCCCACCCCCGGGAGGAGAGGACTTGATGGAGGCTCCCTTTCTTCCTGGAGGACCCACTCCCTGTGAAAACAAGGGCTTCCCTGGTGGCTCAGCTGGTAAAGAATCCGCCTGCAATGCAGGAAATCTGGGTTCTATCTATCCCTGGGTTGGGAAGATCCCATGGAGAAGGGAAAGGCTACCCATTCCAGTATTCTGGCCTGGAGAATTCCATGGACTATATAGTCACAAAGAAGGGTCACAAAGAGCTGGACACGACTGAGCGACTTTCACTTCACTTTCCTCAAGGGTGCTGTCGAGCTTCCCCACAGGAAGGAGACACAGCACAGTGGGAAGAGGAAATTGGATGGTGTTTGGTGAAGGGATGATGTCCAGCCAGACTGATGGAGAAGGCTTTTGGCATCATTGTTGTCGTTCAGTTGCTCAGTCGTGTCCGACTCTGTGACCCCATGGATGGCAGCGCACCAGGCTTCCCTGTCCTTCACCATCTTCTGGAGTTTACTCAGACTCACGTCTGCTGATTTTGTGATGCCATCCAACTATCTCATCCTCTGTCACCCCTTCTTCTCCCGCCTTCAATCTTTCCCAGCATCATCATTTGTTTAAAAAATATAGAGAAGTGAGGAGGAGCAGCATTTGGAAGAAACTGCTGCTGCTGCTAAGTTGCTTCAGTCGTGTCCGATGCTGTGCGACCCCATAGATGGCAGCCCACCAGGCTCCCCGTCCCTGGGATTCTCCAGGCAAGAACACTGGAGTGGGTTGTCATTTCCTTCTCCAATGCATGAAACTGGATGCATTTTATTCATTCAGTCCCTCATTTTTTATTGGATGAGAGAGGACATGCCAGGCACCAGGGGTGCAGGTCTTCTTGAGGACTTCGTAGTCAAGACGGGGAGGCAGACAGTTGAAGGAATGAGAACACAGATACATATGTGATTTCTCTGTGTAGTAGGTACTCTAGGGGCTGCTGTGTAAGCCAAGAGGCAGAGGGTGGTCAGATCCAGTGTTCATAGCAGCACTATTCACAACAGCACAGACACGGAAGCAATCCAAATCTCCATCAACAGATGACTGGGTTAAGATGTGGTACAGGGAGATATTTATGTTATTTGCAGCAACATGGATGCACCTGGAGATTGTCCTACTAAGCAAAGTAAGTTAGACAAAGACAAATGTCATATGATATCAACAATATGTGAAATCTAGAATAGGACACAGATGAACTTATCTATGAAATAAAGAGAGACTCACAGACACAGAAAACAGATTTGTGGTTGCCAAGGGGGAGGGTTAGCAAATTTGGAAAACTCAGCAGTGGCCATAGGACTGGAAAAGGTCAGTTTTTATTCCAGTCCCAAAGAAAGGCAATGCCAAAGAATGCTCAAACTACCGCACAATTGCACTCATCTCACGTGCTAGTAAAGTAATGCTTAAAATTTTCCAGCCCAGGCTTCAGCAATACGTGAACTGTGAACTTCAGATGTTCAAGCTGGTTTTAGAAAAGGCAGAGGATGGGAAGGCGCCAAGATGGCGGAGGAGTAGGACGGGGAAAACACTTTCTCCCCCCCAAATTCATCAAAAGAGCATTTAAATGTCGAGTAAATTCCACAAAACAACTTCTGAATGCCGGCAGAGGACATCAGGCACCCAGAAAAGCAACCCAACTCCTCGAAAGGAGGTAGGAAAAAATATTAAAGACGATAAAAGAGACAAAAGAGGGAGGGACGGAGTTCCGTCCTGGGAAGGGAGTCTTAAAAAGAGAGAAGTTTCCAAACACCAGGAAACCTTCTCACTGCCGAATCCGTGCCGAGCTTTGGAAGCACAGAGGACAACATAACAGGGAGAAAAAATAAATAAACAATTAAAACTCGCAGATTGCGAGCCCTACGGTAACTCCTCCAGCGGAGAAGCAGCGCAGACGCCTGCATCCGCCATTAGCAAACGGGGGCTGGGCAGGGAGGCGCGGCGCGGGCTGCATCGCTGAGAGTAAGAATCTGGCCTGAATACCCTGAGCACTATCTGAGCGAAATAATTTGGGCTAGCAAACCAGACTGTGGGATATCTACCATGCGAAAAGCCAGCCCTAACCTAAGACACCGCCAGCCCGCGCACGGAACAAAGGACTAAACAGAGGTAGCCGGCTGCAAACCTTCCCCCTCCGGTGACAAGCAGCCAGAGCCGGAAGGGGGCAATCGCAGCCCCAGAGATTTTGCTAACTAAAACTTATTGGGGGTCTGGACGGTCAACATCTGCCTGAGAAGGTGCACCGGTTTTACACCCAGATAACCAATTGGCGGGGAGGCGATAAGTCGCAGCATTGGCGCTCGCCAAACACCTCATCACCTGAGCTGCTCGGACCTGGGAAGAGCACAAAACGCAGCCCCAACTGAGTCTGCCCCTCTGAGGACTACCTGAGTGCCTGAACCTGAGCGGCTTGGACCTGGGAGGTGCATGCAACCCAGGGCCAGCCTCGGATTGTTCCAGGCAGAACAACCTAGAGCCTGAGCAGTGTGGGCAGGGAGGCTACACGCGCCGTGAGCGGGGGCAGACCCAGTGTGGCTGAGGCACTGCGAGCACACGCCAGTGTCATTTGTTTGCAGCATCCCTCCCTCCCTCCCCATAGCGCGACTGAACAAAGAGAAGGAATACAGCTCCACCCACCAGAACACCGACACAAGCTTCCCTAACCAGGAAACCTTGACAAGCCACCTCTACATACCCACACACAGCGAGGAAACGCCACAATAAAGAGAACTCCACAAACTGCCAGAATACAGAAAGGACTCCCAAACTCAGCAATTTAAACAAGATGAAGAGACAGAGGAATACCCAGGAGATAAAGGAACAGGATAAATGCCCACCAAACCAAACAAAAGAGGAAGAGATAGGGAATCTACCTGATAAAGAATTCCAAATAATGATAGTGAAATTGATCCAAAATCTTGAAATTAAAATGGAATCACAGATAAATAGCCTGGAGACAAGGATTGAGAAGATGCAAGAAAGGTTTAACAAGGACCTAGAAGAAATAAAAAAGAGTCAATATATAATGAATAATGCAATAAATGAAATTAAAAACACTCTGGAGCCAACAAATAGTAGAATAACAGAGGCAGAAGATAGGATTAGTGAATTAGAAGATAGAATGGTAGAAATAAATGAATCAGAGAGGATAAATGAAAAACGAATTAAAAGAAATGAGGGCAATCTCAGAGACCTCCAGGACAATATTAAACGCTACAACATTCGAATCATAGGGGTTCCAGAAGAAGAAGACAAAAAGAAAGACCATGAGAAAATACTTGAGGAGATAATAGTTGAAAACTTCCCTAAAATGGGGAAGGAAATAATCACCCAAGTCCAAGAAACCCAGAGAGTCCCAAACAGGATAAACCCAAGGAGAAACACCCCAAGACACATATTAATCAAATTAACAAAGATCAAACACAAAGAACAAATATTAAAAGCAGCAAGGGAAAAACAACAAATAACACACAAGGGAATTCCCATAAGGATAACAGCTGATCTTTCAATAGAAACTCTTCAAGCCAGGAAGGAATGGCAAGACATACTTAAAATGATGAAAGAAAATAACCTACAGCCCAGATTATTGTACCCAGCAAGGATCTCATTCAAGTATGAAGGAGAAATCAAAAGCTTTTCAGACAAGCAAAAGCTGAGAGAATTCTGCACCACCAAACCAGCTCTCCAACAAATACTAAAGGATATTCTCTAGACAGGAAACACAAAAATGGTGTATAAACTCGAACCCAAAACAATAAAGTAAATGGCAACGGGATCATACTTATTAGTAATTATCTTAAACGTAAATGGGTTGAATGCCCCAACCAAAAGACAAAGACTGGCTGAATGGATACAAAAACAAGACCCCTACATATGTTGTCTACAAGAGACCCACCTCAAAACAGGGGACACATACAGACTGAAAGTGAAGGGCTGGAAAAAGATTTTCCATGCAAATTGGGACCAAAAGATAGCAGGAGTCACAATACTCGTATCAGATAAATTAGACTTTAAAACAAAGGCTGTGAAAAGAGACAAAGAAGGTCACTACATAATGATCAAAGGATCAATCCAAGAAGATATAACAATTATAAATATATATCCACCCAACATGGGAGCACCACAGTATGTAAGACAAATCCTAACAAGTATGAAAGGAGAAATTAACAATAACACAATAATAGTGGGAGACTTTAATACCCCACTCACACTTATGGATAGATCAACTAAACAGAAAATTAACAAGGAAAAAAAAAACAAAACATGTATCTATAAAGCTCACTAAAGCAAAGCACAGTAAAATGAGGTATGGCAATAAAAGGCGTTAAATTTATCAAATAAAAAAAAATAAAATAAAGTGCTGAAAAATTAAAGCTGTCAAAAAAAAAAAAAGATTCCTTGAGAAAGGTTTTAAGAGGGCATTTAAAACATAATTTGAACATAACATATATATGTAAAAATAATGGAATATTTAAACTTGTAGAAGGTACAAGAATGTCAAGTGTGAAGCCTAATATAAACTGAACTTTGGTTATTATGATGTGTCAGTGTAGGTTCATCAATTGTAACAAATGTACTACTCTTGTATGGGATGTTGATAATGTGAAGGTTATGCATGTGGGGGGAGTAGGCAGTGTATGAGAAATCTCTATCCCTTTCTCTCAATTTTGCTGTGAACCTAAAACTGCTCTTTAAAAAAAAAATCTTAAAAAGAAACCCCAACAGAATCTAATTAATAAGTTGAGAAACAAAGGTACAGAAATTTGAGGGTTTAATAAAATACAAAAAAAAAAAAGCTTGGAAAAAAAAAATCTGTTATTCAATGGTCAAGAAATCAGAAGTTATATAGGTTAAATATCATGATAAATTTTCTCCTTAAATAGAAAATATAAGATTGCCAGGACTATCAAAGTTATTTACAATAGTCATAAATGCCAAATAACTAGGCATTTTCAAAGCATTTCTCAAAGAATGGCCATGAAAAAGCATGGAAATAGGAACTGCTGAGATAGATGTCCAATGTGATAGGCATTCAATAAGTGTAAAATCATTATCATTATTGCCAATACTTGACCTTGTGATTACTACAGAACATACAGGGAATAGTCTAGCTTTTATAATTATATTTTAAAATGTCAATGATTATAGAATACATCCAGTGCAAGATCAAGAAATTCAGTCATTGAATTAGTTCACAGATAAGGGTTGAATACTAGCTTCTTAAGATTAGAGATGTCTCATTTTTCTATATAACTCATAGCTTTCCTGATATCACACTTTTTAAAATTTTTTTAATCACACTTTTCTTGATTACTTTTCTTGGTCCCTAGTATCTACTCTCCATTTCCCAAGCTTGTCTTTCCAACCTTCATGTGACCATGAAAAGTGGAAGTTTCTCTCTGTGCCAAACCTCTTGTCTTCTGACTTCTTTTTCTACAAACATAATGATAATCTCGAGCATAATTTTAAGTACAAGCCCAAGGGACATTAATTGCCAGGTTTCAGAGCTAGCACTGGCTCATTTTCTGAGCTTCAACTTGTAGAATGACTTGGGGGCTAACTTACAATATAAATTTTCAAAAAAAAAATCTTTATGGCCCATTCTGACAGATATTGTAAAAAAAAAAAATTATTATTTCCTACAGCAACTTTGCCTAATCAGGAATTGACTTTTAATTCTAAAATTGAAAGACTATTTCTGCCTCAAAACTGTCCTAATATGTTAAGAAAAAAAAAATAATAAAAATAAAAGAAGATGATTTCTCAACAGTAAAAAAAAAAAAAGAAAAGGCAGAGGAACCAAAGATCAAATTGCCAACATCCACTGGATCATGGGAAAAGCAAGAGAGTTCTGGAAAAACATCTATTTCTGCTTTATTGATTATGCCAAAGCCTTTGACTGTGTAGATCACAATAAACTGTGGAAAATTCTAAAAGAGATGGGAATACCAGACCACCTGACCTGCCTCTTGAGAAAGCTGTATGCAGGTCAGGAAGCAACAGTTAGAACTGGACATGGAACAACAGACTGGTTCCAAATAGGAAAAGGAGTATGTCAAGGCTGTATATTGTCACCCTGCTTATTTAACTTATATGCAGAGTACGTCATGAGAAATGCTGGGCTGGAGGAAGCACAAGCTGGAATCAAGATTGCCGGGAGAAATATCAATAACCTCAGATATGCAGATGACACCACCCTTATGGCAGAAAGCGAATAAGAACTAAAAAGCCTCTTGATGATAGTAAAAGAGGAGAGTGAAAAAGTTGGCTTAAAGCTCAACATTCAGAAAACTAAGATCACGGCATCTGGTCCCATCACTTCATGGCAAATAAATGGGGAAGCAGTGGAAACAGTGGCTGACTTTATTTTTCTGGGCTCCAAGATTGCTGCAGATGGTGACCGCAGCCATGAAATTAAAAGACACTTACTCCTTGGAAGGAAAGTTATGACCAGCCTAGACAGCATATTCAAAAGCAGAGACATTACTTTGCCAACAAAGGTCTGTCTAGTCAAGGCTATGGTTTTTCCAGTGGTCATGTATGGATGTGAGAGTTGGACTATAAAGAAAGCTGAGCACCGAAGAATTGATGCTTTTGAACTGTGGTGTTGGAGAAGACTCTTGAGAGTCCCTTGGACTGCAAGGAGATCCAGTCAGTCCATCCTAAAGGAGATCAATCCTGGGTGTTTATTGGAAGGACTGATATTGAAGCTGAAACTCCAGACTTTGGCCACCTGATGAGAAGAGCTGACTCATTTGAAAAGAGCTGGGAAAGATTGAGGGCAGGAGGAGAAGGGGACGACAGAGGATGAGATGGTTGGATGGCATCACCGACTCGATGGACATGGGTTGAGTAGACTCTGGGAGTTGGTGATGGACAGGGAGGCCTGGCGTGCTGCGGTTCATGGGATCGCAAAGAGTCGGACACAACTGAGTGACTGAACTGAACTGAGCTGAACTGAAGGGGGAGGGATGGATTGGGAATTTGGGATTAGCAAACTATTTTTTACAGGATGGATAAACAACAAGGTCCTACTGTAGAGCACAGGGGACTATATTCAGTATCCTGTGATAAACCATAATGGAAAAGAATATGAAAAAGAATGTATATATATGTGTGCGTGTGGATAACTGAACCACTTTGTTGTACAATATAAATTAGCACAACATTGTAAATAGACTATAGTTCAATAAAATAAATGAAAAAAAAGAAGAGGGTGGTCAGAGAAGTAAACAGGGTGTAACATTGACCCTGAAGTTTCCTGAAGCTTTTCTGCTTCCTCACCTAGAAGACCTTTGGTTTTGCTGCTATTATAAATGTGTCAGGTATGCAGTCCATCATTATATCCTGCGGATCTCTCTCTCTGTCTTAGGCATTCTACGAGGTCCGTGTGAGTGAGTCCATGAATTCCTACTACTCTTAGCAACCAGCTGAGGCCGTGCTTGGGCTGTGCAGTCTACTGCTTGCCACAGTAGCTAGGCTCCTTGGGCAAGTTAATTAATTTGCTTAAACCTCAGTATACACGTCTGTGTGATGGCAACAGTGATAGAATGGACCTGTAGATTATTGCAAGAAATGATACTTGTGTTTTAAGTATACTGAAGCGACTTAGCAGCAGCAGCATCATGTATAATGATATATTAAGTCTATCTGTTAGTCACTCTGCTGCTGCTACTGCTGCTAAGTCGCTTCAGTCATGTCCGACTCCGTGCGACCCCATAGACGGCAGCCCACCAGGCCCTGCCGTCCCTGGGATTCTCCAGGCAAGAACACTGGAGTGGGTTGCCATTTCCTTCTCCAATGCATGAAAGTGAAAAGTGAAAGTGAAGTCGCTCAGTCGTGTCCGACTCTGAGCGACCCCATGGACTGCAGCCTACCAGGCTCCTCCGTCCATGGGATTTTCCAGGCAAGAGTGCTGGAGTGGGGTGCCATTGCCTTCTCCGCCCAAACTCCCTAACTATCCTTTATTCCCATTTACCCACCCTGGAAATCATAAGTTTGTTCTCCGAGTCTGTATATGCTTCATAAATAGGTTCATTTGTATAATTTCTTTTTACGTGCCACATGTAACAGGATGTCATGCAACACTCCTGCTTCTCTGTCTGTACTTCACTCAGCGCGACAGATTCTGGGTCCATCCGTGTTGCCGCACATATCTGGTCTCACGTTTAGATCTTTGATCCAACGTGGAAATGACTCTTGAATTGAGTTAAGGAGATTGTCAGACACCTCTTCTGCCATTAAATTCTTTTTTTTTTTTTTTAATAAAAAAGAAGAAAGAAAAAAAGAAAAGAGAAAGAAAATGACAGGCAAAGAACATTGTTCCCTGCACAGAAGGCTGCAATGGCCGGGGGTGTTGGGAAGATGGGCGGGTCTTACCTGTTTTTTCTGGCATTAAGATCGCTCAGCGCCGGAGCATCACTCGGTCCAGATGTTCCATTCACAGGAAAGCAGAGGTGGGCTGAGCGGGAGGATGTGTGTAATGGACAAGTGCTCCCGGGCACCTCTGCTCCCGGGATGATATTTACCTCTATGTCCATGGGAAGCCACGCAGCTGGTTTGACTGAATTTGTCTCTGGGTTAATGATGTCTGGGTATCAGGGAGAAACAACCTGATGGAGACAGATGAGCAGTTCCTCTCTGCGTCCTCTCGGGAGCGAGGGCTGCTGTCTCTGCAGGGCTGGCAGGGGTAGGAGGCAGGGGTGTGTCCCTGCCGTAACTGGGCTGTGACGCTCCGTGATGATGTGTCCAGAGAAGGCAGAGGGACTCATTGGCCAGATGGCGCACAAAACTAATATGCGTGGGTAGCTGGACTAAATGAAATTCCAGGGTGAAGAAATGTGCTCTCTACCTCTTTGAAAAATCCGATATTTCACTTCTGCATCTGAGGACTGCCACCATACGATCCACATCACGGTTCGGCTGGAGTGCAACAGTGAGGCAGCATCTTTTATATTGCTGACTTTTTCTTAGAAATGCCTGCAAAATGAGTTCATCAGAGATGCTGGAGCCCTTCACTGGCTGGTGACCGCCCTCAGGGCACCTGGGCTGACCCTTTTCTTCCCATGACTGCCCAAAATTCCCCAGATACATTCACCCTTTGCTCCTCCTCTCCTTTTAAATTTCCTGTTGGATGAAGTTAATGGATGGACAGAAATGGCATGGTTGAAACTTTCTGTACAAAACTTGATCACCCTGCAGTAGGTGCTGGTTTCTGAAACGATGAACACGATCATGTCCTCAGCTCTTAGTTTCAGGGGATCAGCATCTTTAACAAATCATTGATTTATTTATAGCTGCAAACATGTTATGTGTGAATGGTGGAAAGAGTGGCAGAATACAGCCCAACTCAAAGGAAAAAACAAATAGGTCATTCTGTCATCAGAAATGACCTCTGTTAACCTTGTTATATTTCTTTCCAGCTTGTTTCAATGCAAGTGTTTATAATGACTTGGGATTATTCCACACAGACCATTCCGACAACCCACTTTTCATTCCATTTATCATCCCATTTCATCTTGTCGCAAAGAGTCGGCCACAACTGAGACACTGAACTGAACTGAGGCATTCTTCAATATATTTTTATAATAAAGTATCCATTCTATTCGATTACAAAAAATAATCTACAATGTTCATTGTAAAATGTTTGGACAATACTGAGACACAAGGCCTGGATTGTTCAAACATTCACATGCATTTTCTGTTCTTCAAGGATATATTGAAAGTTTAAGTGAAAGTGAAGTCTCTAAGTCGTGTCTGATTCTGCGGCCCCATGGACTGGAGCCCACCAGGCTCAGGGATCGAACCTGGGTCTCCAGCATTGCAGGCAGACGCTTTTACCATCTGAGCCACCAGGGAAGCCCAAAGGATATATTGAACTGAGATGTGAATCATCTGAAACCAGTTCCTTTCTTCTAGTAGTTCCTCTGTGGTGGCTGGTCCAGTTTGTTCTCTGGTACAGGGTCTGTTCTGGTTTTC
Organism: Bos indicus x Bos taurus; assembly: GCF_003369695.1. Lineage (NCBI taxonomy): Eukaryota > Metazoa > Chordata > Mammalia > Artiodactyla > Bovidae > Bos > Bos indicus x Bos taurus. The sequence continues at coordinate 33,797,526 of NC_040094.1, read as the reverse complement.
TCAGTCTTCTCATAAATTTTTACTTCAGTGGGAAAATCTATTTTCTCTAGTTTTTAAACAATGTTACAGGTTGAACGACTTCCCAGGTGGTGCTATCGATAAAATAATCTGCCTGCCAGTGCAGGAGTCGCAGGAGATGCCAGTTTAATCCCTGGGTCAGGAAGATCCCCTGGAGGAGGGAATGGCAACTCACTCCAGTATTCTTGCCTGGAGAATCTCATGGACAGAGGAGCCTGGCGGGCTGCAGTCCATGGGGTCTCGGGGTCGGACATGACCTAGCACACATACAGTTGAACACACTTTGTTGTTGCTGTTCAGTTGTTCAGCCGTGTTCATCTCCCGGAGCTTGCTCAATCACGTCGGTGATGAGTCGACGTGATGCCATCCAACCATCTCATCCTCTGTCACTCCCTTCTGCCCTCAGTGTTTCCCAGCATCAGGGTCTTTCCCAGTGAGTCATCTCTTCCCATCAGGTGGCCAAAGTATTGGAGTTTGTTTCAGCATCAGTCTTTCCATGAATAATCAGGGTTGATGTCCTTAGGATTGACTGGTTGGATCTCTTTGCAGTCCGAGGGACTCTCAAGAGTCTTTTCCATCACCACAGTTTGAAGGCATCAATTCTCAGCCTTCTTTATGGTCCAACTCTCACATCCATATATGACTACTGGAAAAACTATAGCTTTGACTATACGGACTTTTGTAGGTAAAGTGATGTCTCTGCTTTTTAATATGCTGTCTAGCTTTGTCATTGCTTTCCTTCCAAGTAGCAACATCTTTTAATTTCATGGCTACAGTCACCAAACAGACTCATCTATCCTTTAAAAGTTCATCAAAGAGGAATTATGGTGTCGGTTTTTAAACACTGAAACACATGATGAGGGGGAACAGCAGAAAATTTTGCCCGTTAAAAAAGAATTTTTTTTTTTTTTCGCCACATCATGCAGCAAGTGGGATCTTAGTTTCTTACCAGGGTTTGAACCCATGCCCCCTGCATTGGAAGGTGGAGTCCCACCCTCTGGGTGGAGATCAGGTTATGTAAGCAGCATTTATTAAACATTATAATATCTGAAGAAGTGAAGATTCAGGGAGAGATTTATGAAAGTGTAATTATAGTAGGAAATGAAAAATTTGGCAAATAAAATAGCAAGCTATCAGGAGGTATTCATGATATTTGAATACCACAATTTGTAAACTAAGGTACAATTGAAACCTGGATATTTGGTACCTACACTTACACCACATACATACACACTGATAGAGGGAGAACATGCTTTCTTTGAGGAAATGTGATTTAAAAAAAAAAAATGTCTGTGGAACACATAAAAATTCAGTGATATACTTGACCAAAAAAACTTTAATAATTTACCAATGTAGAAAGTTAACAAACCACATTCTTTCATCCTAATCCAATAAAACTAAGAATCAACAATGAAAAACAGACCCCAAATGATTTTTTCATAAATATAGGAACACTTGTAAGTAATCCCTTTACTAAATAAGAATTTATAACCAAAAATTTTTTTCCTCAAATGTAATAACCAAGAATATATTTCATTCCCGAAACCTAAGGGATCAGACTTATTTCTAGAAAAGTGTATCACTGTCTACGATATTATCTTTAATTTTGAGAAAAGACCAAAAACAAATGAACAAAGCATATAACCTCAGACATGAGAAAAAGAAAAACAAAGTAAACCATATGAAAGCAGGAGGTGGGTATTAAGATAAAAGCTTATGCTGATTCACTAGAAAACAGAGGAAGAATTGAAAAGATAAATGAAACCAAAAGTTGGTATCTGAAAAGGCTAATAGAATAGATATTTCCCTGCTGATTCTGATTAAATAAAAAGAAATAAGGCAACATTATAATATGTTAGTAACAAGAACACAGATACAAAGGTGGAAGAGATTAAAAATATTAGAGATGATAATGAACAACAATCTGGCAATTTATTATAAAAAATCTTGAGAACACAGAAAGTCTCCTCTTAAAATATACAGTTCTGAAATGCACCCAAGAGGAGTTAGGAAGACTGGAACAATCACAGAATAGACACAAATAGGGATTATGAAGCTACTGTGGAAAAGAAACGAGGTCCAAATGATCTTGTAACTGAGATCAATACAGTGGAACCAATAATATGTGTATTTATCTGAATGATTCCAGACGGTAGAAAAGATAGAAAACTCCTCATTTATGTAGACAACCTACTCCAGTAAGGCAATTATACTCCATGTGTGTGTGCTAAGTTGCTTCAGTCATATCCAACTCTGTGTGACCCTATGGACTGCAGCCCACCAGGCTCCATGGGATTCTTCAGGCAAGAACACAGGGGTGGGTTGCCATGCCCTCCTCCAGGGGATCTTCCTGACCCAGGGATCAAACCCACATCTCCCGCATTGCAGGTGGATTCTTTACCTGGGAGCCCCTGGGGAAGCTCAGGATTGACTGACTAATGGACAGCAAATACTAGCTGGAAAGATAAGTAATGAAACAAGGATTCTTTCATCTTGGATCGCTAATCGCTTCCTTGGTTTATCGCAAGTCACTCATTGCATGACTACATTAATGTTAGGGCAATGTCATCATTTCTCCATACTTAACACTATAATTATTGGGAATTAGTTTTCTTAGTGACTTAACTGTTGTAGTAGAGAGGCAGGACAATTGAAGTCTTTGCTTTGCTTCTCTATCTCCAGATGTGGCTTAGCTCCGACAGGTTAGGCAAGGTTCCCGAGTCTCAGTTTTTCCATCTGAAAATTGGAGATTATGGGGGACCTTAAGTTAGATATCGTTGATATTTGAAAAATGGCATGATATGTTGCATTCTTTCTTTTCCATTTCTCATTGTTCGTCAAACTCTCATATCCTGAGCTCTGTTACAGAAATCATCTGGAAATAAAATATGCCATTTAACCACAAGAGGGTGTATTTGACCTTTGCAGGCAAGGAAGCTTAATATTTAAAGCCTCTCTTCATAGACAAGGACTTTTCAGAGGGTTTAATATGTATGAGATCAATTCCAAATGTCATCATCAAATTATTTAGGAAAGTTATTCGTGTGTGTGTGTGTGCAACACGCAGGAAGTCTTTCTATCCCGCCCATGTGTTTTCTGATGGCTGTGGAATGGGAACCATATTTTGACAACATTTCCTCCATCAAACAGTAAAGCTTTGGCTTTAAAACAAGAGACTGTCCCACAAAGAGGACAGTATTCTCATTTGGAATCCATTAAAAAAATCCCAGCTTGAAATATGGCTGCAGAACATGTCTCATCTTTTGAGGCACATTGAACAGCTCAGGATGGAGAGCCCAAGACCCAGGGCACCAGGTCCAAGGCACCATCTTTTCCAAGTGTCCCCACTTGATAACTCATGTTTGTTGTTTGGGCTCCTCAGACTTCTTTCTACCCGCCTTTTCTGTGCACCAGGGAAATTCCAGTGCAGACACAGCATGCCTGTTTGTCCATCTCACAATGGGCTCACTTCTCCTGCCACCGAGTCCTGATGGCTCCCCCTCCAGAGTCCCTCATTTTCCCAAAGCCATTACAGAAGAAAGCATGCAGGCTTGAGGTCGGGCAGATTTTGAACTTGAATCTTTTCTTGGCCACCTACCAGATGACTTAACTTGGGTAAGCTATGCAGGGCTTCTTAGTTTTCATGTGAAAATCAGACATGACCTTAATTGTCACAAATCTGTTGTGGAGTTTAATGAAATAATCTGAGTCTGGAAGTATATATATATTCTAAACTTTTGATTGTATATTGGAGTATAGTTGATTAACAATGTTGTGATAGTTTCAGGCAGACAGCAAAGGGACTCAGAGGTACTTATATATGTATACATTCTTGCCCCAACTCCCCTCCCATTTGGGTGTTGGCAGTATATTTTTTTGAGAAATACTTGGTTTGGGTTTTCCTCCTGTGTCCCCCTGCCTCCACATCCATCCTGCCAAAGGAAACCCGTCTTTCATGCTTCTTGGCTTTGGAAAAGGATTTCAATGACAGCAGAAGTTGCCCACTGGTTTTCTCCCTTCCCAGCTTCTGTGTGACTAAAGCCTGAGCTCAGCGATGAAAGCCACTTAAGGAATCTTCTTTGAGGGATCTCAGGAGACGGAGTTTGTTTCTACAGGAAAAGGAGAGGACAGGGCCAGGATGGGGTAAAAGCACCGGGTCACAAGCTTCCTTCCGAAGTGTCAAGTCACAGTGAAGGTCAGGAGGCTCTCCTCAGGATGCTTAGGGAGACTGCCTGCAGCCCAGGTGTGCGTGCGTACTCAGTTGCTCAGTTGTGTCCCACTCTTTGCGACCCCCTGGGCTGTAGCCCACCAGGCTCCTCTGGTCATGGGATTTCCCAGGCAGGAATACTGGAGTGGGTGGCCATTTCCTGCTCTAGGGGATCTTCCCAATCCAGGGATCAAACCCATGTCTCCTGTGTCTTCTGCATTGCAGACGGATTCTTTACCTCTGAGGCATCAGGAAAGCCCCTAGCCCAGGCACTGATTCTTAACCCCCCTGCAGGCGGCACGGAAGCAGAGAGCCTCCAAATCCTAATAAACCACTAGGGACTCAGACAGTGAGGGTTCCAGCAGGGCTAGGATGAAATGGAAGCCCTTCCTTTCTGAAACTTCAGTATTTCACAGACCTTCCTGGTTCTGTTGCAATTCTTGGAAGAAGGATCCCCAGAGAACTGAATTTTCCACCAGCCTAGTGGTCTCAGGCCTCAAACTTGGGTTTTATTGGACTTAAAGACAATAGGGAAATGGGTATTTTCTGCATGTCAGTGCTTGTGCATGCAGAGTTACTCCTGTTACACTTGTAAAACCCTTAGACAGGACCTAACACTTAAAAATTCAGGATAGAGTCATCGTTTTTGTTGACTTTGAATTTTTGGACCATTTGCTTAGCATCTCTGTATTCTAGTTCCCCTTGATAATAGAACATGACTACATAATCTATGTAGTCTTTGCAAACTCTGAAATGTATTCTATTCATTCAACAAATATTATTCAATACCTACTCCATGACAGGGTCTGGAAAAAACTTATTTTTTTTTTTGGAGTTGGAGAGATAAATGAGATAGTTTATAAAATGTCTAGGGATCTGAGACAGGAAATTTAATACCCACCATCCGGAATTTCTCTGTTGACTTTAGAACTTTGGCTTGGAGATGAGAGTTTAGAACTTTGCATTCCTAAATATTAACATTGTCTATTTGCCGAATGACTATTTTGTACTTGAAATGGCTTAAGATGGCAACTTAAAGCAGTTCCTTATGAATTTCTTTGAGCTTCCCACCCAAGCTGTTTGTTTTTTTCTTTTCCAAAATTTCAACTGTGTTTATTTCTTTTTGGTAGTTGTTGGTAGGTTTATTATTATTATTTTATTGAAGGATAATTGCTTTACAGAATTTTGTTGTTTTCTGTCAAACATCAACATAAATCAGCCATAGGTATACATATATCCATTCCCATTTGAATCTCCCTCCCACCTCCCTCCCCATCTCATCCCTCTAGATTGATACAGAGCCCCTGTTTGAGTTTCCAGAGCCATACAGCAAATTCCCATTGGCTATCTATATATGATAATATAAGTTTCCATGTTACTCTTTCCATACATCTCACCCTCTCCTCCCCTCTCCCCATGTCTATAAATCTATTCTCTATGTCTGTTTCTCCATTGCTGCCCCGTAAATAAATTCTTCAGTACCATTTTTCTAAATTCAGTATATATGCATTAGAAGACATTCTTTGTTTTGCAGACAGAGTGAGATTAAAAATAAGCATCATTAACAACCCAAGATTAGAAGGCAGAGCAAGCTAGATGGGCCCCGAATGGGGGCAAACCAGCTGAGTTCTCCCTTCTGTCTTACTCAGACTTCACCTCACTCAGACTTCACCTCATCATGCATAACACTCTCACTGAAGCCAACATAGGGAACATTTCATATCTCACCCCATACTCTGTGCCTCAGAGGCATCTACTTACTCTACAGGCTTAGCTTTTGGCATTTCTTTCTTTCTTTACCTTTTGGCCATGCCACACAGCATGTAGGATCTTAGTTCCCTGACCAGGGATTGAACCTACATACCCTGAATTGGCAATGCAGAGTCTTAACCACTGGACTCCCAGAGAAGGCCCAAGCCTTTGGAAATCCTTGAAGAAATAATTTCTGGGGGGTGGGGAGCAAGCAGTGGGGAAGCGGGTCGGGAGGATTTGGATGTAGTGGGCAACAGTCCTCCACGTGGGCTGGGAGGAAGGGCCCCAGCAGCATGTACTAGACTGTGGATGCTAAACTCTTGGTTACTCTGAAGTATCAGAGTCTCCGGCTGGGGGCATAAGATGCAAATCCTATCTTGGTAATTAGACCTATGATAACTGAGTGCCTGCTGGGTTGGGCTTAGAGTCATGTGGCTAAGTCGGCCCTCCAGCTGTGGGTGGGAGAAAGGGGTCAGTAGCCTGTGAACCAGGCAGCCGATGGTACCATGCCTTCCTTATACACACAGTGTCCTTTTTGTAATTAAAAAATTTTTTTAATTTAATTTTTTTGGGCTTCCTGTGCCACATGGCATATGGAATCTTAGTTCCCAGACCAGGGATTGAACCCATGCCCCCTGCATTGGAAGAGTGGAGTCTTAATCACTGGACCAACAAGGAAGTCTCCATATGTCCCAGTGCCTTGAAAAAAAAGATCTGTTGTTACTCAAATACGTGTGTGCTCAGTGGCTCAGTTGTGTCCGACTCTTTGTGACCCCATGGACTGTAGCCCATCAGTCTCCTCTGTCCATGGGATTTCCCAGGCAAGAATACTAGAGCGGGTTGCCATTACCAGGGGATCTTCCAGATCCAGGTTTCGCACCTGCATCCCCTGCATCTCCTGCGTTGGCAGGCGGTTTCTTTACCACTGAGCCACATGGGAAGAAGCAGTGTAACCCTATTGGAGTCTACTTAGGCTCACAGTCTTAAACACCATCTAGATGCTGACGATTCCCAAATATGGATCTCCAGCTCAGGTCTTTCCCCCAAACTCTGAAAATCACAAGGGGCCCGAGTCACAGAGGCTTGAGACAAAGACGTTTTCATCTATGTCACATGACAAGAATGCTGGAGGAAGTGGGTCCCAGGCTAGTTAAGGGGCCCAACAGGTTATCAGGCTCTATCCATCCTCATCAGATTGGCTTTTTGGGTTCAGTCACATCTTCTCATGGAAGCAATGTGGCTACCATAGTACGAGGCATCATTTTTTAGGCAGAATTGCTTCTAAAAATGAGAAGGAAGGAAGCAGCAAGGATGATGGGAGGCACCTCCCTGGGGAAGCTTTCTTCCTTGTTATCACAGAGGAACTCTCTCCCCCAAACCCCCAGAACAGTCTCCATTTCTTCTCATTGGTTAAGGCTGGGTCACATGACCACTCTCAAAACAATGGAAGTAGGGAAAGTGAGAATCTAGCCTTTTCAGTTTCTGCAGAGAAAGATTAGCTGTAGGGATTAAGTGACAGAGGAATGGCTATTTCTCTATGTAAATGGTGAATTTAAAAAAAATTCACTGCCATAAAAAATTTCAGTACCACTGTGAATTTTTTCAAAATGAGAAAGAAATGTCTTTGTAAGCATACAATAAGAAACTTTAAAAACGCAGATCTGATTCCAAAAATATTAAACACTTTATCCTCTTCAAAAAAACTATAAAGAGAAAACTTCTATTAAAAAAATGCACCACAAACAAAAATGCAGCATCATACACACAGACCACCCAATAAACTGGTAAAATATATTTGAAACACACGACATCAAATGAGTCTGACTGTATTGAGACACTCTTAAGGTTTTAATCGTTTGGTATTTCTTTCCCTCATTCGCCTGTAAGCGTCTTGTTCTCTCATCAATCATGTACATCAACATCACCTTGCATAGAACTGGAGTTGTTATGATGGGAATGTAAACAGAAGACCAAATGTTCATTTTTTAAAAAAAACTTTCAAATTGAGAAACAGAAGGGCAGACCTGAGAAAAACACAGCATGAAGTTTAAGCTTTAACAACAGGCCAGGAAAACACTCTGAAAGGAGTGGGCTGCCTTGGGAGGGCAAAGGAAGGTGGCCCTGGGCAAGGACAGGGCAGGACATGGTAGAGGGAGTAGGGAACTTAGCCCTGGAAGAACCTGGGGAAGTTTGGACCACAGCGCCTACTGGGGTCATCATGGCTGGAGGAGCATCTACAACTGGATGTACATCCGTGAGCAGGGCTTGGAGCCCAGAGGAAGATGAGCTACCTCTCACGGACCACTCCTCAGCAGTACCACTTTGTACGACGTTCCTGTTGAGGAGTCACGGTTCTGTTAGTTTTCATTGCTGGGGATGAGGGCCTTCCTTCAACAGATGCCTGAATATCTATTCTGCATTACCCCAAGGAGGGTGCTGGCCTGGACCTCTGGGCTTTGTCAAGTCCATTCTAAATGCCCTACGAGGCCAGCTCCTCTCCTGCTGTCCCTTTCAACGGCCCAGGACTGTTCACATCCCCGAAATGGGGCTGGGTGTCCTTAGCACTCAGCTGAACCGTGGTGGTTCAGAAGGCAAAGCCCAGCACCTGAACTTAGGTGGAAGTGAACAGCGGTGAAAATAGTGAAATATTCCCCAAAGAGATTGGATGTTAAGTGAAACCTTCTCATCATCCCACAGAAGCTCACTGAGCACTGTCTCCATAGCCAGGAACAAGACAAGCAGACACTAGAATTTAGTCTACTGGCCAGAGTCCAATAGCAGACAAGAAAGATCTGAACAAACAACACGATTACAAGCTGAGACGGTGGTTTTTAATGCTGGCAACCTTGTTGTTGCAGTTCAGCCGCAAAGTTGTGTCTGACTCTTTACAACCCCATGGACTGCAGCACACCAGACTCCTCTTTGCTTCAGTATCTCCTGGTATTTCCTCAAATTCATGTCCACTGAGTTGGTGATGCTCTCTAACCAGCTCATCCTGTCTCCCCCTTCTCCTCCTGCCCTCAGTATTCCCGAGCATCAGAGTCTTTTCCATTGAGTTGGCTCTTCAAAACAGGTGGCCAAAGTATTGGAGCTTCAGCTTCAGCATCTGTCCTTCCAATGAATATTCAGTGTTGATTTCCTTTAGGATGGACAGGTTGGATCTCCTTGCAGTCTAAAAGACTCTCAAGAGTCTTCTCCAGCACCACAATTTGAAAGTCTAGGCAGCATGTAAAGTCTCTGAGGAGGGACATTCCTCCTGGAACAGAGAAGGGGCTCTCAGATCCCCTGCTGCTGGTGCTAAGTCAATTCAGTAGTGTCCGACTCTGTGTGACCCCATAGACGGCAGCCCACTAGGCTCCTCTGTCCCTGGGATTCTCCAGGCAAGAACACTGGAGTGGGTTGCCATTTCCTTCTCCAACGCATGAAAGTGAAAAGTGAAAGTGAAGTCGCTCAGTCGTGCCCGACTCTTAGCGACCGCAGGGACTGGAACCTACCAGGCTCCTCTGTCCATGGGATTTTCCAGGTAAGAGTACTGGAGTAGAGTGCCATTGCCTTCTCCGCTCAGAGCCCCTGATCTGACCTAAATACAGAAAAGAATTCTTTCGCCTCTGGCTCCGGGGCTCCAGCAGCACTGCACACGTGTATGTGCTTCAGTTCTGGTGAGTGATTTTCTGGAAGTCCATTCCTTATTTTTTAAGCTCTAGCATTTGTTTTGGCTTTAGTTACCTCCTCTCCCACCGGCTCCCTGATCTTTGCCTGGGTTATACCTAGGCAACCCCTTGGACTGTAGCCCACCAGGCTCCTCTGTCCATGAGGAGGAACCTGCCTCTCATTCTGCCCACAGACCCACCAGCCACCAAACCCCTCTCCTCCTTTCACATCCCATCTCTACAGGAGAGCCATGTGCTAGTGCCCACAGGGGGGGCCTCCTGAGTGTTCCCTGGGAACCTTTGGTGACACCCTCCCGTGCTCAAGAAGGCAGGTAGCTCAGCCAGAGCTCAGCTTGGCAGTTTCTGAAAGTGGCCCCAGGTCCGCTGCCTCCCACCAGCCTGTTTACACTCCATACCACTCTGCTCAGTCACTTCAGTCATGTCCAAGTCTTTGCTTCCCTGTCCATGGGATTCTCCAGGCAAGAATACTGGAGTGGGTTGCCATGCCCTCCTCCAGGGGATCTTGCTGACCCAGGGATCCAACCTGTGTCTCTTTTGTCTCCTTCATTGCAGGTGAATTCTTTACCACTGAGCTACTGGGGAAGCCCCTAACTAATTAAAGTTCACATCCCGTGGGTAATGCCACCATCTAGTACAGCCTCTTAATCTTACCCAGAGGCAGGGGGATGCTCCCAGAATCCTTCAGAAAATTTGGGCAGATTAGAGTAGGGCATGAGTTGTTTCTGCTAAAACATGGTGTGGCTTGGGTCAAGGTCTTCCTTAGGAGGTTCTCCTCCTCTGTTGGCCCAGGGACCACTTGCACAGCCCTCTTCCCATCACAGCTGCCACTCCTGTTCACGGGTGGTCCCCCGACAGGGAGAGCTCTGTCACCACCAAGATCTCCTGTGTGAAAGCCATCACTCTGCGCCTGTGGGTGGAGAGACAGACTGGGGAATTTACATCTCCAAGTTGCCGAGCCAGGAAACGCTGGAGGATGCACCAGGCAGGGTTTGAAATCTCAGAAACCAGACAGAGGGGAAGCCTCCTGTCCAAGAGATTCTGGCCTTGGCTTTGTTCTTAGACCATGGAGCCCACTGGAAGGGGGACCACAGGGATCCCCTGGACCTCAGAGCTGATTCGTCTAAGCTGCTGACTCAGAAAATCACATCAAATGCAGTGCAGCACCATCCAGGTGACCCGCCTTTCCGAAGGAGAAGCACTAGCAGGATCAGGGGCCGAGCCCCCAAATTGGCCCAAAACAGAGAGTTTTATTGTCCTGACTTTCCGTATCAGGTGAGTCCCACTCGAATGGCTGCCCTGAGGTTACTATTTCCCTCCTCCTTGCTGTGCAGTGGGAGGGGGCTGGGAGTATGAGAAAGGAGAGATGGGTTAGGGGCTGGGGGGCCGACCCTTCACTGTGGCCCTGACACCCCACCTGTCTGGCTTAATAAGTTTCACCCCTCAGGTCACAGTTTCCTCACCCATCAAATATGGGGTGAGGTCCCTCCCTGCCTTGTCACTTTCTAAGAGATACAAGTGCCTTCTCCCAGAAGAATGGAACCAATCAGCATGTGATCCTCAAAGACGACCCCTCCACTCTCTGTTTAAGTATTTGATGCTAAGGTAACAAATCCATCAATGATTTAAACTCTCTGTCCCTGTAAGTGGACTGGCAACACCATGAGGGGCATTGAAAGCAATGGTCTGTGGCCAGATTTACGTGTCCACACAGAGACCCTCTAACCCGGCCCAGGCAGATGTGAGCAGAGGAAGGCAAAGCCAAGTTTGATCACATGTCCTTGGAGGTCTTAGGGGGTAACTGGTCCCCTAATCGATGGCGACCCCTTCTCCCTTGTCTTGGATCCATTGTGATAAACTGTGGAGATGGAAATGCAAAGCCTTCTTCCCATCCCCTCCCACTGTCTCCATCTGCTTATAATACTCACTTCTAAGAACATAAAACCCATTAATGTCACTAGGAGTTGGCTTGTTTTTTAATCAAGATAAATATGGACAACTTCAGGACAATTGAAAAGGTATTGGGTAAAAATGACTTCAACAGAGTGGATTCATTCATCGCGTATGGTGGGCAGAGCTGATCTCGATTACAATCATATTCTTCAATGACTCAACTCTATAAACGCCTGCTTTACTGTTTTTCTAATGTGGTTCATTTATCTATGGCTGTCACTCCGGGGCTGTTAACTTTGAACAAATGACTGGTATTAATCACGAAGGGCCATTTAGATGCCAGGACCTGGTGTTAAATCAGCCCCGAGTGGCGTGTGTCAGCCTCCTCAAAGTCAATTTCAAAACCAGTTTCAGCCTTTGGAGTTTTTCACTGCTGCTGGGATGCGACCCTATGGGTGCTGTAAACACAGAGGGACTCGTACAGGCTGATCTGGGGTGGATGCTGCTATAGGTGAGGCTCTGGAGAGGGGCAGAGTGGGGGTCGTGTCTTACTCCTGGTACCTGCTGACCGCTGATTTTCACATCACAGAGTGAAAGGTAGATTGTTCAGCAAAAACTCCTGTGAAGGACAGAGGAAGCTTGGAGGTCTGGAAACTGGACAGGTACAGAACACAGAGAATTAGAGCATTGAGTCAGTGCAGGGTCCTGAGATCATGTGAACTGTCCCAGAGCCATGCCTCCTCAGCCCGGAAGGTTGTTGCCATGAGGGAGTGTGAGCTTCGAGGTATAAGCTAGGCCTGAAACCTGCATTTAGATAGGAAAATTCTCAACTTCAAAAATGCTGGTTGGCTTCCATCTGAGAAAAAAGAACACAGCATGCGTGTCACAAAACTTGTCTGGGGACAGCTGTTGGCTGGACTTGTGACCTCCTAGAGCTCTTGTTCAGGATTCAGGAAGAATAGATTTTGACATCGGGGACATTTTTTCCAACAATTGCTGAGAGATGTTGTCCAGAGATGGATGGAGCCAAGGGGTGGTGTCAGGTAGGAACTCTGGGTGGTAGATATTTTTCCGAGCATCTGTTTGGATGAATACATGAGTTCAGACTCAAGTCTTCTGATTTCCAGGCTCAGAAACTTAATTGTACCCATTTATTCAGGATCTGGTAGACCTCCCAGGTGGCGTGAAAGTGAAGTCGCTCAACGTGTCCGACTCTTTGTGACCCCATGGACTGTAGCCTACCAGCCTTCTCCGTCCATGGGATTTTCCAGGCAAGAGTACTGGAGTGGGGTGCCATCAGGATCTGGTGGACTTCCCAGGTGGTTTAGTGCCAACGAATCTGCCTGCTCATGCAGGAGACTCGGGTTTGATCCCTGGGTCAGGAAGATCCCCTGGAGAAGGAAATGGCAATCCACTCCAGTATTCTTGCCTGGGAAATCCCATGGATTTCCATGACAGGAGCCTGGCAGGCTACAGTCCATGGGGTCACAAAAGAGTCAGACACAACTGAGTGACTAGACAACAAAACAACAACCCCTGTCTACCCTCCCATCCTATCAGTGTTCCTTGGAAAACACAAATCTGTTCTCCTTCTTTATAGCTTTGTCCTTTTGAGAACATCGTATAAATGAAATCCCACAGTATGTAACCTTTCAAGATTGCCTTTTCTCACTAAGCTCCATGCATCTACATTGCTATGTGTTGACAATTCCTCCCCTTTTATTGCTGAGCAGTATTACTTAGTACAAAGATACCAGAGCTTATTTAACCATTCACCCAGGGAAGGACATTTGTGTTTTTTTCCATGTTTTGGCCATGGCTCCATTTGCTGTAAGCATTTGTGAGCAAGTTCTTGTGTGAACATAAGTTTTCACTTCTCTGGGATAAATGACCAAGAATGGAATTGCGGGTTGCATGGTAAGTGCATGTTTACTTTGATGAGAAGCTGCCAAATTATTTTCCAGAGCAGCTGGACCATTTTACATTCCCGGCAGTGACATGTGAAAGACCCAGTTTCTCCACATCCTCACCAGCACTGGGTGTTCTCCCTGCTTATTCTCTGAGCTGTTGAAATAGGTATCTTGTGATAATTATCATCATGGTTTTCATTTACATTTCCTTAATGGCTTTCTGAATGTTGAGCTTTAAGCCAACTTTTTCACTCTCCTCTTTCACTTTCATCAAGAGGCTTTTTAGTTCCTCTTCACTTTCTGCCATAAGGGTGGTGGCATCTGCATATCCGAGGTTATTGATATTTCTCCCAGCAATCTTGATTCCAGCTTGTGCTTCTTCCAGCCCAGCATTTCTCATGATGTACTCTGCATATAAGTTAAATAAGCAGAGTGACAATATACAGCCTTGACATACTCCTTTTCCTATTTGGAACTAGTCCATTGTTCCGTGTCCACTTCTAACTGTTGCTTCCTGACCTGCATATAGGTTTCTCAAGAGGCAGGTCAGGTGGTCTGGTATTCCCATCTCTTTCAGAATTTTCCACAGTTTATTGTGATCCACACAGTGAAAGGCTTTGGCATAGTCAATAAAGCAGAAATAGATGTTTTTCTGGAACTCTCTTGCTTTTTTGATAATCCAGCGGATGTTGGCAATTTGATTTCTGGTTTGTGAAGAGGAACTAAAAAGTCTCTTGATGAAGGTGAAAGAGGAGAGTGAAAAAGTTGTCTTAAAGCTCAACATTCAGAAAACGAAGATCATGGCATCTGGTCCCATCACTTCATGGCAAATAGATGGGGAAACAGTGGAAACAGTGTCAGACTTTATTTTTTTGGGCTCCAAAATCACTGCAGATAGTGACTGCAGCCATGAAATTAAAAGACGCTTACTCCTTGGAAGGAAAGTTATGACCAACCTGGATAGCATATTCAAAAGCAAAGACATTACTTTGCCAACAAAGGTCCGTCTAGTCAAGGCTATGGTTTTTCCAGTGGTCATGTATGGATGTGAGAGCTGAACTGTGAAGAAAGCTGAGCACCGAAGAATTGATGCTTTTGAACTGTGGTGTTGGAGAAGACTCTTGAGAGTCCCTTGGACTGCAAGGAGATCCAACCAGTCCGTTCTGAAGGAGATCAGCCCTGGGATTTCTTTGGAAGGAATGATGCTAAAGCTGAAACTCCAATACTTTGGCCACCTCATGTGAAGAGTTGACTCATTGGGAAAGACTCTGATGCTGGGAGGGATTTGGGGGCAGGAGGAGAAGGGGACGACAGAGGATGAGATGGCTGGATGGCATCACTGACTCGATGGACTTGAGTCTGGGTGAACTCCAGGAGTTGGTGATGGACAGGGAGGCCTGGCATGCTGCGATTCATGGGGTCGCAAAGAGTCGGACACAACTGAACGACTGAACTGAACTGAACTGAATGGTTTAAGAGGTTGAACATCTTTTCTTTGACCTACTTGCCATCTATAGTTCCCCTTTGTTGACATGTCTGTTCGTGTGTTTTGTCTATTTTCTAATTGGATTTTTAAAAATTTTCAAGGGTTGAATCCTTTAGTCTAGATACTAGTTATTTGTTGGCTTTATCATTTGCAAATATTTTCTCCTGGACTGTAGCTTGTTTTTTCATTCTCTTAGCAGTGTCTTTCTAGAAGCCAGAAACTTAAATTTTGATGAAATCTAAGTTACAATTTACCAAATTAAAAAAAATAAATTGTGCTTTCAGTGTCATGTCGAAGAATGCTTTGCCTTAAGTTTAGCTTTATTATTACATCCTTTGTCATTTCAAAAACTGCTGTCAGAAACAGCCATTCAGTTACTTCCCACATTTGTTACAGAAATTCTGTGGATAGATTTTCTCTTTTATTATTTAGGACCTCCTCTGTGAAATTCCAGGTGAAGGATGACTTTTAGAAGAGTGCTTCTCAAACTTTAATGCTCCTGTGAATCACCTGGGATCTTTCTAAAATGCAGATTTTGATTCAGTAGGTCTGGGATCAGCATGGGGTTTTTCACTTCTAACAGGTTTACTATTGACACCAATGGTGCTAGTCCAAGGACCTTGCTATGAGCAGTAATGTTTTAGAATTCAATGTTCCTTCAATATCCGATCAAGGAATCCACAAAACATTTTCACCAGGAAGAAGAAGCCATAGCTTTGAAGCATAGTGATATCATGCTTATGTTAACTTAGCGTGTGTGCTCAGCCTTGCCTAACTCTTTGTGCCCCGTGGACTGTAGCTCACCAGGCTCCTCTGTCCACGGGATTCTCCAGGCAAGAATACTGGAGTGGGTTGCCATTTCCTTCTCCAGGGGATCTTCCCAACCCAGGGATTGAACCTGTGTCTCCTGCATTGGTATTCTTTATCACTGCGCAACTTGGGAAGCCCTATGTTGACTTCGGTTCTTGAGGGCCATTTTTGTGTTCTCATTTCCCTTGGTTCTAGTTTTCCATTTTTCTTTCAACCTATTTTTCCACATTTTCTCAAAACCTTTCTAGAATAAGGCAAACTCTAAACCAAAGGGGATGATAAAGTCTGAAAGGGAGGTTTTCATTGCCGGCACCCAGCACACATCGACTATAACTGTGACACGGTTCAGGAAGTGGTTTCCTCCACTTATGCTTTTAATTATGTTTCTCTGTAAATGCATTTTTAAGTTGCTTTGTACATATGTGAATGGTCTGCTTCTCCCAGTGAGATGATACATTTTTAAAGATGGGGACTGTGTCTTTCATTTCTTTTACAATCTCCCCCTGATCCTAGAACACTTGTCTACACATGGGCGGTGCTGGTGGCGGTGGTCGGGGGAGGGAACAGGGTTGAAAGCTGTTCGCCAGGAAACCCCAGGCCTCCTGCTGATGACTAGCACGTGTCTCCACTGGCTTAGAGGACTTGCCTGTGACCAGCTGTGCTCCAGTTGCCCAGAACGTCTTGCTTTGTGGTGGTGGGGGCAGGGGTTAGGATGGCTGGCTGGAAAGACCAGTCCTCAAGAGCTCCATGGACACAGGGCAAGGAATTAAATTCTAGTCCCTTTGAGGATGGCATGAGATGCTGCATTTCTGGCACACTTCTGGCCATCTGCATACTTCTGGTTCATGTACTGCACTTGGAAGACCAAGGCTATAGGGAGCCTGACAGTCATAATCAAGTTGCTTCTAACAGAAAGGAAAGGCCAAACTTTAGCTAAAGGGAAGCACAGTTCCTTGGTTGAGGTTTGCCCACCAGGTTGCTGTAACTCCAAGTAACTAAGTACAATTATTCTCAGAATTCCACAGGGCATGACACGCTTTCCCAGGAAATACATTTTCCCAAGAAAAATGACTCCGTGATCTAAGTCACTGTTTCCTAAAGCATGTACTGGTGATCACCAAGGGCTGTTGACTGAGAACATTTTGGGAAATGTTGACTGTCAGCCGTCCCAGGGATTCACTGTGCACTTTCTCAATAATAAAGGCTCTGAGAAGTCCTGCAATAAGAACAAAACAAAACAAAACAAAAAAACCTGGAACTTCCATCAGGCCACTTGTTTCTCACGCTTGTTTTGACCACAAACTCCTTCCCCCGCCCCATCCAAATATGATTTACTGCCAAAGTTGCAGACCTGGGTGGCACATGGAGATACTGGTCTGAATCATGAGGACTTGGCTGACCTCAGCAAGCAGGACCATCCCTTCCCAGACCAGCAGAATTCCTGCTCTTAGCCAAATGTGCCCTGTTTCTCTCTCCCTGTGGTTTCTTCCCCACCCCCTGCGAATAATCTGCTTAATGTCTTGATGTTCCATGTTGGATTAACTTTGTGGTAGCATATGTTGTTTCTGCGTGAAGATGAGTCGGGTCCTTTGAAAGGTTGCTGAATCACTCAACCAGAGGCATCCTGGTTGGGGATTAATTGTGCGCAGCTGAGGAAGCTGCCGAGAGGCACTGAAATTTCTTGGAACCAGAAAGGGCCCCTGAGTGGGAGGCTTTAGATGGCTTATTATAACTAAAAGGAGAATCAGTGTAAGGTAATTGGGAAGGCCATTCCTAATCTATGTTCCATTAGAAAAATATGAATGCAGAATTAATGGGCTTTGGTTTAAAATAGTAGTCATTGGAGGAGAGGACGGATTATTAGAAGATGATGGAGGGTCAGTTAAGAGCTAAAGTACTCTCCTGGACCCAGGTGGCTGGATACTTTTTTTTTTTTTTCTTTTTTCTTTGCTTTATATTGATTGTTATTCATGTTAAAGGAAGTGTAACGTTTACCTAACTGCAGAAGTATAGCATGTATTTCTATTCCTTCCACAAATGTATGTTTCCCTGATTTTGTTAACTGCCAGAGAGCAAACCTCTCTAATGACTTCATTACCTGGAGAAAATACAAATGATTCCCTTGTGGGGGTGAGGGACCAAGAAGGGGTACAGCTTATCTTTCTCCACTCCTCCCACAGGGAGGGTGAATAAGGCGTCTTGTCTAATTGGTTCCTGTCTCTTTCCCCATCTTAACGCATCTTACCCATTCCTCAAAACTGCCATCAGGTCCTGACCTCTGCTGGTAGGTTTCCTGGCTTGGTCTCCAGGGAGATCTTAGTTCCACAGGTGAACAACTATCTCAGGATATGTTGTGTTTCTTAGTCTGCCTTCTTCCCTCATGACTGGAAGCTTCTCAGGGAAAGAACTTATCTTTTTACTATTATTGGGTTAGCCAAAACATTCATGATCTTACAGAAAAACCTGAATGAACATTTTGGCCAACCTATGTTTTTTTAAATTGCACAAATACATTAATGCAAGTTTTCTTTTCTCTCCCTCCACCAAAATAGTTTGGGATGTTTATTTTAACATACAGAAGATCATGCTACATATATTGCTCTGTAATTTGCATCACCACTTCCAGTATATGTTAGAAGGAAGACCATGTTAGTCATAGAGGGGTAATTCTTTTTAACCAGCATGGAGATTTCATCCTATGGGTGCCCATTCATCTTTGAAAACAATTTTCCTATTGAATGCCATTTGTGCTGTTTATGAATTCTATCTTTTATCTCTTTTGTACTCTGCATGGAGCTAGTGCTTTGCATGGTGCTATGACAGGTTGGCTGGTTGTTTCCCAGAAAAATTTGGCTTATGTTTGTGTGGAGCTGAAATAGCTGGTGAAGCTGATTAACAGTGAGTGGTTAGTAGTGAGGTAACAAGTCAAATGGGCTTGTTAGGGATGGACCGGTTCAGTTCAGTTCAGTTCAGTCGCTCAGTTGTGTCCAACTCTGCGACCCCATGAATTGCAGCACTCCAGGCCTCCCTGACCATCACCAACTCCCAGAGTTCACTGAGACTCACGTCCATTGAGTTGCTGATGCCATCCAGCCATCTCATCCTCTGTCGTCCCCTCTCCTCCTGCCCCCAATCCCTTCCAGCATCAGAGTCTTTTCCAATGAGTCAACTCTTCGAATGAGGTGGCCAAAGTACTGGAGTTTCAGCTTCAGCATCATTCCTTCCAAAGACATCCCAGGGCTGATCTCCTTCAGAATGAACTGGTTGGATCTCCTTGCAGTCCAAGGGACTCTCAAGAGTCTTCTCCAACACCACAGTTCAAAAGCATCGATTCTTCGGTGCTCAGCTTTCTTCACAGTCCAACTCTCACATCCATACATGACCACAGGAAAAACCATAGCCTTGACTAGACGAACCTTTGTTGGCAAAGTAATGTCTCTGCTTTTGAATATGCTATCTAGGTTGGTCATAACTTTCCTTCCAAGGAGTAAGCATCTTTTAATTTCATGGTTGCAGTCACCATCTGCAGTGATTTTGGAGCCCCCAAAAATAAAGTCTGACACTGTTTCCACTGTTTCCCCATCTATTTCCCGTGAAGTGATTAGATGATAATAAAGATGAGGATGATAAAGGTGATGAAGGTGGTGATGGTAATGAAGAAAAAATGATGATAGTGGTGATGGTGATGAAGAAGATGAAACTGATGAAGGTGGTGATAGTGATAAAGACAAAATGATGGTGGTGGTGATGAAGATGAAAACGATGATGAAGATGAAATGATGGTGGTGATGGTGATGATGATGGTGATGATGGCTCCTCCCCCTCTGTGTTTTGGGTGTGAGGAGGAGCCCATGAAAAGGCTAGGGTTCTGCCTGGAGAGGAAGAAGGGAGGCAAAGAAAGCAATTGTGGATTGCTAAGCCCTTGTGTTCTGTAACTTGCTGTAGTTACAGAAACACATGCAGAATATCTCCTCTGGGACTCTCAGGAAAAAGGTCAGCTTGGTCCTTCTGGCCAAACTAGACATGGTCATCACATGGGAACAGAGAGATCACTCATACAAACAAGAAGGGGTAACACAGACTGACACTCCCGCCCTGCCAGAGCACAGGTTAACTGGAATCTGGTCCACTGGGGTCTGGCAGGTGTGAGGAAGGTGGCCTGGCCCTGGCTGCCATCTGTGCACTAATGTGCAGCCCCTGCTGGGCTCATGTGAGAGGTGATGGAGCTGGATGGAACCTTCTGGAACAGAGTGTCCCTCATGTGTGGGTCCTCACACTGCACTGAGGTTCTCTACTGAAGGGATGCAGAGAGGGGTGGGGTGTATGTGTGTGCTTTAAATTTTTTGTGATATGTTCAAGTTGGCTGATTAAAATTTCAGAATTTTTTTTTATTATTGTTGATTATTTAGGTGTTGGCTGTGCTGGATCTTTGTTGCTGTATGTGGGCTTTCTCTAGTTGCGGTGAGCAGGATCTACTCTCAGTGGTGCACAGGCGTCTCATTGCAGTGGCTTCTGTTGTTGCAGAGCACAGGCTCTAGGGCTTTAGTAGTTGTGGTGCGTTGGCTCAGTAGTTGCGGCTCCCAGGCCCGAAAACACAGGCTCAGTAGTTGCAGTGCACGGGCTCGGTTGGTCCCAATAATGGAGCATAGAGAGGACTGTAAGTCAGGCTTGGGGAGATCCTGGGTGTTGCCGAGGCTGTGTCTGGAGTGAACAAGCGCTGGAAAATGCATGACAGGTGACTTCTGGTGCCAAGACCCAGCAGGGCTGGGGTGGAGGGAAGTTAAGCCAGGGTGTCTTCTCAATAATTTACCCTGTTCTTAGTTTAACTCTTTCCCCAGCAAGTCAGTAATGTGCAGCCACGTGCCTTACTGTGCAGACTTTACAAGTTTGATTGTCATGAAGTTGAAGTGTGAAGTGTCAAGAAGTGTGAAGTAAGTGAAAGTCGCTCAGTTGTGTCTGACTCTTTGTGACCCCATGGACTGTATAGTCTATGGAATTCTCCAAGCCAGAATACTGGAGTGGGTAACCTTTCCCTTCTCCAGGGGATCTTCCCAGCCCAGGGATCGAACCCAGGTCTCCCACATTGCAGGTAGATTCTTTACCAGCTGAGTCACAAGGGAAGCCCAAGAATACTGGAGTGGGTAGCCTATCTCTTCTCTAGCAGATCTTCCTGACCCAGGAATCAAACCAGAATCTCCTGCCTTGCAGGTGGATTCTTTACCAACTGAGCTAACAGGGAAGCCCTCATGAACCATCAGTTCAGTTCAGTTCAGTTCAGTTCAGTCGCTCAGTCATGTCCGACTCTTTGTGACCCCATGAATTGCAGCACACCAGGCCTCCCTGTCCATCACCAACTCCCGGAGTTCATTCAAACTCACGTCCATCGAGTCGCTGATGCCATCCAGCCATCTCATCCTCTGTCGTCCCCTTCTCTTCCTGTCCCCAATCCCTCCCAGTATCAGAGTCTTTTCCAATGAGTCAACTCTTTGTATGAGGTGGCCAAAGTATTGGAGTTTCAGATTCAGCATCAGTCCTGCCAATGAACACCCAGGACTGATCTCCTTTAGGATGTACTGGTTGGATCTCCTTGCAGTCCAAGGGACTCTCAAGAGTCTTCTCCAACACCACAGTTCAAAAGCATCAATTCTTTGCTGCTCAGCTTTCTTCACAGTCCAACTCTCACATCCATACATGACTAGTGGAAAAACCATAGCCTTGACTAGACGGACCTTTGTTGGCAAAGTAATGTCTCTGCTTTTGAATATGCTATCCAGGTTGGTCATAACTTTCCTTCCAAGGAGTAAGCGCCTTTTAATTTCATGAACCATGTATTATCCTAAAACAAGCAATTTTAGAAATTCTGCAGTGATTTTTCAGGCTGGCCTTCGCAAAGCAAAAGTTCCCATAAATCACTTGGATTGTATTTTCACAACACGCTCATGCACACACACTCACACACTCACCCCAACCCAAACTTGTGATTTTTAAACAAAGTCTAACAACAGTCTCCAGGTGCTACCAAGCTGCTCTCAGTCCTGTTGGCAAAAAGTACCACAAAATTACATCTCATCCTTCTTGACTTTCTTCCCATTTACTGATAACTTCTCAATGTACAGCCTTGAGCAAAACAAAAATGCAAAGACTATATTTCAAATAACGAGACTTTCATGTCTCTGCTTCTGGATTGATGGCCCTGGGCGCGCGCCTCCCACACGCCTCCCCCTCGCCCCCCGGGAATGAATTAAATGCAGAGGTTTGCACAGTAATTTGATTTCCTTCTGGATGTGCTTTGAAAGAGCAAGTATGTGTGGAACGCAACTGCTTTGTAGGTTTTCTCTTTATCCAAGTCCTCCCTCCCGCCTGAATCACCTGGGTTGACTCCATAAAGGCACGAATGGATGCAGTTCACTGAAGAGCATTTCTGGAACATGTGCCTTTCCTGCAATGATGCATAATCAATCAGCTCCAGGCAAGCCAGCAAGCCAAGCTGGCCTTTAAAGATGCTGTCAGTCTTTCTTCTTTTCTCCCCATCTTGTTCTTGTCAGGAGAATCTGCAGGTCCCGTCTGATTTGCTCAGAGTCTAATGTGACCATGTACATTTCAACAGTGGCTCCTTTGAACCACTCTCTCTTCAGGCTGCAAAGGCCATGTCTACATGACAACAGACACACGATGGAAAAATGCAAAGGTCTGATGAGCACACGCACAGATCTCTGCAGCTCCCAATCTCCTTTAACCTCTTTTGTTCTTCCTCCTCCAGGGCCCAGCCTGGGGGTCCTTTGTGCATTAGCCCTTTAGTTGTCTTAAATAGAGGAAAACAACAGAATGGGAAAGACTAGAGATCTCTTCAAGAAAATTAGAGATACCAAGGGAACATTTCATGCAAAGATGGGTTCGATAAAGGACAGAAATGGTATGGACCTAACAGAAGCAGAAGATATTCAGAAGAGGTGGCAAGAATACACAGAAGAACTATACAAAAAAGATCTTCATGACCCAGATAATCATGATGGTGTGATCACTCACCTAGAGCCAGACATTCTGGAATGTGAAGTCAAGTGGGCCTTAGAAAGCATCACTACAAACAAAGCTAGTGGAAGTGATGGAATTCCAGTCGAGCTATTCCAAATCCTGAAAGATGATGCTGTGAAAGTGCTGCACTCAATATGCCAGCAAATTTGGAAAACTCAGCAGTGGCCACAGGACTGGAAAAGGGCAGTTTTCATTCCAATCCCAAAGAAAGGCAATGCCAAAAAATGCTCAAACTACCACACAATTGCACTCATCTCACACGCTTGTAAAGTAATGCTCAGAATTCTCCAAGCCAGGCTTCAGCAATATGTGAACCGTGAACTTCCTGATGTTCCAGCTGGTTTTAGAAAAGGCAGAGGAACCAGAGATCAAATTGCCAACATCCACTGAATCATGGAAAAAGCAAGAGAGTTCCAGAAAAACATCTATTTCTGCTTTATTGACTATGCCAAAGCCTTTGACTGTGTGGATCACAACAAACTGTGGAAAATTCTGAAAGAGATGGGAATACCAGACCACCTGATCTGCCTTTTGAGAAATCTGTATGCAGGTCAGGAAGCAACAGTTAGAACTGGCCATGGAACAACCGACTGGTTCCAAATAGGAAAAGGAGTACGTCAAGGCTGTATATTGTCGCCCTGCTTATTTAACTTATATGCAGAGTACATCATGAGAAATGCTGGGCTGGAAGAAGCACAAGCTGGAATCAAGATTGCCGGGAGAAATATCAATAACCTCGGATATGCAGATGCCACCACCCTTATGGCAGAAAGTGAAGAGGAACTAAAGAGCCTCTTGATGAAAGTGAAAGAGGAGAGTGAAAAAGTTGGCTTAAAGCTCAACATTCAGAAAACAAAGATCATGGCATCTGGTCCCATCACTTCATGGCAAGTGGATGGGGAAACAGTGGAAACAGTGTCAGACTTTATTTTTTGGGGCTCCAAAATCACTGCAGATGGTGACTGCAGCCATGAAATTAAAAGATGCTTACTCCTTGGAAGGAAGGTTATGGCCAACTTAGATAGCATATTCAAAAGCAGAGACATTAGTTTGCCAACAAAGGTCCGTCTAGTCAAGGCTATGGTTTTTCCAGTGGTCATGTATGGGTGTGAGAGTTGGACTGTGAAGAAGGCTGAGTGCCGAAGAATTGATGCTTTTGAACTGTGGTGTTGGAGAAGACTCTTGAGAGTCCCTTGGATTGCAAGGAGATCCAACCAGTCCATTCTGAAGGAGATCAGTCCTGGGATTTCTTTGGAAGGAATGATGCTAAAGCTGAAACTCCAATACTTTGGCCACCTCATGCGAAGAGTTGACTCATTGGAAAAGACTGTGATGCTGGGAGGGATTGGGGGCAGGAGGAGAAGGGGACGACAGAGGATGAGATGGCTGGATGGCATCACTGACTCGATGGACTTGAGTCTGGGTGAACTCCGGGAGTTGGTGATGGACAGGGAGGCCTGGCATGCTGCGATTCATGGGGTGGCAAAGGGTCGGACACGACTGAGCGACTGAACTGAACTGAACCTCCTTGGTAATGACACCATCTGCCAAGAGAAACTCCCCTCTGGGTATGTGTCTTGCGGTAGGAATTCGTCAACCTGCGGTGGAAGCCTTCTTTCTTAGGGAGCTCAGGAAAGTTCTCTTCTCTGATAAAACAATTCAAAACATTGGTGAATGGATGGGGAAGATTAAGGAGCTGGGGTGAAGGTGGTTTCTCCTATGTTAACTCACAAATAACTCTCTGGCATTGGCGTTCTGGAGAGTAAAGTGTAAGTTGCTAAGTTGTGTCCAACTCTTTGGGACCCCATGGACTGTAGCCCACAGGCTCCTCTGTCCATGGAATTCTCCAGGCAAGAATACTGGGATGAATTGTCATTCCTTTCTCCAGGGGATCTTCCTGACCCAGGAATCAAACCTGGGTTGCCTATATTGCAGGTAGTTTCTTTACTATCTGAGCCACCAGGGAAGCCCTGGAAATTCTAGAAAGTAAGTGCTTAGCTATATGTAACTGCTATGACTTGATGATAGTCTCCAAACATATGATGAGATTCTGACCCCAATTGCCTGTGAATGGGACCTAGTCTGGAAATAGGGTCTTTGTAGGTGATCAAGTTAAGACGAGGTCATTAGGATGAGACCTGGCCCAACGTGACCAGTGTTTTTATGTTGTTGTTCAGTCGATAAGTTGCATCTGACTCTTTGTGACCCCATGGACTGCAGCATGCCAGGCTTCCCTGTCTTCCACTATCTCCCGAGTTTGCTCAGACTCATGTCCATTGAGTCAGTGATGCCATCCAACCATCTCATCCTCTGTTGTCCCCTTCTTCTCCTGCCTTCAATGTTTCCCAGTGTCAGGGTCTTTTCCAATGTGTTGGCTCTTTGCATCAGGTGGCCAAAGTATTGGAGCTTCAGCTTTAGCATCAGTCCTTCCAATGAATATTCAGAGTTGATTTCCTTTAGGATTGATGGGCTTGATATCCTTTTAGTCCAAGAGACTCTCAAGAGTTTTCTCCATCACCATAGTTTGAGAGCATCAATTCTTCAGTGCTCAGCCTTCTTTATGGTCCAACTATCATATCTGTACATGAATACTAGAAATACCATGCTGCTGCTACTGCTGCTAAGTCGCTTCAGTCATGTCCGACTCTGTGCGACCTCATAGACGGCAGCCCCCCAGGCTCCCCCGTCCCTGGGATTCTCCAGGCAAGAACGCTGGAGTGGGTTGCCATTTCCTTCTCCAATGTATAGGTTTGAGTATATAGACCTTATAGAAAGAGGAAATCAGGACACACAGAGAAAAACAGACACAAGGAGAGTGCCATATAAGAGAAAGACAATGACTGGGGTGATTCTGCTCCAATTCAAGGAAATGAAGATTACCAGCAAACCACCAGAAGTCAGGAGACAGGCATAGAGCAGAACCCCCTCCCAGCCTCAGGGGAACCAACCCTGCCTCCACCTTGATCTCAGACTCCCAGCCTCTGGAACTGTGAGACCTTAAGTTTCTGTTGTTTTACCATGCCCTGTTTGTGGTACCTTAGGGAACCAGGGCATTAACTTTTCAGGCAGTGGCAAATGATTGACTTTGATAGAGTATATGAGTCTGCTGGAGCCACCATCACAAAATGCCATAGACCAGATGGCGTAAACAACAGGTGTTTAATTCCTCACAGTTCTGGAGATGGATGTCCAAGATCAAAGTGTCTTTGGCCCCCTGATAGCCATCCTCTAGCTGCTTCTGGTTGCTCCCTCGGCATCTCATCTTCTTATGGGGATCTCACTTGTATGGGGCTAGGGTTCCACCCACACAGCCTCATGTTAATACAATCACCTCTTAAAAGACTTTGTAGATTCGGTCATATTCAAGGTACAAGAGGCTGGGACTTCAACAGTTGAATCTGGGGGACATAAGTCAGCCCATAACACAGAGGAAAGGAATAGGGCTCTGCTACCTGAAGCAGGGGAGCAGGGAGCCGGGCATTAGGGAACAGCAGACACCAGCTCTCTGCTTGACCAAGTGAGTCATACAATGCCCGAGGACGATGCCTCAGGCCTCATCCATCCAACCCAGAGTTGGCGCCAGGACCAAGGGCATCTCTTGGAGCACAGCTTCACATTCATGAGCCTGGGCTCACTCTGGTTTCACCTGTATGTGGTTCTGGCCCTCAGTGCTGGACGAGCCATGCCTGCAATCTCCAGACCACTTCTGTGGTTGCCCTGGGCTGAGCAAAGTCCTCTCTCTAGCTGGTTGAGATGGCTACCTGCGCAGAGGCTGGGCAGAGGGGATTGAGCTGGGTCTGCTGCCCACTCCACCTGATGCTCCTTCCAAAGGGAGGCTGAAGACCCAGATGAGAGGAGGAGAGGTGAGAGGGAGAGAGAACCACAGAGAGAACGGGAGGACTGCCTTGTCTAATGCTGTTCAGGTTCTGAGGTACCTGCAAGGTCTCCAGGGTGGACCTCCTCCTGGCAACTTAAGGATCAACTTAAGTCAACTAGGCTTCCAGCCACTGCTCTGGATGTTCCGATGCAGGGGAGGTCAGAGAGCCGAGCTGGGGCCTTGCCATCCCAGGTGAACAAAATCAACCATCAGATTCTCTGCTAGATGGTCAGGAAGCTGTGCAAACAGACCCACCCCCTCCCCAACCCTCTTCATCTCTCCTCTGAGTCTCTGTTTGATTTGGGACCTATAATAGGATAATGGAAACTAAAAGCATTTTTTTTTCCTGCTAAGATCTAAACAGTAGCGACCCTAATATATTATGCCAGAGTCCAAACGCCGTGTTAAGATAAAGGGGAAATGATATATTTTTAAAGAGCTCCTATTTGCTTCTACCTTAAAAGCAACCGTGTCCGTTTCTTACAAGTAATGTTTCCTTAATTATTCATTTTCCTTGGCACTAGTTAAAGAGCCGGGTAATGACTTCTGTCTCTTTATATTTAGTCTATTATTGTTTGAAAAAGGCCAGAGGAAGGCCAGAACAGTGCAAAAATGATATTTGCTTTTTTTTTTTTAATTTTATTACCGCCGGCCAACGTACAGGGTAACATAATCACCGGCAGCCGAGAGACAATGACATTTTTATAGACCTCCTGGCAGTGCTGGAGTGTGAAGGAGCCTGACAGGTCCTTGGCTTTCCAACCTGTACTTTCAACTGTATTTCTCATCAGATTGATGGCCGGGCTACAGGCTCGAGGCGAGCCCCACATCTCCATCCAGATACCATTTTAAGAGCCCGAATAGCAGCTGTCTGTTCAAATCTGGGGATTTTTATAGATGGGAACCCAGGGCAAATGCCTGCAGGATCCCCGTTCACACAGTTCCTGTGGGGCCCTCGCCCGGGCCCCATGGAAACTCCGGTTGGCTTCTCAGATTCCTTTCGACTTCAAAGGGTGGAGAACATGATCACTGCACTGGGACACCGATGGCTCGTGAGAATTACCAACGCTTTCTCTTTAAGTAGGGTCTTTCTGCAGGGTCCTCTGAAAACTGCTTTCTGCATATGAGCCCGTGTTGCTCTTTGTTTATTGAGGATGGATTAGTGGGAGGCTGCCCTTGGTATCCCAAACCTGGGTCAGCTCCCACTTATGGGACATTTCTAGGCTGTGGATTTAACACAGAGATGGACAAACAGGGCATTTGGAACTCCTTGGCTGGGAGAGAGGAGCACTGATTGGCTGCCCCACTCGAAGACTGAACCCCTTCACTGTGTCAGAGTCTTAGCTTCATAGCCCTTTTCTATTAAAAAGAAGCTACATGAGTAAGGCTTGTATCTTCTTCATTCATTCAAGGAAGATGTATAGAAGCCCGCTACAGGCCAGGCTTTGCCTATGATGCTATTCTAGTCTGTTCCTACTTTTGCATTTTTCACTTTCCATAGATTTTCACAAATAGTCCCGGAACATTTCATGTTGAGACAGCTTCTCCTGGCTGAGTCTGGGGAATTACGGCATGTTTTTTCAACGTCATGTCTCCTCTCTCACCAAACTGGTTGTTTCAAAGCTACTGGATTCTGACAGCTTCTGACAAGTCCTGTTTATTGCTCAAAAATCTAGAGGGAATTCCACTCTGGCAGCAAGTTCCTGGAGGTTCTTCCTTAGTGAGGGTGTAGAAATGATCCCCATTTAAAAGCATGCTCAATTCTGAAAAACAGTCACTGTTATGCAAGGACTTCCCTCCCAAGGTTGAAATAAAATCACTACTTAGCATCAGAAAAAGAAAATAAGGATGCTCAAGAATGAGGGTTTTTTTTCCCAGAGGCAGGGAATTCTGCAGTTCAGCAAAACCTGAAAGGTGAGCAGAGGGACAAGGTTGACCTATGTCCAAGATTCTCTCTGGTCCTGAATTCTGCCAGCGCCAGATCTCAGTGTCCATAGAGTGTTAAAGTAATATGTCCTTTAACCACTAAACTCATCAAACTGGGGGGCCTTTCCAAGGTAGGAAGTATGTTTTCCCGATTTTTATAGTCTCAGGACCCAGCACAGTAGCTGACACCATAGCAGTATCTATTTCTTTCTCTCTCTTTTTAAAAAAAGATTTAATATGTTATTTAATATTGCTTTTAACTTATCAGAGGAGTTGTTTCCCCCAAAAGGTTAATCACAGCTGTATTGAAAGAATATTTGGGGAATGTGGCAATATTGTATACATACATACTCCACTTTATAAGTCTGCTGGAAATCCAAAGGGATTTGCCTTTGCTGAATTTGAAACAATAGCGAAAGCTATTGTGGTTGGTCCAGGACCTTTTGGAAGAAACCTTTTCTGAATCCTCCTGATTTCAGAGTCCAGTTCTCTTTTGGAAGCTTCTATAGCTGTGTCTGGAGTTAATGCAAGTAGCCTGTACCAGCAGGGAAGTAGACATGGCATTTATCAGTGAATTCCCAGATGGTTGGCTCTTGCCCTGTAAATGCTTTTTTTTTTAATGTTTATTTGTTTGATTGCTTTGGGTCTCAGAGCTTCCCAGGTGGCTCAGTGGTAAAGATTCTGCTTGCCAATGCAAGAGACGCAGGTTTGATCCCTGGGTCAGGAAGATCCCTTGGAGGAGGCCTCAGCAACCCACTCCAGTATTCTTGCCTGGAGAATCCCATGGACTGAGGAGCCTGGAAGGCTACAGTTGATGGGGTCACAAAGAGTCAGACACGACAGGGTTTCCCTCCTTGGTTTCTGAGCCTTCCTTTCTTTGTGTTTTCTCTGAAGCATCTCTGAGAGCTGTCATGTGAGTGGGTGTTGTGTCCTTGTGTGGCTCTTGGCTACACTGGATGAGCCATGGAGGGGCCTCCTGGGATACCCTGGGTCACACTGAAAAACGTCTGAGAAGCCAAAAGAAGAAGAAAGTCAATCACACTGTTTCCAAAAGAGTGAAGCAAATGTGGCTGTGGACTGTGTTTCTTGGTGAATCAGATGCTCTGCTTCAACGTGGCAACATTCAGCTGCGGTGCCCAGGCTGCCAGGGGCAGGCAGACTTCAGAGACTCTACTCCGCACAGTGGAAAGGGATTCTTCTGAGTCCCAGCCTCTGAAGTCTGAGTTGGCTGCCAGTCCTGAGGGTCTTGATGAGGAAGAAAGACTTGCTATCCGCTTGACATGGAGCACTGCAGAGTAATGGTGGGTGGCAGTGGCACCATGGTGACTGGCTACTCTGTGCTCAAGGGATATTTGAGGGCTAGGCTGCAAAGTAGAAGACTGGAGGTTGAGAGGGGGAAGAGGGAAAGATAGTAATTAGGAGAGATGCTGATAGAAAACCTGAATTTAGTTGGAAAAAACCACATTAAAAAAATTTTTTTTTTGAAATGGCCCATTTTTTATAAGGTCTTTATTGAATTTGTTACAACATTGCTTCTGTTTTACATTTTGGTTTTCTGGCTAGGAGGCATGTTGGGTCTTAGCTCCCAGCTGCTGCTGCTGCTGCTAAATCGCTTCAGTTGTGTCCAACTCTGTGGGACCCCATAGACGGAAGCCCACCAGGCTCCCCCATCCCTGGGATTCTCCAGGCAAGAACACTGGAGTGGGTTGCCATTTTCTTCTCCAATGCATGAAAGTGAAAAGTGAAAGGGAAGTCGCTCCGTCGTGTCTGACTCTTCGCGACCCCATGGACTGCAGCCTACCAGGCTCCTCCATCCATGGGATTTTCCAGGCAAGAGTACTGGAGTGGGGTGCCATTGCCTTCTGTGAGACCAGGGATCAAATCTGAACCCCCTGCACTGGAAGACAAAGTCCCAACCACTGAACCACCAGAGAAGTCCCAGAAAAAGTACATTTTTAAAGTTATTTCTAACAGAGAAAGCAGTCTACTTATAGATACTTTGAAGTAATAAAGTTTTAGTCTGCAATGGAAGATGAATTTCTTTTCAACAATTTTTGTGATTTTCCTAAATGAGTGAAAACAGTTCAGTGCCTTCCTCCTCCGTATTGGATGGTACCCAGATGGCTCCCTAGCTAGTGGTTGGTGGCCACCCCTCTACCCATGCCCAGAGGGACTGACTTACATTCAGCTTCTTTGCTGATGAATTAGTAGAACATAGCCTATCCTGTTCTTTCATGTCCCTGGTGCCTGGAAAGTGCCTGGCATATAAAAAACATATAAAAAATATCGATAGATATTTATAATATTAAACATTATTTATAATGTTTTCCAGGGAAAACATTATAGCAGTTTCTCTTTATTGTCTAAAATATTTTTATAGCATGAAAACTCTGGTTACAGATGTAATATATTTTCATGCGAGATATTTAGAAAAGACAGAAATTCAAAGAAAAATAAAACTCAGCACCAGCTTCACTGGGTGGATGTGATAGCATATGTATTTCGGTGTCTATCCTTCTAGGGGATTTTCAAAGCCTCACTGACGTAGGAGCAGCACTTGTGACATTGCAATGCCTACTTGTCAAAAGATGCTTCCAGCCCCCCTTGGCCCGAGTAGATGCAGACAGTCTCCTTGGCTCGGACTCCTCTCAACACCCAGTGGCCCCGTGTGGTTGTGTACCTGGTCCCAAGACCCAGCCTGGGAATCTCGCCCCCCCTGAAGGCAGCGCAGGGAACCAGGTCACTGAGGGCAGCAGCCAAGGGAAAGAATGTTTCCTAGGGGCAGAGCAAGGCTCAAGGACCCAGCTTCGGTGGCAGCAGTGAGAACAATTGCAAACCCAGCCTGAGTCCCCTTAGGGGACTGGTCGCACCACCCATTTCTCTCTCTGCCTGGAGATTTGGACAATACATGAATGGATGTAGAGGGAGGAGACCTCAAGAAGGACTGGACTTCTTGACAATGTCAACAGTGAAGTCTCCATCCATTAATTGAGAGAAGAAAAGCTTAGCTCTCAATTTGTCTCCGAAGATGAGTAAATTAATGTTAGTTGCTAAGTCCTGTCCAGCTCTTTGCAATCTCATGGACTGTAGCCTGACAGAGTCCTATGTCCATGGAATTCTCTAGGCAAGAATACTGGAGTGGCTTTCTACTCCCTTCTCCAGGGGAACTTCCTGACCCAGGGATGGAACCCTGGTCTCCTGCATTGCAGACAAATTCTTTACTGTCTAATGGGTCACCTTTATACAATCAGATGCTTTTTTAAAAATAATTTTTTTTTTAGAATATTTCTAAAGATTAAGAATTTGGTAGCTTGTAGGAAGTAATATTTTGGAGAAGGCAATGGCACCCCACTCCAGTACTCTTGCCTGGAAAATCCCATGGACGGAGGAGCCTGGAAGGCTGCAGTCCATGGGGTCGCTGAAGGTCGGATACGACTGAGCGACTTCACTTTCACTTTTCCCTTTCACGCATTGGAGAAGGAAATGGCAACCCACTCCAGTGTTCTCGCCTGGAGAATCCCAGGGACGGGGGAGCCTGGTGGGCCGCCGTCTATGGGGTTGCACAGAGTCGGCCAAGACTGAAGCAACTTAGCAGCAGTAGCAGCAGCAGGAAGTAATATCGTTGCTTAAATGTCTTAAGGTTTTACTTAAAATTTTTAACTTTTATTTGTTTATTTTTAAGATTCTTTTTTGCTGTGGACCATTTAAAAAATCTTTATTGAATTTGTTACAATATTGCTTCTGTTTTATGTTTTGTTTTTTTGCCCCAAGGCATGTGAGATAAGTCCCCCAACCAGGGATTGAACTTGAATGCCCTGCCTTGGAAGATGAACTCTTAAGCACTGGACCACCAGGGAAGCCCCTTAAGGTTTTAATGTATTGGTATAACTCTAATAATAGCACTTGTTCTGCATTTCAGGCATTTCCATGCGTGCTAAGAAAAGATATCTATTATAATCTACGTACTAATTACTTTGGAAGTTGATGTAACATTAGGTTGAGCTGGGTGTTACATTATTTTGGTGTGGATAGTTTCAGAACCATACTGTTCCCTTTTATATGCCTCACAAAAATACAGGAACTGAAAACAGAAACTGAAATAAAATGAGTCCAAGGATTTGCTGGTTGATTGATGTCTACTTCACCAACTTACAAAACATTTGAAATAGCTCTTTGCCACCTTGAACCTGGGGGATCCTGATTCTTCCTGGCAGAATCTCAAACTGCATTCTTGGAACAAATACTCAAATATGTTCTAAGTCCTCAACTGTCAAAAGTAACTTCAATTCCTAAATATTTGGCCTGTTTCTCGGTAGCAAAACTGTTCACACTTCCATTTCCCTTGGAATCGTCAATGCAAGGGCATTGCAATGGCATAAAAATGTTGACGACAAAACCCTGATAGTTTTTTCTGTTTTGTTTCTCAAAACTTTTTCAGTGGAAATACTTAGACTGTCAAAAACCATCACTATTATGTTATTCATCTGATATGGGAAGTCTGACAAATACCATTTTTCTGATTTAAATGCAGTAATTTCCGAAGCATTGGGATCAGAAAGGAAGGCGTGTTAATTCCATTCTTGACAACACCTCTGCTTCCTTCTTGCATGAAATCTGACTTCAGGTTCACCTTCCCAGCCCATTTTTATCTCTCCTCTGCCTTCAGCCATCTTCTCTTAGTATTTACATTGTGACTTCGTGTTACGTCAAGGGGAAACCATTAAAGATATTGAGAAGAGAAGATGCATGGTAAGATGTATACTTTAGAAAGATTTTTTTTTTTTTTGGTCATTGGACAGAGGATACATGGAAAGGGGATTAGACTTGTCAGTGAACTTGGGCATTGGCAGTGGAGGTAACAAGGACAAGGAAGAGAGATGCTTTAGAAATAGACAGTTACACCTGACAAGGATTTTTAGCCTAACATGATGACAAGGTGTTGAGCCTGTGACACTAAGAATATGTGGAGCCATAAGCAAAGAGAGGAGATAAAACAGGAAGAGGCTCCTGTAGGGAATGTCTGCGTAGTTGTTTAGTAGCTAAATCATGTCCGATTCTTTTGCGACCTCATGGACTGTAGCCCACCAGGCTCCTCTGTCCATGGGATTCTCCAGGCAAAAATACTGGAGTGGGTAGCCATTCTCTTCTCCAAGGTATCTTCCCGACCCAGGGATTGAATCTGGGTCTCCTGCAATGCAGGCAGATTCTCTACTATCTGAGCCACCAGATAGGCAAATAAGGACATATAAAATCCTCAGCAGAGTCTGGGGTGGGTGCGGGAGAAACAGGTCATGTTTTCAAAGGAGCAAGACCTGGAGGGAGGGGTGTCCCAGGGAAGAGAGAGCAATGTCCAAATTTGGGACTTACTCATCTAGAATGAGGTCAAAGAGCCTGGCTGGATTTGGCAATGAGAAGAGAGGGCTGACCTGGGAAAACGCAGCTTGGGAGGAGGGTCAGGGTGGTGTCTGACTGCAGGTTGGCTGCAGGTGCAAGAAGAACGTGAGAAAAAAGAAGTGAGCTTGACTCAAGGATAAAGATAAGGAAACAGTGATAACTGGAGGGTCTGTAGGGTTATAAAAGTTTCTTTGCTGGGTTGGGTGGTTTTGGTTTCCTTTTAATGTAGAGAGAGGTCCATTTCCAGATTTCTGTGTTTGCTTCCAAGACAGTCTTATAACCCCAATTTCATCAAGGATCATAGAAAATATGGATCATCCATTCCTGAGGATGAAGGCCTATTCTTCATGCAAGTTTAAATAAGACAGGCTTGTTTGGATCTAAGACTGTCTAGTTAATCAAGATAAATGATTTGAAACTGTTAGAAAGGCTCAGTTTTCTTTTCTTTTTCCTGGAAAATCACAGTCTGTTTATGATCAACTTAATCAGACAGGACAAGGAAATTGCACTGTATTTGGGAACATGGATGGAAAGATAAAGAGAGCCTGTGT
Source organism: Bos indicus x Bos taurus (assembly GCF_003369695.1). Classification (NCBI taxonomy): domain Eukaryota; kingdom Metazoa; phylum Chordata; class Mammalia; order Artiodactyla; family Bovidae; genus Bos; species Bos indicus x Bos taurus. The sequence goes on along the minus strand of NC_040094.1, from coordinate 33,763,002 downwards.
GTGTTTTCTGCTCTCAGAGGTCTTTTAAAACTGCTGTGGGTGCAAATCTTTTCTGCCTCACAAATGAATGGTAGTTAAAACACACACATACACACACACACACTTATACACATCATGACAACTCTGGAACTCTACAGACTATACCTCAATTTCCCCAACATCAGTCACAAATGGGATCCCATGATTAGGTTTCTTGTGTCCCAGTTCAGGAAAGTGGCATTTATCCCTGGTTCTTACCAGTTCTGTGAACCCAGAAGTCAGTTTTCCTGCTGTGCTCCATCCGACCATAGCAGGTTGTTCATAGTGTTACCAAGTCCAAACTTGCTCTGCTCGCTGCATGATAAATCAGTGAATCTAAGACCACGTCAGGTGTTGGGATGAGGAAAGGATTTTATTTGGGAGCCAGCTGACTGAGAAGATGGCAGGCTAGCACCTCAAAATAACCATCTTGTCCGGGCCTGGATGTCAGATTCTTTTATGGATCAGAGATGGGGGAGAAGGTGAGGAAACAAAGTAAAGAGACCTTGTAATTCTTGCAAATATCTCCTAGAATGGCCCTTACAGTCTCTTCATGGGTGGTATGAAGTGGAATATTTCCTGTCAAAGCCACAAACAAAGATGTCACATCTACCTGTGATTCAGGCCTCCCCACGTGTGAATTTCTGGGCCCACCATGAGCAGCAGACAGGGCAAAAATGTCACAGTTCTTCATGGGTGAGCAGGGTCAGATGATCTCCTTGCGGCAGACCATCATGAACGCCTGCTGCAAAAGTGGCAAGAGAAGGGTTAAACTCACAGAAGCAGATCCAGTGTACATTCAAAATTAACCCTTCCTGGTTACAATAGCTCTGCTATTAGAATATATTTACTCTATTGGGTAGATCAAAAATTTTATACGGTTACAGAAAAAATTAATGATAATATCGGCTAACCTGATAAATTATTATTTTTTATAATTTATTTATCTATGGCTGAGCTGAGTCTTTGTTGCGTGGGTTTTTCTCTAGTTGCAGCCAGTGGGGGCTACTCTTTAGTTGTGGTGTGCAGGCTTCTAATTGTGGTGGCTTCTCTTGTGGAGCGCAGGCTCTAGGGCGCCCAGGCTTCATAGATGCAGCGTGTGGGTGCAGTCGTTGAGGTTTCCCCAGCTCTAGAGCACAGGCTCAATAGTTGTGACCCACGGGCTTAGTTGCTCTGTGGCATGTGGATCTTCCCAGACCAGGGATCGAACCCCTGTCTCCTGAATTGGCAGATGGATTCTTTACCACTGAGCCACCAGGGAAGTCCCTGATATATTATTATGATATTATTTCTCTCATTAGAACCGGAAAGGCAAAGACTACCTTTTAATTTTACTGTTGTTGTTGTCAAATATCGCCAGTGTTTTGCATTGTGCCTGGGAGAGTCTACTGGGTACATGAATAAATGGAAAGGTAAACAACCTAATTTATACTGATTTTTCCTTACAAGAGCAGTGGCATGACATCCAGGCTTTGCTATTTGGCTACTCCGTGTGCCTGCATGATCCAAGGAGTCAAGCCTGTTCCAGGGCCCTTCCCCCCAAGAAGTATTTCTCTCCTGGAGCAGCCTGCCCTAGGCCTCTTACGCTGGTGTCAAGGGGGTCCATGTACTTCTAACACAGATGGGCCAATTTCCCTAGAAATTGAGGTTATTTTCATGGGACTCAAAAGATCTGGGATATCTCCATAGTGTATTTTGCCTTAGGTGTAATTTGTGGTTTTCCTTTTCTTGCCAGAAGTTCTGATTTCAAAAGACCACTTCAAATTAAGATGAGAGCGTCTTGATTCCGTTCATAATTCAGCACATAAATCTCCAGCTCATCCACCCTGCTACCCTTCTTGACAGATTTCTGGACATCTTTGAATCTATAGAGACTATTGTCTCAGACTGGCTGCTCCAGAATCGGAGAGGCTGATGGCCTCTTAGACTCCATTCATTGTTCAGAGTTAAGAAAGTTGGGCCTTTTCCCAGATGCGCAGAAAAAAGTTACTGTTTTTTTAGCCCAGGAGCTTGCAGGGTCTTATTTCTCTGACCAGGGATTGAACCCTCACCTTCGGCAGTAAAAGCAGGGAACCCTAACCATTGAACCACCAAAGAAGTCCCAGAAAAAAAATTTTAAATATTCTTTGCCCTGCTGGCTCTTGACCACTTTCCTTCCCTTTGCATCCAAACATCACTGATTCTGTCTCTATTCTCTATTCCTTTTCATTCCCCAATCCTTCAGTGAAAACAATGGTTCAGAATTTGAGTGTAAGTAAAAATTTTACAGTCACAAAGCCCACCGAGTTCTGTAAAATTTCTGTAGGTTTCCAGAGAGCAGAGACAGCACCACAGCTGTAGACCAACATTCCTCCAGTGGCAAGGTACAGGTCTTAATAGTAAAGCATGTGAGGAGTTTGCAATTAAGACTTAGTGCTCATGCAGTGTATCAGTCACGGATAGGATATGTCACGTTGTGTAACAAGCAGCTCTGAAGTTTCAGCAGCTTAACACGACTCCAGTTTATTTCCCACCCCTCTGTATGTCCATCATGAAGACAGGCTGATGGAGATCACATCCATTGTTGCAGAGGCAGCAAAGGACATGGCAAATTCACACACTGAATCTTACATGAGCCATCACATCTTCACTCCTTCCTTTGGTTAAAGCAAGACCTACACCTGCATCTGACTTTGAGTGTACAGAGAAGTGCAGCCCTAGCATGTGCCTGGAAGATGGAGCTAGCAAAGAGAGCTGACAGCCACCATGGAAGTTGATCGAAAATTCTACTTTTTCTTTCCTTTTAGACTTTGGAAGAAAGAACCAGGCTTGCTTGATGTTTGCACTGAATAAGACTCCAGAATCTTGAACAGTTTGGCTGGAGGAAGGTCTAAAGGAGATACTAAACCTTCTGGTTCATGGGGGAAACCTCTGGCAATTAAATGACCTATTTCATGTAGAGTGCAAAACGGAGAGAGAGGTGGCAGTTTGGTATGTAAAATTAAGGTAAAATAAATTAAACCAGAGACTTCCCTGGCAAGTCCAGTGGCTAAGACTCTGCACTCCCACTGCAAGGGGTGCGGATTTGATCCCTAGTCCCGGGAGCCAAGATACTGCATGCCTCTCAGTGCGGCCAAAAAATAAAACACAAAATAAAATAAAAAACAAATCAGGGACATGTTCAATGAATGAATGAATGAATGAGACTTCACTCAAGTGGACTTACACTTCTCTCCTATAAACATCCTCTGTAACTTTTCTTGGGTATTTTTCCATGGAGATTCTTCCCCTTTCATTCAGCTGCATTATTACAACAGGTAAGAATAAGCACTCACCCTTCTCCCTTGATAAGAAGACACCATAATCAGGTTTATCCTTCTCCCAGGAAGCTTCATAGATGGAATTGAGAGATTTATTTTTTAAATAAATGGTTGCCAAATGCTGAATGAGGGTCAATGAAGTATGAACTATGACCAAAAAAAAAAAAAAAACTTAGATTTTTATCCCAGAGCACAGAAATTTACAGATCACAAAACTCTTCTGTCCCAGTGTGTTGGGTTGTGCTTTAAAAACTCTAAAAGCAAAGCATTTGTTTTGCAGCATGAAAACAAAACAGAGATGCACAAGGCAAAGCTGAAAATCTTTCTTCTGCTGCTGCTGCTGCTAAGTCCTAGCGACCCCATGGACTGCAACCCACCAGGCTCCTCCGTCCATGGGATTTGCCAGGCAAGAGTACTGCAGTGGGTTGCCATTGCCTTCTCCGTTCTTCTGCTATGTCCAACCAACGGAGGTAGCTGATACAGACAGAGAGGACTAGTCCCTTCTTTTCTGCCTGAACACACACACCTGTTACTACAGAGTCCATTCTCATAAACACGCAGCATCTCCCCTCCCTCCCCTTCTGCCTCTTCCTCCCCACCTCCTTATCTCCCTTCCGTCATGTCCCTTCCTTCCTTCTTTCAGTTTTTCTTCGGTAAATGAGATTTCCGTACACACATTACTCAGAAACTTGTCAAATTTAATATGAACATCTCTCTAGATCAGGGTTTTTCAAACTGTAGGTTTAACCATTTGTGTACCATAAAATTAATTTACTGGGTCCTGATCGGAAATTTTTAAGTAACATAGGACAGAATAGTAATTATCAGAGAACTCACTGTAATCAAGGTAAGGATTGTTTTATGAGAATTTTGTATCGTCTTCCCACCTATAAAGGGGGATAATAATAGTGCCTCCCTCATGGTTGTTGATAGTAATAGAGTTAAATGAGCTATTATATGTTAAGTGCTTAGAACAGTAGCTAGCCCTTGGTAAGAAAATATAGCTATGTGATCATCACCATCGGCCTCTTCCTTCTTCACCTCCCTCTTCTTCTTCCTCCTCCTGTTTGGCTTTCACTTTTTGTTTAAATAAGAGGGTAGAGAAAGGCATTTTATTTGCTTTTTTAAAAATTTATAATACAGTTTTTTTTTTGTTTTTTTTTTTAAGATGTTTCCAGTTCTTTTCTTTGGCACTTGGGATCTTAGCTCCCTGACCAGTATCAAACCCAAGACCTCTGCTCTTGGAGTGTGGAGTCTTAACCAGTGGACCACCAGGGAAGTCCCTATAACACAAGTTTTATAAGCAATACATGCATCCTTTCTTGGAGAATGACTACATATTTATACTTAATTTGAAGCAACAATCAAAAGTTCAATAAAACTCAATAAAATAAAGTTGCACTCCATTTGGTCATTTAGACTAATTATGAAGGGATTGTCTATTCACAGAACAAACAGTTAAAGGCAATAAAAATTGCCAACCATCTCAGTGTAGACCACAGAATTTTCAAAGTTAAGTGGTGTTGGTGTAAGTCACTTTTGTTGTCATGAAGACTGTCTCTCAGACACCAAATGACAATTTGTCAAAAACAACTGGCAGACTTTCAGGAAAAATTCATTTCCAGTAACATTTAATCACGTTAAGGACTTAAATTACTATAAAAGAGATGTGTAGGATATTTACATTTTATCTGTCCTTTAATTTGTGCTCACCTGTGCTGCTTGTGAGATTGATCCGCTTTTCATGTCTATCCACCTTTTACGTTTTCCTCTTGAGTAAATTTCCTGTTTATTATTGTACCCCTGTTTGCCTGCTGGTTATTTGATTGTAAAAAATTAGTTTCTCTTTCTTTGTGCAACAGGAATATGAACTCACTCTCAGATATCAGCTCATATTTTTTCCCAATCTATTATAGGCCACTTAACTTTTTAAAATGGTGTCTTTTGCCATTTAAACATTGTTGACTTTTTATAAAATGCTTAGCTTTTTCATGGGTTTTGAGTTTTGTTTTTGCGTAGTAAGAACTTTCTCACTCAATGGCTAGATAAATCTTCTCCTAAATTTTCTCCCAATAATCACTATTCCTCTATTTTTATTTTTTACATTAGATCTTTAATCCACATGAAGTTTATTTTTGTCTATGGCCGGAAGTTGGAGAAGGCAATGGCACCCCACTCCAGTACTCTTGCCTGGAAAATCCCATGGGTAGAGGAGCCTGGTAGGCTGAAGTCCGTGGGGTCACTAAGAGTCAGACACGACCCAGCAACTTCACTTTCACTTTTCACTTTCATGCATTGGAGAAGGAAATGGCAACCCACTCCAGTGTTCTTGCCTGGAGACTCCCAGGGATGGGGAGCCTGGTGGTCTGCAGTCTATGGGGTCGCACAGAGTCAGACACGACTGAAGCGACTTACCAGCAGCAGCAGCAGCATGGCCTGAAGTAAGGAACTGATATTCTTTTATTCCAGATGAATAGCCAATTGTTCCAGTCTCATTTATAAAATAAATGATTCTTTCATGCCTGAATTAAATGCCACTTTTACCACATATTAAGTCCCTATGCATACTCTTGAGAGTCCCTTGGACAGCAAGGAGATCCAACCAGTCCATTCTAAAGGGGATCAGTCCTGGGTGTTCTTTGGAAGGACTGATGCTAAAGCTGAAACTCCAATACTTTGGCCACCTCATGCGAAGAGTTGACTCATTGGAAAAGACTCTGATGCTGGGAGGGATTGGGGGCAGGAGGAGAAGGGGACAACAGAGGATGAGATGGCTGGATGGCATCACTGACTCGATGGACGTGAGTCTCAGTGAGCTCCGGGAGTTGGTGATGGACAGGGAGGCCTGGCGTGCTGGGATTCATGGGGTCACAAAGAGTCGGACACGACTGAGCGACTGAACTGAACTGAACTGATGTGTACTTGGGTTTATTTCTGAACTCTTTGGCACCACTTTCTCTGACCAGTCCTGGTCAGTCCCAAATTATTTTGATTGCACCAGTTCACATATAGTCTTTGCCTCCTCTTTGTTTTTCTACATTATCTTAGCAATTCTTACATATGGATTTTTAATATAAAATTTGTGGACATCAAGGTGGGAACAAGCCTAGACAGAGTATTAAAAAGCAGAGATATCACTTTGCTGACAAAAGTCCATATAGTCAAAGCTGTGATATTTCCAGTAGTCATGGACACATGTGAGAGTTGGACCATAAAGAAGGCTGAATGGCTAAGAATTGATGCTTTCAAACTGTGGTGCTGGAGAACACTCTTGGTCCCTTGGACTGCAAGGAGATCAAACCAGTAAATCCTAAAGGAAATCACCTGAATATTCATTGGAAGGACTGATGCTGAAGCTGAAACTCCAATACTTTGGCCATCTGATGCGAAGAGCCGACTCATTGGGAAAGATCCTGATGCTGGGAAAGTTTGAGGGCAGGAAGAGAAGAGGGCAGCAGAGCCTGAGATGGTTAGATAACATCACCAACTCAATGGACACGAATCTGAGCAAACTCTGGGAGACAGTGGAGGACAGAGGAGCCTGGCTGCAGTCCATGGGGTCGCAGAGTCAGAGACGACTTAGCGACTAAACAACAGCAGTGTGGGAAAACGGGGGTGGGATGAATTGGGAGATTGGGATTGACACATATACACTACTGATACTTTGTATAAAATACATAACTATTGAGAACATACTATATGTGTGCTCAGCTGCTCAGTCATGTCCAACTCTTTGTGGCCCCATGGACAGTAGCTCATCAGGTTCCTCATCAGTTCCTGGAACTTTCCAGGCAAGAACACTGGAGTGGGTTGCCACTTCTTACTTCAGGGGATCCTCCTGACCTAGGGGCTGAACCTGTGTCTCTTGTGTCTCCTGCACTGGCTGGCAGATAACTAATGAGAGCTTACTGTATAGCACAGGGAACTCGGTGCTCTGTGGTGATTAAATGGGACAGAAATCTAAAAGAGAAGGGACGTATGTATATGTATAGGGCTTTCCAGCTGGCACTATATATGTGAAAGTTGTTCAGTCGTGTCCAACTCTTTGTGACTCCATGGATTATACAGTCCATGGAATTCTCCAGGTCAGAATACTGGAGCGGGTAGCCTTTCCCTTCTCCAGGGAATCTTCCCAACCCAGGGATCGAACCCAGGTCTCCCATATTGCAGGCAGATTCTTCACCAGCTAAGCCACAAGGCACTCGTGGTAAAGAAACTGGCTGCCAGTGCAGGAGACGTAAGAGATGCAAGTTGGATCCCTGGGTCCGGAAGATCCCCTGGAGTAGGAAATTGCAACCCACATTTCATTTCATTCTTCACATAGACCTTTTCCTATTTTTCATGTAGATTCCTTAGGAGTTTAAAGTTTCTCATGTGATCATTAATGGAATTTTAAAAACTCTTTTTCTTCTAAATGATTTCTGTTAGTATAAAGGCTATTTTCCACTTTTGTGCATTTACTAATCTTAAAAAGAACCCAAGTTTGTCCTTTAATTCTAATAGCTTTTTTAAAAATGACTATATTTTCTTGAGTGTTCTAGGCATATGGTTAGTCTATAAATATTGTTTGCTCTTTTCATTTCTAAATTTATGCCACTCATTTTATTTTCTTTTATTATTGCATTAGCTAGAGTCACCAAGAAAATGTTGCATACAAATGACGCTGGAAGGCATCTCGTTTTTTCTTTCTGGCTTCAGTGAGCTTGGTTACTATTTTACATTTAATATTGTGTTTGATCTTAGGCTTTGATAATAGTCTTTATCATGCCGGAAGCATTTCTGTTTATTTCAGCAATAGTTGTGACTGCTAAATTTATCAAATGCCTTTTCACTGCCTCCAGATTTAATTTGTTGTTGCAATGAATTTTACAGATAGATGTGTTCATATTGACCCATCTTGCATTCCTAGAACACATAACTAGTTTGAAGGCAAAGAGAGAAAAAACAGTAAAAGAAAAGGAAGAGAAAAGCTCTGTGTGAACATGTGCAAAGAAAAAGTAAGCAGACCTAAAAATGTGAATAGCAAGTGTGGTATTATTATTGATGTTTGGATTTATCAGGGAAAAAAAGCAAAACTTCCAAGAATGTGAAATAAACAAAACAAAAACAAAATCTTGTTTCCAAATAGGCCTAATTACTTTTCTGGCAAGGTACCAAGGGGAGTTCTGCCTCTGATCCCAGAGTAGATGAGTAAACTATTTTCCATCTGGTGGACAGAAGTTTTGGCATAATATTCGTGTAAAACTGTTGGGGCCAGGGGGATAAGGAACGTGGTCTTTTCAGGATTTGAAAAAGGTTACAAATACTATTTCTATACTTACTACTAAATAAGTGAATTATTTGTCTCTTCCAGTGTCCACACAGTGTCCAGGTGGTCATTAAGAAGAGTTATTTTTGGATCCCAAATCTCTTTCAAAGCTGCCCTAGTCTCTTTCCCTAGAGCCACCTCATTAGGACAGCTCTCCTAATTTCTCACCAAGCTTAAGGGCAAAGATCTAGGGGACTGAGCCTGACAGGTGGTCACTGTGGAGGCTGGCATGACAAAGCAGAGCTGGGGCAGGAGGCAGATGCAGAGGCTGCTGATCATAGAATCATGCACATTAGAATCATGCACATTAGAGACAGCTCAGACTCCAGCCCAGACAGTCTCCCTGTAACCGTCCAGGGTCAGGGCCAGTCATCTTACTTTTCAAAGTGCCTCAGCCCTGGGCAATTGTAAAGAAAATCCTGGGTTGACAACTGTGGGAGAAGTGGTTCTTAAAGAATGGTTCCTGTACCGTGTATACCAGCATCACCTGGAAGCTTGCTTGACAGGTAAACTCTGGATCCCACCTAGATGTACTGAGTCCAAAACTCTGGGTGTGGGGCCCAGCAATCTGCCTTTACTAGGCCCCCAGGGCTTTCTGATAAGGCGTGAGATGCACTATGGCAGGGTTGCTCGGTGGGTTAGAGAGCCATATCCCTGAGGGATCACTGACACCAAAGGAAAGACAATTCTGAGAAAACACTTCTTTTTTTTTTATTTAATTAAAAAATTTTTTTAATTAAAGTGTAGTTGCTTTACAATGTTGTATTAGTTTCTGCAGTACAATAAAATAAATCAGCTACACACACACATATGTATATCCCCTCCTTTTTGGATTTCCTTCCCATTTAGGTCACCACAGAGCACGAAGTGGGGTTCCGTGTGCTATACAGTAGGTTCTCATTAGTTATCTATTTTACACATAGTAGTGTATATATATCCTAATCTCTTAGTTAATCCCACCTCTGATGAATCCCCACTTGGTGTCCATACATTTGTTCTCTATGTCTCTGAGACAACATTTCTAATTGCTACAGAATGACCAGGGGTGATGGGGATCCGAGGGAAGATGTTGGCTTCAGTTGACAAGGGGAGCAGAGGTCTCCCAGAGCAGTTTCAGTGGAGAGGTGAGGGTGCGAGAGTCATGATTTTCAGGATTAAGGGAGAGGAGATGGCAAAGAACGGTGGGAGTATGTATGGCCTGTTTGTTGCAGATCCTTGGCTGAGAAAAGGCACAGCTGCTGCTGCTGCTGCTGCTGCTGCTAAGTCGCTTCAGTCTTGTCCAACTCTGTGCGACCCCATAGACGGCAGCTCACCAGGCTCCCCCGTCCCTGGGATTCTCCAGGCAAGAACACTGGAGTGGGTTGCCATTTCCTTCTCCAATGTATGAAAGTGAAAGATGAAAGTGAAGTCGCTCAGTCTTGTCCGACTCTTAGCGACCCCATGGACTGCAGCCTACCAGGCTCCTCCATCCATGTCTGGAGGTGGCAATTAAGTTCATGCAAAGAGGATGTTTGTTTTCCTTTTTTGGGGAAAGAAAAAAACGGTTTGGAAACAGAGAAGTTCCTGCAAAGAGAGAAGGATTGGTGTTTGGAAATTAAAAAAAAAAGTGATTCTTTATTTTCGGAATCAGGAAGAGATGTCCTTTTGACTAAAGTTTTATCTGGGTAAACCAGCTGTTCCTTTCCTCTGGTTTTGCATTGATATCTTGCAGCTAAAGGATACAGTTTAGAGAAAAAAGTGGTTTTCTTCCCTTGGTCTCAGTTCAGTTCAGTTCAGTCGCTCAGTCGTGTCTGACTCCCTTGGTCTAAACGTGGGGAAACAGTTCAGAGCGCTCTGTGTTTCCAGGTTTAAGGGCACCTTCTAAGGTGCCCACGTTGGGTCTCCGAGGTGCCGCTGAGAGGGGGCCCTTCTGCTGCCCCAGCTCCTCCCGCGGGCAGCATCCCCTGAAACCTTTGTCCTTGCAGGTCCATCGTCTGCCTGGAGATGCAGCATGCATGCGCACCTCACCTGCCACATCGCTGCCGCCCACCTCGACAGATTGACCTCATTTCCGATCAGCAGCTGTGCAGCCTCCTTTATTTTCTTTGCTATTTAGAATTAGTTTGGGGCTTGACTTTTTTTTTTTTAATGCAGGAGTTTCCAGAAAGGATGCTTCTTTGCAGTTTTTTGCCTTCTTGCTCATCCCCGCCGCCCAGTTTCCCCTCCACGCTCTTATTCACAAGGTTCACAGTCTTAGACCGTCTGTTGGTGCTTGTTCTCCTTCCGTTCCAGCTCATTTGCTTTGTTTTCAGATTAACCTCCCGGCTCTCTCTGTCATCACCCGGGGCACACCTGAGGGTGCTGTTTTTAGGACTTCTACTGTATATGTCTGACACAAGCTGCTTCCTGCTCTGGAAATCTCACAACAAAGAAGTCTCTTCAATTAGCATAATTACTATCGTTCCTGCAGGCATCACCCCGCCCCCAACACATCAATTCCCTGTCAGGCTCTGCAGGCTAATAAGACCCAGGACCAAACGGGATCAAGGATCAGCGGTTTTTGTTTTTTTTTTTTTACCAGCAGCAGGTCCTGGTCTCTGCTGCAGTATTCACTTCCACTGGAGTTAAGGCGAAGCGTGGAGGGTTTGGATGGTGGGGGGTTGGGGAGGAAGACTGTGATATCAGCTAGCCAAGCATTCAGAACAAGAGCAGGACCACTAGCAAAATTAGATCTTTGCTTACAAGGAAGAGATTTGTGTCTCAATGACTCATTTGTTTCAGTTTTATTTTCACTTCCTGTAAATCCTTGATACCCCAGTCAGGGACTCCATATAATATGGAGGTGAGAACCCTTTTGTAACAACCATGATGTCCTCGGTCTCCTGTTTCTGTGAGAGCATTACCATGGCACTGTTCTTTCCAGGAGGTCATCTCTCTTTAGAACTGTCACACGATTGTATGTTCCTCAGTTCTTTGTCTTGTCACAACAAAGGTTTGGAATGACGGACATTAAAGTCCGCTCGGCCTTTCACTGCTCTTGGGTCTTGGATAGACTGTGTTATAGCTCTCAGGTCATGAAAAGACTGTGTTATAGCTCTTAGACAAATCAGTGTTAAGCTCAGTGTTACAGCTCTATTTTATTTAGAAGATAGCAGGAAAATCCATCTTTGAGGCATGAGGGCACGTCGACCCAAAGACGCAAAGAGAAGAGCACCCTAGCGCGGGAGAGAGACAGAGAGAGAAAGCTAGCTTTGGCTCCTCTTTTTATATGTTTTTCTCTCCCTGGGCCTGTCCTATGTAAATTGGGCCGGCCAGGAGTGTTGTTTGTTTTACCTGAGGTCCTCACTCGGTCCTCGGACCTTCTTTTGTTTTATTTTCGCGGGCTTTTCCCTTCCTTGTCTTTTAGCCACCGCCATTTTGGACTCCTTTTCCCTCTTCTACCTACCTAACATTCCCCCCTCAAGAGATGGGAGGCCCAATTTTTTGGGAATAGGGGCGTCGAGGTCTTTCTGGCTACTTCCTGCTGAACTGGGATGGCGAGGGGTATTGGGCCTCCTCCTCTTGCTAGTCTCAAGCCTCAGAGTCCTTATAGCAGTGTCCATCTAAGGGTGTGTGATATTTTCCGTTGTCTGCTGTAGTTTTATATCTTTGTTGAGTTGGCACTGCATGTTGTAGCTGGTTGACCTGGGCAGAGACAAAACAGGTTAGACAATTGACAGTACATGGAATAATCATAAGCATCATCAATATAGCATAACAAGGACTAGTAGGTGCATTAGCCAATTTTAAATTCACATCGCCAGGATGGCTCAAGTCCCTCCTTTTTTAGGAATCAGAAGATCTATCTCCTGTCTGTTTTGGAGTACTATCTCTACCAAGCTGTGTTGGCTGTTTAGAGATATTCTGAGAAATCTTATCCCCAGAAACCAGATTTTGGGGGTGTTCATTAGAATGGCACTCATTTGTAGTCCTGAATAGGTATCTGAGATCTCCCAGGGGCTCACAGGTGTATTGAGTGTCCTCTTCTGTTTTTTTCCCATGGCTTGACTCGTGAGTAGTGAATCCAGGAGTCATGTCCTGGTACCTTGACTGCTGTGGGGGTAGAAAGTATTACAGGGTAGGGGCCCTTCCATGTGGGCTGGAGTTGAGCCTTTGGGGACCCATCTTTCCAGACTTTAATTAGGACTTGAGTCCCTGGAGCAATAGTGGTGACTCCTTAGAATCTTTTGGGTCCTGGTTCATACCCCAAAGGTGTATATCCTGTTGGAATTGCCCAATGGCCATGGTATAAGACTGGAGGATCTGAACCTCTGGATCTAAGAAGAGGTCATTGACATAAACAAAAGGTCTCCCATATAGCATCTCACAGGACTAAGACCAATCTGTTCCTTAGGGGCAATGCGGGTGCGGAGGAGAGCTATTGGTAAAGCCTCCTTCCATCCCAGGGAGGTCTTATGGTTTATCTTTTTTATCACTGATTTTAATAATTGGTTGGCTCTTTTTACTTTTCCTGAAGATTGAGGCCTCCAGGCACAATGGAGATAATAAGTAATGCCCAATGCTTTTGAGACCCCTTGGGTGACCTTAGAAGTAAATGATGTTCCATTGTCATTTTGTAATGACCTGGGCAGAACAAATCTTGGAATGATTTCATGGAGCAGTTTTTTTTACCACCTCCTCAGCCTTCTCAGTCAGGGTGGGAAAGCCTTCAATCCATCCTGTGAATGTATCTATCATGACTAATAGGTATTTATACCCTTGAGAAACTGGCATCTGGGTGAAGTCCATCTGCCAGTCTTCTCCTGGGTGGGCCCCACGTCGTTGGACGGGCTGGGCCAGCTGGGGTCTTCGAGCTCCTTGGGGGTTGTTTAATTGGCAAGTGGGACAAGAGAAGACCACCTGTCTTATAGTTGTTTGGAAGCCTGTTCCTCTGAAGGACCTTTCTAGTAATCTGTGGAGGGCCTTTTCTCCTAAATGAGTGGTGGCATGTAAGGACTTAACCAGCTTCCATTGGAGGGTTCCAGGCAGAAAAAGGAGTCCCTCCTTTTGGAACCACCCCATACGACCTTCTTGAAAGCCCTCGCTCTTAGCTTTAAGAGTCTCACCTTCAGCATATGAAGGAGTTTCTGGCAAATTAGTCTGTGTAACTAAGGTGGTGATCCCTATTAGGTCATGGTTCTGTAATGCTGCTCTCCTAGCTGCCTGATCAGCTGCTTGGTTCCCTCATGCCACTTCTGTGCTCCCTTTTTGGTGTCTTTTACAGTGGGAGACTGAAACCTCAGTGTGCAGATGGACTGCCTCCAAGAGTCTAAGAATGTGATCACCATATTTGACTGGGGACCCTTCGGTGGTCAAGAGGCCCCTTTCTTTCCAAATAGCCGCATGCGCATGTAGCACCAGAAAGGCATACTTGGAGTCAGTGTAAATGGGTATTCTTTTTCCTTTTCCCAGCTCTAAAGCTCGAGTCAGGGCTATGAGCTCAGCTAATTGGGCTGAAGTACCTGGTGGCAGAGGCTTGGCCTCTATGGTCTCAAAATTGGAGACTACTGCATACCCGGCTCTTCTTTTTCCATCCAAGACAAAGCTGCTTCCATCAGTGTACCAGATTTCCTCAGGATTGGTCAGAGGATCTTCTGACAATCCCTCTTGGGGTTTTGTCCAGTGGTCCAAGGTTTCTAGACAAGAGTGAAAGGGGAGAGAGCCCTCGGGGGTAGGCAGGAGGGTGGCTGGGTTAAGAACCTCACAAGGGGATATAGTGAGGCCTGGATTTTCCATCAGCATTACTTGATATCTGAGGATTCTTTGATTAGACATCCATAAATGGCCTCTCCCATTTAGGAGTTATTTTACTTGGTGGCTGGTAAAAATAATTAGTTTGCCCCCAAAGGAGAGTTTTAAAGCATCTTCTATCATGATTGCAATAGCTGCAAGATTTCGAAGGCAGGGGGGCCAACCTCGGGTAGTTGGATCGAGCCTCTTGGATAAGTAAGCTACAGGCTGGGGCTCAGATCCCAACCTTTGAGTTAACACTCCCAAGGCTATTCCTCTCTTTCATGGACATAAAGTTGGAATGTTTTTTCTGGGTCTGGCAACCTCAAGGCAGGTGCCTGAGTTAAGGCCCGTTTTAGTGTAGCCTCTGTCTTCTTTTGAGGAGTTCCCCACATCAGTGGGATTGAATCATCTTGTCCCTTTAAGCTTTCATATAAGGGCTGGGCAATTAGACCATAGTTGGGTATCCCGATTCTACAATACCCGGTTAGCCCCAGGAAAGCTCGCAATTGTTTTCGAGTCGTGGAGAAGGGCAACTGGAGGATTCCTTGTACCCGATCGGAGGACAGCCTCCTGGACCCGTGTGTAATCTTAACTCCCAGGTAAATGACCTTTGTCTCGACCATCTGTGCCTTAGCATGGGAGACTTTATATCCCCTTTCTGCCAAGAAGTTTAGAACCTGAATTGCATGTTGTTGGGCACTTTCTCATCTGGAGAGCAGATTAGTAAGTCATCTACATATTGTAATATTTTCCCATTAGGTCCCAGGTCTAGATCTAGGAGATACTGGCTAAGGGCCTGTCCAAACAGGTGGGGGCTATCTCTGAACCCCTGAGGTAATACTGTCCAAGTCATCTGTTGGTGTTTTTCTCCTGGGGCCTCCCACTCAAAGTCAAAAAGATATTAGGATTCTTTAGCCAGTGGTATGTAAAAAAATGCATCTTTGAGATCCAAGACTGTAAACCACTTGGCACTGGGTGGGATTTCTCCCAAGATTACATAGGGATTGGGTACTGTGGGACGGAGGGGGACTACAGCTTTATTTATGATCCGGAGATCTTGAACCATTCACCAGGTTCTGTCTTTTTTCTTTACTGAGAGGATTGGGGTGTTACATGGCAAACTGGTGGGGACCAATAGCCCACAAACAAGGAATTTATTTATTAAAGGCTGTAGTCCCTCCCGAGCCTCTCTTTTGAGAGGATATTGTTTCCAGTTAGGAAACCGAGTGGGATCTCGGAGGACAATGATGACCGGTTCAGCTTGGTGGGCTCGTCCAGGAATCCCCTGATCCCACACCTGGGGGTTAATTTCGTCTTCCCATAGTTTTTGGTCCCTCTCTATTGAAGGTGTAACGGGTTCTTCAGTAGTAACCAGGAGCTGTGGAGCTCTAGGGGCTGAAAAACTTCCATCACAAGGGTGGTCCCCAGTGTAGTGAGTATATCTCTTCCCAATAGGGAGTAGGACACTCAGGGACCACCAGAAACTTGTGGGAAAATATTTGTCCATCCCAGCAACAAAGAAGTGCTCGGGTGAATCTTTCAGTAGTTGCTTTTCCTGTAGCACCCAAAATGGTACAGGTTTGGGAGGAGAAAGCTCCAGAGTAGGAGATCAAGACAGAGTAGGTAGCCCCTGTGTCAACCAAGAAATTCTTGGACCTACCTGCCACATCCAGTTGCACCCTTGGCTCCAGCCCTGTGATGGTTATCTGTGACAGGTGGGCTGGCTGGAGCGGGCCGCTTCAGTCCTCTTGAACCATCGTGAGGGTAGGCTTGGCGCTTGAGGCTCTTGGGTCCTGAGGGCAGAGTGCCGCCCAATGTCCCAGTTGATGGCATTTGTGGCAAGCCATTCTAGGAGACTTGTCACAGTTTGGACACTCTTTGGCCCAATGTCCCGCCTGTCTACAGATCAGGCATTTGTCTCGTGCCTTGTCCTTCAAGGACTTGGGGTTTGCCATAGGGCTTCTCTGGAGGGTGGCCAGCATCTGGGCATGCCTTGTCTCTTTCTTTCTCTCCCTCTCCTGGGCCTTGGCCTCCTTCTCCTGTTCTCTGTTATAAAAGGTATTGGTGGCTGTCTGGACCATCTCATCTAAAGAGGCAGCAGGGTCCTGCTGTTGTAACTTAATTCTGTTATCTGATGCACATTGGGACAGGAATTTGTCCTTTAAAATCACCTTTCCCGCATAAGAGTCTAAGTCCAGACTGGTAAACTTTTGGAGTGCCTCTTTTAGCCTTTCCAGAAAGGCAATGGGGTTCTCACTGGGCTCCTGAGTTATTGCTGAGACCCGGGCATAGCTAATTACCTTTTGTTGGACTGCTTGCAGTCCTGCCTTCACACAGGTTAGAAAATGATCCATTTCCCAGGTGTGCTCAGGGTCATTATAATTCCAATTAGGATCAGAGGAGGGGACTGCAGTTTCCCCTACTGGGTATCTGCCACTGGACATGTGAAGCCCTGTTGCATACCTCCGGGCTTCCTTTAAGACCCTAGTATGTTCAGGGTCAGATAAAGTTTGACTAAATATGACCATGATGTCTTTCCACGTCAAGTCAAAGGCCAAGGTAATATGTTGGAATGTATCTATATATTTGCCTGGGTCATCTGTATAGCTTTCCAGGTCTTGTTTGATCTGTCTTAGTTCTAAGAGGGAGAAGGGCTTATGGACCCGGGTTGGTCCGAATTCTCCTCCAGTTTCAACTAAGGCACATACTTGAGCTGGCTTTTGTGGAGGGGGTGCTCCTGGATATGGGGGCACGTTTGGATACAAGGAAGGAGCACCAGGCAACTCAGGAGCTGTGGGAGGTGAGCCTTCATGGGGGGGTTCCTTTTCTTGGTTGCCTGGGCCTAACACCATTTGCCTAGTGGGCTCACTTTTAGGGCGTACAACAATCCCATACTTAAGACAGAGTTCCTTCATGTCTGTTAGTCGGAAGAAAATTTGCACATAGGGGATGTCTGTCCATTTTCCTTGTCTTTTGCAGAATAATTCTAATTGCAGGATGGTATTGTAATTTAAAATCCCATCCTCAAGCCAGTGTTTCTCATCCCCCAGTGGATACTGTGGCCATGCAGTGGCACAAAAGAATTTCAAGTGACTTCTCCTTAGAGCTAGAGGGTCGAACAGCTTCCAGTTATCAAGATGCATCTCAAGGGCATCTGCTGGGAAGTGGATTGGTTATTTCCCATTTGAAAGACAGTCATGACAGGGAGAAAGGAAAAAGACCTCCTTCGATTTTCATGGGTGGACTTCCTTAGGGGTGAGTCTTTCTGAAGCTTATCCTACCCAGAACTGTTGCAACCTGAGAGCCAGGCGTCCCCGGGTCAGGGTGCAGATCCCCAGGCAGGCTGAGGCGTGACAGCCTCCTAGAGATTGAATCCCCGGGCAGGTCGAGGCATGACGGCCTCCTGAGAATCGGGTCCCTGGGCAGGTCGAGGCGTGATGACCTCCTGGGACCCCGGGACTGGTGGATCCCCGAACAGGTTGAGGCACGACAACCTTTTGAGGACCAGATCCCTAGGCAGGTCAATGCGTGATGACCTCCTGGGACCCCTGGACTGGAGTTGGACGTCCCCAAGATCTCCAATGTGATCAGTACTGGGTAGGATTAGGGGGTTGGATATTATACGGTATTTACCTCCCGAGGCCAGCTATTTTCTGGTTGTCCCTCCAGAAGATTGTAGAGGCAACCTTGTGGGCCCAGATGGGGCTCAGGAAAAGAGCATGGAACAGGAGGGAATGGGGCAGAGCACAACCTTTGAAAGAATGACATAGCACAAGGGTATAACATAAACCAATTAAAATCAATTGGGTCCAAGATGACAAGTCAAATTCAAGTAAACCTTAATCCCCAATCTATAAGCCAACAGACACACCCAGAGGTGGCAGGACAGCTCCAAGGCACAAGGTTAAAAGAGGGAGGAGTGTGTGGTTCCCCAATGGCTGGGATGACCCTCCCACTCATTAGCATATGAATTTACCCCCATGCTCGCAAAACCTAGCCAGGCCACATTTCATGGCCAGTACCCTGTAGAGTGGGCGCTTCTTTCTGAATCTTAACAAGTCTACCTCTTATCTATCGCTTTGACTCTCAATGAATTTTTGCAGGGAGACCTCAGAGCCTGAGCTTTATTAGGTCCTGAAGCTGGGCATCCTGGGTTTTGGTCGGGCTCAAGTCTTGGGAAAGAGAGCTGAAGGACAGGAGGAAAAAGCAGTGGGAAAAACGTGCGAAGGAATCCCCTTCATACCCTGCTAGAAAATTTGCTAAATATCTGACCGGTGCTCACAGTTTCATTGGTCTGATCCTTGGCACAGAGAAGAGAAAGGACAGAAGAACCCCCACCGGCTTGTGTAACAGCTACTGGGGCTCAGCAGATAGCACCTTTGGGATATGCTGATGAGTAGCCTCTCCAGAATCCCTCAATTGTGCCCACTCCTGCCGGTTTGCGGGAAGTTCGAGGAAACAAGAAATGAGAGATTGTAAAGGAATTAAGATTTCGTTAGGCATGTCCCTCCAGCCATAGGAGCGAGGATCTCCTACCTTAACCAGAGGTCTTCTGGAATCAGACTGGGCTGTGTGAGCTTTCTGCTGAGTTCGTTTTTCGCTGTCCGGGTTTCCAGCACGATGGGCCTTCCCCTGCGCTGGGTTTTCTTAGCCTTCTGGTTCTACAGCGGGAACTTTCGCTGAGTTGGGCTCCTGCTGTGCTTGGCCTCTTCCACGCAGAGGTTGTTTCAGCAGGTTAAACCCGAGTCACGGCACCATAGATGTCACGCGAGTGTATATTCCTCGGTTCTTTGTCTCCTCACGACAAAGGTTTGGAATGACGGACATTAAAGCCCCCTCGGTGTGTCTTGGATAGACCGTGTTATAGCTCTCAGGTCATGAAAGGACCGTGTTATAGCTCTTAGACAAATCAGTGTTAAGCTCAGTGTTACAGCTCTATTTTATTCAGAAGATAGCAGGAAAATCCATCTTCGAGGCGTGAGGGCACGTTGATCCAAAGACACAAAGAGAAGAGCACCCCAGCGCGGGAGAGAGACAGAGAGAGAAAGCTAGCTTTGGCTCCTCTTTTTATATGTTTTTCTCTCCCTGGGCCTGTCCTATGTAAATTGGGCTGGCCAGGAGTGTTGTTTGTTTTACCTGAGGTCCTCACTCAGTCCTCGGACCTTTCTTTGTTCTATTTTTGCGGGCTTTTCCCTTCCTTGTCTTTTAGCCACCACCATTTTGGACTCCTTTTCCCTATTCTACCTATCAGAAGCATCACGTTCTATGGGGTAGTAGTGATCTTTGCTATATTTTATAAGCTCCAGGGAATCACGCAGGCCCAGATCTCAGTTGCAGGATGTCTTTTATCAAAACAAAGGAGCAGGTTTAGGATCCTGGAAATGAAGTTTCACTGATAACCAAAACAACCTGGTTGATCATTATTTATAATACTTGGTGCTTTTTAAAAATGGTCCTTTGACTCTAGCATAACTTCAGATCAGATCAGATCAGTCGCTCAGTCGTGTCCGACTCTTTGCGACCCCATGAATCCCAGCACACCAGGCCTCCCTGTCCATAACCAGCTCCTGGAGTTCACTCAGACTCACGTCCATTGAGTCAGTGATGCCATCCAGCCATCTCATCCTCTGTCGTCCCCTTCTCCTCCTGCCCCCAATCCCTCCCAGCATCAGAGTCTTTTCCAATGAGTCAACTCTTCACATGAGGTGGCCAAAGTACTGGAGTTTCAGCTTTAGCATCCTTCCTTCCAAAGAAATCCCAGGGCTGATCTCCTTCAGAATGGACTGGTTGGATATCCTTGCAGTCCAAGGGACTCTCAAGAGTCTTCTCCAACACCACAGTTCAAAAGCATCAATTCTTTGGCTCTCAGCCTTCTTCACAGTCCAACTCTCACATCCATACATGACCACAGGAAAAACCATAGCCTTGACTTAGATGGACCTTTGTTGGCAAAGTAATGTCTCTGCTTTTCAATATGCTATCTAGTTTGGTCATAACTTTCCTTCCAAGGAGTAAGCGTCTTTTAATTTCATGGCTGCAGTCACCATCTGTAGTGATTTTGGAGCCCAGAAAAATAAAGTCTGACACTGTTTCCACTGTTTCCCAATCTATTTCCCATGAAGTGATGGGACCAGATGCCATGATCTTCGTTTTCTGAATGTTGAGCTTTAAGCCAACTTTTTCACTCTCCTCTTTCACTTTCATCAAGAGGCTTTTTAGTTCCTCTTCACTTTCTGCCATAAGGGTGGTGTCATCTGCATATCTGAGGTTATTGATTTTCTCCCGGAAATCTTGATTCCAGCTTGTGTTTCTTCCAGTCCAGTGTTTCTCATGATGTACTCTGCATATAAGTTAAATAAGCAGGGTGACAATATACAGCTTTGACGTACTCCTTTTCCTATTTGGAACCAGTCTGTTGTTCCATGTCCAGTTCTAACTGTTGTTTCCTGACCTGGATATAGGTTTCTCAAGAGGCAGGTCAGGTGGTCTGGTATTTCCATCTCTTTCAGAATTTTCCACAGTTTATTGTGATCCACACAGTCAAAGGCTTTGGCGTAGTCAATAAAGCAGAAATAGGTGTTTTTCTGGAACTCTATTGCTTTTTCCATGATCCAGCGAATCTTGGCAATTTGATCTCTGGTTCCTCTGCCTTTTCTAAAACCAGCTTGTACATCTGGAAGTTCACGGTTCACATACTGCTGAAGCCTGGCTTGGAGAATTTTGAGCATTACTTTACTAGTGTGTGAGATGAGTGCAATTATGCGGTAGTTTGAGCATTCTTTGGCATTGCCTTTCTTTGGGATTGGAATGAAAACTGACCTTTTCCAGTCCTGTGGCCACTGCTGAGTTTTCCAAATTTGCTGGCATATTGAGTGCAGCACTTTCACAGCATCATCTTTCAGGATTTGAAACAGCTCAATTGGAATTCTATCACCTCCACTAGCTTTGTTCGTAGTGATGCTTTCTAAGGCCCACTTGACTTCACATTTCAGGATGTCTGGCTCTAGGTCAGTGATCACACCATTGTGATTATCTTGGTTGTGAAGATCTTTTTTGTACAGTTCTTCTGTGTATTCTTGCCATCTCTTCTTAATATCTTCTGCTTCTGTTAGGTCCATACCATTTCTGTCCTTTATCGAGCCCATCTTTGCATAACTTAGATAATGTTAAAAAGAAGGCACCAAGCTCACATACATGAGCTGACGTGTAACAGCTGTAATCCGCATACATGGATTAGCTGTACTTGGGTATTGGTCCGCACAATATAGATTCCTGACTCTGCAATGTATTCTGGCATAGAATTTCTAAAGTTCTAGTCTGAAATATTTGCATTTTTTAAAACTGTGTTTACTTTCCCTGATGCTGGGAAAGATTGTAGGCAGGAGGAGAAGGGGACAGAAGACGAGATGGTTGGATGACATCACCGACTCAATGGACATGAATTTGAGCAAAGTCTGGGAGATGGTGAAGGACAGGGAAGCCTGGCATGCTGCAATCCATGGGGTTTCAAAGAGTCAGACAGGACTGAGTGACTGAACAACAGCAATAACTGTTTTGTTCTGTTGCCAGTAATAAGGAGATGAAATATGTAGAAGCTAAGAGAGAGAGAGAGAGAATTTTATTGGCATACTTCTCTTAGCCCAGAGGTAGTTTTAGCTTGATGTATGGTTTAATCTGTAGGTTCAAATGAAATGATCAGAACTTGATTTCTCCCCTTTCTTGTTTGTGGGATTTGGTTTGGTTGATATTTTTTCCTCAAGTAGGCTCTTTCCTCTTAGTGACAAAATAGCTGCAGAAGTTCCAGCCTATGAACTTGGATTTTGTGGGCAGGAGCATGGGTTCTGTGGTTAGGATCACCTGGATTCTAATCTTACTAATCGGGTGACTTTATCCAAGTTACCTTTCATTTCCTCAGCCTGTGAAAAAGTCTCCTAATAAAGTGTCTCTCTTCTGGTGACTGTGAGGATTAAATCAGATAATCTATGTAAAGTGCTTGAAGGTTCCTGGTGCCTAGCACCTACAGAAAAGACAGAGGAGAATTCCCCCAGCATCTTCATTTATACCTGTTTTCTTCTTATCTCCTGTTACAACAGAGGACTATTCCTCCTCTTCATAAAGGCCAGCTTCCTTCTTGTTCTCAAGTCTCTCACTCTCTCCTTTGTAAACATTTTGTTTCTTTGGTCTCCATATCCTGCATTGTGCATCCTTCACTCTGAACTAGATGTTTTCAAAATGCAAACATGAGAAGAGCAGAACTGTACTAGAGTCAGAGTCACAGGTTAGTAAAAGCCAGTTCCAAGCATTTCTTTCCATGTTTAGGTACAGTGATACCACATGGGTAGCTGGAAATCAATCCCCATGAGAGCCTTTATGCTGCAGATATTGGCCAATGCTGCACTACAGACCAAAGTTTGACTCCAGGTAATTGGTTAAACATTTACCAATGCACCACTGATAAAAACAAATAAGTATAACACATTAAAAATGAACAAATCCCAAATTTTCCTGGAGTCCAAATCCTCTTCCTTAACCTTAACAGCCAAGCATCTCCCAAGGGGGGGTCTCTATGCTATCACCCTCTACCCCACCATATTTATCCTTCAATTTCCCACATTAGAGATTTTGCCCCTAATATGCAAGGATCTGAAACACCTTGCCAAGGGCTCTGAGGACCTCTTGCTTCCTGAACAAGTGGATATCACTTTGTCTTTATCCAACATATCAAATAAAAAAATGTTCTTAGATGCTTTTGGCATTAATGATGGCTACATCCTTCTTGGAACATTTTTATGCTTGGCTCATAATTCAAAGATTTTTTTTCTTCTTTTCTCAACTGGATCTTTTTTTCTTAGATCCTTATGAGATTTCTTATGATCCTTATGAGATAGATGCAGATTTGATTCCAGGATTGGGAAGATCCCCTGGAGAAGGGAAAGGCTATCCATTCCAGTATCCTTGGGCTTCCCTTGTGGCTCAGTGGTAAAGAATCCACCTGCAATGCAGGAGACACAAGAGATGCAGGTTCGATCCCTAGGTTGGGAGGATCCCCTGGAGAAGGGAAAGGCTACCCATTCCAGTATTGCGGCCTAGAGAATTCATGGGGTTGCAAAGAGTCGGACATAACTGAGCGACTTTCACTTTCAAAGTGGTTCTTTTTTTCTTAGTCCCTTATGCTTACTCCTCCTTCTTTGTTTAGTTGCTAAGCCATGTCCAACTCTTTTGCGACCCCGTGAGCTTTAGCCCGCTAGGCTCCTCTGTCCCTGGCATTTTCCAGGCAAGAATACTGGAGTGGGTTGCCATGCCCTCCGCCAAGGAATCTTCCTGACCCAGGGATCTAACCTACATCTCTTGTGTCTCCTGCATTGCAGGCGGATTCTTTACCACTGAGCCACCAGGGAAGCCCTCCTCCTTTACTAAATTTTGAACCTGTTGAGGTTCCTTGAGGCTTAGATATTAACTTTCTCCTAGGTGAGTGTCTTTGTTCTTCTCTGTTTAAGTACCATTTTGATAGTGGTCATTTTCAAATTTCTCTAAAGTCCAGGCCTTTCTTCTGAGTCCAGATCCACTTCAACTCCCTGATTTATTCATTAGGATGTCACAGAGAACACTTGAACTTAGTGCAACCCAAACAAAATTCCTGATTTTCCTCCTCCCCCCAAACCCCTCAAATTCCCAACATGACACACAGTCAGGAGACTTTCCTGAATCCACGTGTGTTACCACTTAAAGGGTTCAGCTTGAAAGCATAGGAGTCATTTTTGATTTTTCCTTTTCTCTCAACTGATGCCCAAACTATCATCAAATCCCTTCTGTTTTCTCTCCAATTGCCCTCTTTTCTTCAAATCTACTGTTGCTACATTAGTCCTCAGCTGCCGTGGTTCCGCTAGATTTTCAGAATTCCTCCTTCTCTCTCTTCCGGTTATATTGCCTTTTTCTTTAGTCCCTCGTTACATGCTTCTGAACCTGGTGGGCTGCAGTCCATGGGGTTGCAGAAGAATCCGACACGACTTAGTGACTAAAGAGCAGCAACCACCTCCCTCTGAGCCTTTGCACATGCTGTTCCTTCTCACCTGGCAGTTCCCTCTCTCTGCTCTTCACCTGGTTACTCTTGCTCATCTTTTTCCACTCAGCTGAATTCCTGATACCCCCTCACTGAGGCAGGTGCTTCTTTTAGGCTGAATTCCCCCACCGAATTCTTTACTTTGGAGACATTGATCATAGTTGCATCTTTACATTTTTATGAATTAATGAATGCCTATCTTCCTCATCTTTTCATGATGGTTCTCACAGCAAGAATACTGGACTGGTTTGCCATCCCTCCTCCAGTGGACCCTGTTTTGTCAGAACCCTTCACTATGACCCCCGTGCATCTTGGGTAGCCCTGCCCAGTATAGCTTCCTTGAGTTATGCAAGCCCCTTCACCATGACAAGGCTGTGAATAACAAGATCTTCCCCACTGATCATAAGAATCAAGAGGGCAGAAGCGGTTCCTTGTTTTATCCCCAATGTCTTGTAAGCCCAGTAAGACATTCGATACATAGTTGATGAGTGAATGAATAGAAATGGTATTATAACACTAGTGTCAAGTTCATAGGAAGATGAGACCCTCTGAGCCAGTGAGGTCAGGGGAACTGGGGAACCCACAAACTCCAAGACCTTCAGGCCAAAGGCCCCCAGTCACAGAGAAGAGAACTTGGCAGCAAGTGACTGTAAGGCATGTTGACCCCCCAAATCCCACTTCCCAAGAACCATGGGATGTCTTTGGAAGGTTTCTCAGGTCAGCTCTGCATCTGAGTGTGCCCTCGGCTTCCACCAGTGCATGTTGACCCTTGATCACCTGGGCAAAAAGCAGCAGAGTGTTAGCTTCTCATCATACCTAACAGATGGCTGTTCAGCACATCTACTGTTTACGTAGATCTCATCTGAGACCCAGTTTTCATAGCCTTGGATTTTTATTTTCCTTTAAATTGTATTCAGGTTTGATCTTCTCACCCTACAGTTCCTCCTACCTTAACTGCACCCTGAAACTGTGTCTTATTTTAAATCAATCATCTTCCTACCTCTTCTGGAATATCCCCGGCTACATTGCACCAGATTTTGTAGGAATGCATCCCAAAGCTTCCCTCAGTGCCTCTATTTTTCAGGTTCTTCTCTTTAAATTCTATGTGGTGCCTTACACAGAGCTTATTGCAACCTCCTGACCTCCTGATGGAGTTAGCACTTTCACTCAAATCACCTCCAATTTGAAACAATTTGTGATTCCCATAATACGCTCACTTCCCCAGTTCTTCTGAATTGTACTTTTAAAAAAGCTTCCGTTTTCTTATCAGAAGCAGCTGAGAAGGAGAGAAGAAGAAGAAAATCTATCTCCCATAGGAGGAAGGGTGCAATAAGATTGTCAGGGTTTTGTATAAGGATTACAGAAAATCAGAACTAAAAAGGAATGTTTTACACAAGACCAAAGAATGTTAAGGCCACCCTGGTGAAGCCATTGCCAAGGGCACTGTGCTTAATGCTGATCTAGTACAGGTCGTCAACTGCTCTATTTCATTCATCTGCAAATGTTTAATATGCTGCTAAATTGTACTCTTTTGGCCACCCCCCCCCCCCCCCCATCAATCTCTTTTTTGGCAGCATCAAATCAGCCATTCATTGCCTGCGTTCGGCAGAAATGAGGTACAATTGATGTCAGGGTTGCATCACCAGTGTTATAACCTGGCATTTGTTATCATCTAGACACACCTTGTGCTGCATTTACCTGGCTTCATGCAATCTCTAGTCCACCTGTTGTCCCTCCCATTGTTATTTCCTGTTCTCCCTGTCTGCATATCTGCAATGAGCCTTTTGGGGACAGAATCATGTTCCAGCCCTTTCTGACTCTCCAGATGTAATGACCGGGCTCCAGGGAAGTTTTTGTGTTTATCTCCTGTCTCTTCCCAGAGGGGCTCTTAGGGAGAGGGGTTATTTTCTTGTGAATTAGAAAGTAGCAACCTTTCCCAGCAGTGATGAAGAAACTCTTCCCCTGTCTGCTGCACACATTCAAGCCACGTTTGGTCAGCGTCATAGGCACGTGATTTTCATACACAACGCTCACTGACTTAGCGTTTACACTGATAGACTTGTAGTTAATCTGGTCCTTAAAGTTGAGGCACCGTAGATAATCTGCTTTGGAACTACCTTAACAAACGGTGGTGAGTTTATTTCTTTTATTCTGTTGGATATGAAAGTCTTTGAGAAAACATAAATAGGGGAAATCTAAGTTATCATTTTCACAGAATTTCTTTTCCAAACATAATGCTATTGGAAGAATGGCTGTCTGCACCCTTCCTCCAGGACTTCCCAGCTGCTAGATTTCATTCTTTGCTTTGAGCTCAGAAGTTCACTCAGTTAAAAAGGGGACAAAGACAATTCTAGATCTTGCCATTATTTTTCCCAAAGCCTTGCGTGCATGCACGCATGTTAAGTGGCTTCAGTTGTTTCTGACCCTTTGCAACCCCATGGACTGTAACCCTCCAGGCTCCTTTGTCCACAGAATTCTCCAGGCAAGGATACTAGAGTGGGTGAGCATTCCCTTCTCCAGGTGATTTTCCCGACCCAAGGGTCGAACCTGTGTCTCCTACAGCTCATGCATTGGCAAGCAGATTTTTTACCACTGAGCCACCAGGGAAGCCTGAAAAGAGCCTTGGGAATGGTTTGATCCTAGGTTCTCCTCTCTTTGCATAAGAGTCTTGGGTGGAAAATAGTGGTCAAGGGGCTTTCCTGAGGTCTCACACTTCTGGATTTCAGGAATCTTTTGCTTAATCAAGGTTTATTAAGAATCCGATGCTCCAAGTGTTTTAGTGACTTGCATAAATTCAGACCAGGCAGAACTTCGCACAGGGACATAAAGCCCAGCAGAGCAGTTAGGGATGGTGGAGCAAAGTTTCTAACTCTCCCCAGCTTGTTTAGAAGAGTTGATTTTCCCTTTGGAATTTTACACTCAACTTCGGTGGGGAAAACAGGGCATTTCCTTTATTTTCCATTTGCATTCATTGATGTGGGTGGTGGCACCTGCTGGCTGGCTCTGCTGGTCTCCACTGGGTTAGATTCTTCGCTGTGTGAGATGGAAATGTGCTCGCTCTGCTTGCCTCTAACCAGCTAGGGTTCCTTTGTGGGTGGAGGGGGAGGCTGCCCTGGGGCCAGGTTCTCTTCTGCCATCACTTGGGGGAGGTGCCATGGAGCAGAGATGAATATGTTTGCTCCAGCCTTCCATGCCTGGTGGTGAATCTACCTGGAATGCCAATCTTTCCCGTGGGGACTAGTGTCTCATTCCAGCCTCCGTGTCCTTCCAGTCTCTGCCAGTGTGATTGGCTTTTGGTTTCCCCATTCAGCTCTGTCTTACTCACTGAATAGATGGACAGGAAATTGGCCCAGATATTTGGTGGCTCCAAGCACATTTATGGGGAGGAGGGTTATAAGCAATTGGAAGACTATAGAACTCCAAGTGCTCAGGAATGCTTTGCAAAAATAGATGAATTTCCCTTCCAGTTGGGGTCCGCATCACAATGGACCTCTTCACATCCCTGAATAGGTGAGAAAGTCCTAGGACTAGGTGTGTTTTTCTCAGGTAGCATTTATTAAGACCTACTGCATCAGAAACAGCAACAGCACAGATGGATGGACCTGCCAGTCCTTTGAGCTGGAGGAAGCTGCATTGCCATCACCCGCTGAAGCCTGCCCTTGGGTTTCAGAAAATGAATGGTGGCTCCGGGTCTCGTGTTCCATTGCCTGCGCTTTTGACAAGGCTCTGCTTCTGCTTCAGCGAAGCCTCTGTCTAGCCTTCATGTGCCCTCCTCCCATCCATCCCAGCCAAGTTCACTGCCAAGGGAGAGGAGGGCAGACACCAAAACTTCAAGTCCAAAATCCTGCTGAGGGGCTGCCTGGTTTGCTCTGCTTTTGTTTTCTTCAAAAGCATTAGTTTAAAGGAAGCATGTGGATCTTGAATATAGTTCCAACTGTGTGATGTGTGTGGTCAGCTCCTCAGGCCCCGTCCTTGTCTTCAAGGCAGATCTCCCTGGGCTGTTCATTTTCTTCCCTGTTGTTCTGTCGCTAAATCATGTTCAACTTTTGTGACCTCACAGACTGCAGCATGCCAGGCTTTCATGTCCTCCACTATCTCCTGGAGTTTGCTCAGATTCATGTCCATTGAGTCAGTGATGCTAACTATCTCATCCCCTGCCGCCCCCTTCTCCTTTGGCCCTCAATCTTTCCCAGCATCTGGGTCTTTTCCAGTGAGTCAGCTCTTCGCATCAGGTGGCCAAAGTATTGGAGCTTCAGCTTCAGGATCAGTCCTTCCAATAAATATTTATGATTGATTTCCTTTAGGATTGACTGGTTTGATCTCCTTTCAGTTCAAGGGACTCTCGAGAGTCTTCTCCAGCACCACACTACAAAAGCATCAATTCTGTGCTCAGCCTTCTTTATATCCAACTCTCACATTTGTACGTGACTACTGAAAAAACCATAGCTTTGACTATACGTACCTTTGTCGGGAAGGTGATGTTGCTGCTTTTTAATACGCTGTCTAGGTTTGTCACAGCTTTCCTTCCAAGGAGCAAGCATCTTCTATTTTCATGGCTGCCGTCTCTGTCTGCAGTGATTTGGGAGCCCAAGAAATAAAACCTGTCACTGCTTCCACCTTTTTCCCTTTTACTTCCCATGAAGAGATGGGATTGGATGCCATGATCCAATGTATATTTATTGCATTTCTGTATTTATATGTTTACTAATTAGGCTTTCCCTCTACAAGGTAAGCTCCATTAGAGCAGGGACCCCACATTTCCTGTTGACACACCCTCCCAGCCCATGGCAAGGGGCTCTGGAAAGATCTATGGATGAATTGGAACAAACATGCACAGAGTAAAAGGTGAGTTTTTTTCTCTCTTCACTCTCTCCTGGCTCTCTCCTGGCCCCACTCCTCAATGTTCACGACTGTTAATAGTTTGATTTACATCCTATACTTGGCGCTAGTAGTAAAGAACCCACCTGCCAGTGTAGGAGACATAAAAGATGTGGATTCAGTCCCTGGGTTGGGAAGATCCCCTGGAGAAGGGAAGGGCAACCCACTCCAATATTTTTGCCTGGAGAATCCCATAGACCTAGGAGCCTTGTGGGTTACAGTCCGTGGGGTTGCAAAGAATTGGACATGACTGAAGTGACTTAGCATTCTCTCTCAAATGTGTCCCCC
This sequence comes from Bos indicus x Bos taurus, assembly GCF_003369695.1. Classification (NCBI taxonomy): domain Eukaryota; kingdom Metazoa; phylum Chordata; class Mammalia; order Artiodactyla; family Bovidae; genus Bos; species Bos indicus x Bos taurus. The sequence goes on along the minus strand of NC_040094.1, from coordinate 33,733,400 downwards.
TGCATTCACAAGACTGCCTCCACACCACAGACATGTCTTCTTCTCCCCAGTGGGAAGTGCACAGTTTTTGCACTGGCTGAGTACTCAGGATAAAAACCTGAAATGCAAGCAGAGATCTACCATGACCAGGACTAAGATTACACTCTGAGCCCTGGGCAGGCATATTTGGGACCTAGGGTGGAAAAAAAGCAAGCGTCCTTATCTGAGAGCAAACAGTGAAATCTAGACTTGGCAGGAGAAAGAATTCTTGTATGTGACCCGAGTAATCTCAAAAGGCAGAGTAGCAGTGGTCTTTGCAGGCAGCACTGTTTTCATGATCAACAGTTGACTTTTTTTCCCTTTCTGTGGCTTGAGATTATAATGCAATCCAATCATCAGAGCTAGAAATGCACACTTAACAAAAATCAGTAATTACCTGTAAGTGAAGGGATAAGGCTTATGGAGAGGGTGGGGGTGGGGTGGGATGGGCCGAGCCCAATCAATGAAGTCACTGTGCAACCTTTATCAATATAATGGATGATTGGGAACATGGAGAGATTTGGAGGAAATCGTCATTGGACAGTTGTATTTGTGAACTGATTTGTGAAATCTGCGACCAAAATGGTATGATTTCTTTTTTTTCACCTGGAATACCTGAATGATCCAAGGACTACTGGATTAATTAAAAGCAGGAATCACAACCTTACTTTAAGACAGGGGACCCTAACCCCTGCAATCTAACTTAGCCCGATGGCCTGACGTGGAGCTGATATAATAATAATAAAGTGCACAGTATACGCAAAGCACTTGAATCATCCTGAAAGCATTCCTGTCCCCAGTCTGTGGAAAAACTGTCTTCCATGATACTGGTCCCTGGCCCCAGAAAGGTTGGGGACTGCTGGTTTAAGAGACACAGATCTACAAGGTTATCATAAACACATGTGTCCGGAGATAGCACATGTGGAGACCAAAGCTCTGACAAGTGATAAATGCATTTCCCTTTGTCTGAGCGGAGGTCTCTCAGTCATAGTCAAATATCATCTCAGCTTGGCTAACTCTGTGACTACTGATTGCCTGTGAGTTTCCTTTCCTGATGCTGCTTGATTCACCCTCTGTTTGTCACAAGGATCAGTGGCGCTAAGTTAATTACTGGAAGGACCGCATTCATCTTTTTCATCCAATACAAAATGATGTTTTCAACTATTAATACATGTGATGCATGGTATAAGGAAGTCGAGATAGGTGACTTCAGGAATCTCTAGACACACAGGTTGAAGGAGTATTAATTTTGAAAGTGGCAAGTCTATACATCACTGTGACAGAGTTCCTACCGATCGCTAACTTTTAGCATTCACTTTCATGATGACAGACACAATAAAAGATGAATCTTGTATTCTTGAGGCTTCACAACAGAGACACAGCGCCATGGTCCGTGGTGAATTATTACTTTGTCTCAGGAGTTGCCCTATAAATCATTCCTGAGGCTTAAACCTCATAAAAATAAGTCTCTGCGTGTTTCTAACCAGCACCTCTGGTGTTCTCAATGTCATCTACAAAATAAAGCAATCACTGTTGAGATTTTTCTCGTATTGTGTGACATCTCCCTGCTGTCACTACCTGAAGAGAATGACTTACTGTTATAGAGAAAGGCAGATACTCGACTGTCATCCACAGAGAGCCAAAGATGCTTAACAAGTCCACTAATGGATTCTATTTCTCATCCTGATTGGTTGCTGGGGGGGCCTGTCACTGCATACACCTAGCAGATCCATGAAGACTTTGTTGTGACACCGTGCCCTCAGAGATCCTCTTGGGCCATCTGCCACTTTCAGTCACTGTCACTTAGAAAGGCACTATCCAGAGATGACTTGCATTTTCAAAAGTATGGAATGGGTATCTGTTAAAAAAAAAATCCATCAATGATGATAAGTTTCTTTCCTGATACTCACCTGTGTTAGAAATTTCTGGATTGACATGGAGGCTGTAGGCAAATGTAGTTACCATCTATATGACCTCATTCTCATCAGTTATTCCTGGTGCCTCTGTTCTAACCAACAATCCATTCGTGGCATGAGTGCTACTCCTGGACAGTCCCCTCAAGCCCTCTTAAAAGAATGCACGGGCCAAAAGACATCACTAATCTCTGAAAAAGTCTTTTAAAAAGCTCCGGCCCTCTGGGAGAAGATGTTGGTGATATTTTATTCCTACAAATTTGTTGTTGATTTGAGATCAGGTTTGATCTGGCTTCCCTGGTGGCTCAGCTGGTAAAGAATCTGCTGCAAAGCGGGAGACCTGGGTTCGATCCCTGGGTTGGGAAGATCCCCTGGAGAAGGGAAAGGCTACCCACTCCAGTATTCTGGCCTAGAGAATTACATGGACTGTATAGCCATGGTCGCAAAGAGTCAGACACAACTGAGTGACTTTCACTTTCACTTGATCTGGCTGGAGATGGGAATAGCAAATGAATTGAGGTGTGGATATTTTATTTTTTCTCAGCTAATATTACCAGGGAAAGAATCACAAATCATTCCCAGGCAGAAGGAGTATTTTGAATGAGAATTTTAGAAAAGGAATTTTTTTTCTGATTACACTAGTAATAAATGTTTATTGCAGAATATTTGGATAATAATAATGCCCTGTAACATTACAACCCAGAGATAAACAATGTTAATTGCAGCATTTGGCCTTTCTTTCCCTTTATAAATGTGTTTTATCTTTGCTTTATCTGTACACAATTGCATCATGCTCTATATAAGCTGAGATTTCACTTAAGATATACTTGGCATTCTTCCATTCCTTAAAAATTCACAAAAGTTATTCAAATATATTTTTAATGCCTATACCTATCCAATTGTGTTTAACCAAACTTTTAAGGAATATATAGATTCTTTCCCATTTTTTGTATCATAAATTATACTAAGAACCATGTAAATCTTGGTGTGCAGCTCTGATGATTTCTTCATTCTAAAAATACAAAATCATTATTACTGGGGTAAAGAATATAAACATTTTTAAGGCTTTCAAAGCACACATTGCTAAATAAAACATCAGAAAAATTACATTACTGACCATTGCACAAGCAGTGTCTGAGCAAAGCCATTCTCTCCTCCTTTCATCAAGCAATTATTTGATCAAAACAAGAGCAAAAAAAACCAAAAAACAAAAAAACCCCAAAAAACCTAGACAGCATATTAAAAAGCAGAAACATTACTTTACCAACAAAGGTCTGTCTAGCCAAAGCTATGGTTTTTCCAGTGGTCATGTATGGACGTGAGAGCTGGACTATAAAGAAAGCTGAGTGCTGAAAAATTGATGCTTTTGAACTGTGATGTTGGAGAAGACTCCTGAGAGTCCCTTGGACTGCAAGGAGATCCAACCAGCCCATCCTAAATGAAATCAGTCCTGAATATTCATTGGAAGAACTGATGCTGAAGCTGAAACTCCAGTACTTTGGCCACCTGATGTGAAGAACCGACTCATTGGTAAAGACCCTGATGCTGGGAAAGATTGAAGGCAGGAGGAGAAGGGGATGGCAGAGGATGAGATGGTTAGATGGCATCACCGACTCTATGGACATGAGTTTGAGTAGGCTCCGGGAGTTGGTGATGGACAGGGAAGCCTGGCGTGCTGAAGTCCATGGGGTTGCAAAGAGTCAGATGTGACTGAGCAACTGAACTGAAAGTTTTAACATGCTCCTTTTTGTCTCCATTGATTCTTTTTTATTTTATATGTATTTTTGTAAGCCACATAAATAACTTGGAGCAAAGTAGAGAGTTACTAACACATACAAAGTACCTTATTCAGTGAAATAAACTGAAATGCTTCAACTAAAAAAAAATCATAATATTCTGTAAAAAATCAATGGGGGTTCCTATTCAAATTTTACAGTTCTATGTGAGGGGATGATGGAACATGGACATGGACATGCAGATTCAGTAGCTGAATGGATGCTGAGAGGAAGACCAGGCAGTCACAGCTGGGAGACACCTTGTACAAAAGGACATCATCTCCTGCCTGTCTTGGCTGAAGCTGCTGGACACACTTGTGGTGGATTAAACGGGTGGGGTAGGGACCCTGGCCTGCACCCTGCTTGTTGAAGCCCCACTGTCTGCCTTTCCCCTGTAAAGTAGAAAGTGTCAGTGAAGTTCTGCAGGGTCTTCTCCGCTTTGAAGGCCATTCTAGTTTTTGATGGGAAGTGGGGATCTTGAATGAACAAAATGTGCTTCCAGACCCTGGTGGTTCAGTGGTGAAGAATCCACCTGCATGCAGGAGATGAGGGTTCCATCCCTGGGTCAGGAGGATCCCCTGGAGAAGGAAATGGCAACCCACTCCAGTATTCTTGCCTGGGAAATCCCATGGACAGAGGAGCCTGGTGGGCTACAGTCCATGGGGTCGCAAAAGAGTCGGACACAACTTAACAACTAAACAACAACAAATATAGATATCTGTATCTCCCTAGAAATGTGAGGAAGCCATATAGAATTATAAACACATGTCTAATAAAAAACATGCTTTTTCTTAACTCTCTTTATCCAAAGGGCTTTAAGATGAATGATGTAAAAAACAACAAAAGACTACTACAAATTCCCAACCTTTCCTGGTTTCCTTCTTCTTCGCTACTTGTCTTTTCTCCAGATACCACGGTGATACTGAGAAAACATGAATGCACAGACAATTACAGGATACAATATGTAGTTACGACTGAAACTCTTTCACTCCACGATTTCAGCTTGGGTTCGTGCATTAGACAAAACACAGATTCCTCACCCTGCGGCTTTGCTCGGGGGTCCAAGGTGGGTCTTTTGTTGTAATAGTCTGTGGGTGCTGGTGGCCGACAGCGTTTGTTTCCTCTCTAACCTCCAGCTGAAATCTCAGTTGAAAAGGAGCTTTGTTTGCTTGGCTTTCCTGGTGTGGCTTTAACATATGTCCATTTTCCATGGATAGATGAACATTTGACCATCCGTGTGATGTGCCAATTCCTACCTTTGTCCTTCAAAGGTCGAAACAACACCCTTGCTGCCATTAGAATTCCCTTCACAAAGCACAAGGAAATCTCTCCTAAGGCACAGCTAACCCGCTCTGGGCTTCATAATTAGCTTCTGTAATAAAGTACTTAATCGGAATAGAAGCCCTTACTAATTACAGCAGGAAGTTGGGGCAGGGGGCTTACCCACAGCTGGGGGGAGGCTCTGCAGAGGTGATGGGAATGCAAACCCACAAGGGTCCCCGGCCACAGAGCCCCAGGCCTTAATTAGCCCCTGCAATGAAAAATGAAAACAATCCTCCATTTTCTCATTAAAAGATGAAAGTCCCTCCCCCACTGCATTAATAGGAATAATAATTTTGCTACTGCAAAGACTGTGCCGATGGCCAAAGACAATGGTTGGTTCCTGCCCCTCAAGACCTTGGCAGCCCCTTAGCTTGCTAAGTTTCAGACACCTCTGCATAAAGGGAGATGGATCAGGGTTACTGTCACAGGTCAGGACACAAAATACTTGGGGATAGGGGTCCTCTTGCCTGTAATATCACAAGCTATAAACAAAGTGCATTGCTATGTTTAGAATGGATAACCAACAAGGACCTACTGTAAAGCACAGGGAACTCTGCTCAGTGTTATGTGGCAGCCTGGATGGGAGGGGAGTTTGGGGAAGAACAGATACATGTATATGTATGGCTGAGTCCCTTCGCTGTTCACCTGAAACTATCACAACATTGTTCATCAGCTATACCTCAATATAATATAAAAAGTTTAAAAAAAAAAGAAAAAGCAGGGAGGTTTCCTCCTCGGAACTGGTGGTAGCAATCAGCTCTTCCTCTGTGTTTTGTAAATTCAGCCACAAATTCAGCCAGACAGATGTGGGCAGGGCTTGCGATCCAGTTACTCCACTAATTTTTAGGAGCTTAGAGCTGAGGGGGTGTCCCTATGGCCCCTTGGAATTCCTATGGTTGTTTTCTCTCCATTGCTAGGGTAACCGGTGCCCAGCAGCAGCTGAAACAACTATCAGCATGTGTCAGTCTCACCTTGACTTGATAGCCAAAAGGAATACAGATGGATGAAGAGACTGAAAAAAATAAAAAATGAAAGAAAACTCACCCCCAGGGGAGAATTTGAGTCTTTACTGTACAGGATATGGGAACACAGGGCAGACCAAAGGGTAACTGATGGCTTTTGGGATGCAGCTGCTTAGGGGTATAACATCCCGGGAAGCCAAGCCACCGACAGCGGGAGCTTAATAAAGACAGTTTCTTGAAGTTTCTGCCTAAGAACAACCAAAAGAAAACTGTCTCAATAGGTTGTTGTTCAGTCGCTACGTTGTGTCTGACTCTTTTTGACTCCATGGACTGCAGCACAACAGGCTTCCCTGTCCATCACCAACTCTGGGAGCTTGCTCAGACTCATGTCCATTGCGTCGGTGATGCCATCCAATCATCTCATCCTCTGTTGCCCCCTTCTCCTCCCACCTTCAATCTTTTCCAGCATCAGGATCTTTTCTAATAAGTTGACCCTTCACATCAGGTGGCCCAAGTATTGGAGCTTCAGCTTCAGCATCAGTCCTTCCAATGAGTATTCAGTATTGATTTCCTTTAGGTTGACTGATTGATCTCCTTGCAGTCTTAACAGGAGGGAATGTCAAAAATGCTTCCCTAGAAAATTTGAGAAAGTGTTTTTTTAAAAAAGGGCCTGGCTATGAAAGTTAAGAATATTTGGAGCACTTGTACCTAACCATTAGTGCGTTCTGTTTATTCTCTCTTAACGAGGGCTGACCTTAGGTTTAATATACTTTTTTCTCTTCTAACCCATATAAAACAAAGCTGATTTGGAGACACAGATAATTTTCACAGAATCACTTCCAAAGATGATGCTGTCTTAATATCTGAAATGTTACTGAGACATGTAGCTGAAGATTCACCAGAACTATGTGTGAGGAGCTCAGCACCTATCCCTGAAGTGTTGTTATTTCTCATTCTCTTTTTCGCTGGAATTTTTTTTTTTTTCCCATTAGAGCTATGTGGCTCAGGCACATGGGACTGGTAAGTGGCAAGTATCTTTTTCTGAATGGTTTTAAATTTATAGTAATAAAGACTGTGTGTGTGTATGTGAGAGAGAGAGAGAGAGGCAAACCAGTGGAAGTGAATTACAGAATTGAGCGTTGAGAAACAGCTGATACAGGACAGAGAGACAGAAGAGAGTGTTTGCAAATGTGTGCAAAGGACAAGAGCATTCACTGGAGCATGCTGGGCTAATGGACTTTGCTGGCGGTGCCGGGGGGCAAGTAAAGGTGAATTCTACCAGACAAAGTTTGGGTTTGGTAAAGGGTGGGATTTGGGGCTGGGGTAGAGGGTAAGTTTTCAAGTATATCTGTCAAAACTTTAAAAGTATCTAAAATTACAGAAATAAATAGAACAAAACGATAATGTTACATGTAAGTCATTGCACACGTATCTGTTTTGTATTTTCTTTGTACTTAACTGTATGTGGGAATATTCTGTATACGCACATACATGTGTGTATGTATGTGTCTATGTGGGCTACCCATTACATGTATGTGTATGTGTATGCTCCATCACCAAGTTGTATCCATCTCTTTTTCAACCCCATGGACTGTTAGCCTGCCAGCATTCTCTGTCTATGGAATTTCTCAGGCAAGAATACTGGAGTGGATTGCCATTTCCTTCTCCAGGGGATCTTTCTGACCCAGGGATTGAACTCACACTTCCTGTGTCTCCTGAATTGACAGGCCAGTTCTTTACCACTGGGCCACTATTCTATATTCGTATATGGAATATACTATATACATAAATATGTGAGTGACATATTTTTTAAAAGCTGCAGTAGTAAGAAGGAGACAGAAATGAAAGGTCTTTCATGCTCTTTTGGGGAGCTGGGACTTCATCTCGAGGGCAGAGGGGAATAACAAAGCCTTTTAGGTGGGAAAGTAACATTATTGAATTTTCTTGTCAAAATGATCTCTTTGGCCACAGAGCAGCAAATGATTGGATGTGGGTGAGACTGGAGGCAGAACCAGTGCAGACGTGGTTGCTGGAATCTCTCAGGGTGGAGATCGCCGTGGCTGGAACAAAGGAGGTGACCGCAGGGAGAGGTAGCCCGAACTACACAGGCGGTAAGGAGGCAGAATCTGCAGGTCATGTTGTTTGTTGACTGTGGCAAATGAAGCGAGGGGCAGGGCAGAGGCTGGGGTGCTTCTGGGCTGGGGGCTCAGGCAACTGAGTCACCCCTGAGAGGGGCTATGGTGTGGGAGGAGTTATTGAGAGCAGACTGGGGAGTTTCAGTTTGCACACAAGAAGGCTAAAATGACCTGCAGGGCATCCACAGATTATTAGGTAGAAATTCCCCTTCATGAGCAACTGTTTTTTGTTTTTTTTTTTTTTAATTTTACTGGAGTATAGTTGCTTTACTATGTTGTGTTAGTTTTTCCACTACAACAAAGTGAATCAGCTATGTGTGTGTGTGTGTGTGTGTATGTATATATATCCCTTCTTTATTGGATTTCCTTCCCATTTAGGTCACCACAGAACATTAAGTAAAGTTCTCTATGCTACAGAATAGGTTCTCATTAAATAAGCCACCATTTAAATTAAGCTTTTCTCAGAATTCCAGGAATCTAGCATTCTAGGACCCCCTTAGAGCCTGAGGGTCTCTGTTGTGGGTCTGTTCACCCAAGGGTGGCCCACCCCATGGACATGCCTCTAGATTCATGGCTGTCCAAGGGGCTGCTGCTCACAGGAGAGTTGGGGAAGGGAGTGTGGGCAGGACTGGATTGTGTGGGTTGAGGTGCAACTCACTTCTGTGGGGTGGAGACCCCCAATTGTGTCCTTCCCTGGGTCATGCAAACGTTAGGGACAGACATCAGGGAGTGTATTTGCTTTAATCAGATGGAAGAGCAGAGAAGCAATAGAGATGCTTATTGACCTGGTTAAAGCCATTGGAATTAGCCCACATGGCTAACTTCACACATAGGTATTTTTACCCCTCTCTATTTTTCCCATAGGATCTGTGTAAAAATGACTTGTTTGTATCTATCCATCCATCTATTCTTCCATTCAACAATTATTCTCTTGCTCTCTCTCCCTTCTTCCCATCTCCCTCCTGGCTCCCTCTCTGCTTTGAAGCTGATAACAGATATGCACACTCACGTCTCCTGTGATGCACAGTGGTGACTGCATTTGATCATCGAATCCTGCTATCCAGATCCCACTTTAATGAAGGACTTGTTGCTGCAGCTGCTGGGCATGTTGTCAGCACACAGCCCCAGCTGTTGGTCCCTCCAGGGTGCCTCAGCTGCAGACAGCTTCCCCTTCACAAATACATGCCCTTTCCTGCGGAGCCTCAGAGCGAATGGCAGACAAATTTAGGGTCCAGAGACCTGGTTCTCTCAGTGTAACTAGTGAAAGTCTGTCAGCTGTGTCAGACTCTTTGTGACCTCATGGACTATACAAGTCCATGGAATTCTCTAGGCCAGATTACTGGAGTGGGTAGCTGTTCCCTTCTCCAGGAGAACTTCCCAACCCAGGGATCAAACCCAGGTCTGCCTCATTGCAGACGGATTATTTACCAGCTGAGACACCAGGGAAATCCAAGAATCCTGGAGTGGGTAGCCTATCCCTTCTCCAGCAGATCTTCTTGACTCAGGAATTGAACCGGGGGTCTCTTGCATTGCAGGCAGATTCTTTACTAGCTGAGCTACTAGGAAAGCCCTAGTAACTAGGACAAAGCTCAAGTTATCTCCTAGCTCCACAGCAGGCTAAAGAATAGACCAAGCTGCCATCCGGCCTGTGTTGAAATTCACTGTTGCCCTCTTCCCAGTCCTGCTTCCTTCCTCTGCCATCATGGGTCTGGATACCAAGGTCATTCTTGAATAAACATCCTGACCATAAACTATAGACTCTGCTCTCTGGAGAACCCAACTAGGATGGTTGTTCTCACATAAACGCACATGAAATAAACTACGGCATGTACCCTAGTGGAGGAAGTGAGACGTGAATAAAGTTACTGCAGTGTAGTATATTAAAAAGCAGAGAGAGCACTTTGCCAACAAATGTTAATACAGTCAAAGCTATGATTTTTCTAGTAGTCATGCACGGATGTGAGAGTTGGACCATAAAGAAGGCTGAGCACTGAAGAATAGATGCTTTTGAACAGTGGTGTTGGAGAAGACTCTTGAGAGTCCGTTGGGCAGCAAGGAGATCAAACCAGTCAATCCTAAAGGAAATCAGTCCTGAACATTCATTGGAAGGACTGATGCTGAAGCGCCAATACTTTGGCCACCTGATGTGAAGAAGTGACTCACTGGAAAAGACCCTGATGCTGGGAAAGATTGAAGGGAAAAGGAGAAGGGGATGGCAGAGGATGAGATGGTGGGATGGCATCACTGACTCTATGGATGTGAATCTGAGCAAACTCTGGGAGGTAGTAAATAAAGGACAGGGAAGCCTGCTGTGCTGCAGTGCATGGGGTCGCAAAGAGACACGACTGAGTGACTAAACAACAACAAAAGACACAGGTAATAAGAAGTGGGGGTGATGGGAGTTCAGATCACTCCATGTGTGATGATTTGTGGGATGTCAGTCATTTCTTCCATGTCTGGACGCCTCCTCCTCCAAGACTCAGATTCTTCCACATCTCTAGAAGGAAGAGTCCAAGTTTCCATGTATTAACAATCATGCTCTTTCTTCCTGTCTACACAGTTGACTGGTCAAGGGGTGGGCATCAGACTGAAGGGAGTCCACTCCTGGGTTCAGCTGGAACTCCTGTCTTCTCTCTCCAAGGAATTGGGGGAATGGGGACATATGGAGAATGTACTGTTTCCACTAAATTCTGGAACTGGTGTGAAGGAGTGAGAACAACAAAGCGTAAAAGAAGAGAAGACCAGAGAAGTGGAGACCTGGGGCCCCAGAGATAGAGAGGGTAATTTCCACCCCTAATTTTTCTGACTCCTCTGACTCTGGTGTCATGTGGGACATGGCTATATTTAGGGCCCTACATTCTGTGAGTGAACACTGTGTGTGTGTATTTTTTTTTTATCCAACTGACTAGTTCTTTTGGCTAAAGAGGCCTGTTTCTTGTAATAATATTGGACTTACTCATAAGGGGAGGGATTTGAATTGGGAGTTGCTGGAAACATAAGATTTCAATAGGGAAAGATAAAGGGACCTTGGAATTCAGGGCAAGAAGAACAACGCACACAGAGGTGCTGAAACACAGATTTGTTGGACATATTTGGAGGATGATGAATAGGTCCTTCTGGCCAACATGGGGGAAATGGAAATCAAAATAACAGGATAAATGTTTGCAAGACTGGTGGGAAAACTTTGATTAATCAATGGAGCTGGCCAGCATTAAAGAGTCTATTCATTCTTTTCAGGAATTCCCGGAGGCCACAGAAAACTTGAAATGAGGATAGAAGGCAGTAAAGGTTGGCTGTTGGATGAAGCAAGGAAATAAAAATAGGGCAGTGGGTGTCTCACTTGTGGCAGGAGAGTAAGAAGAGATTAATCAAAATGGCGCAAGGAAATAAACGGAACCAAGGGGGATCGAGTAAGGGGTTTTGGCTCTTGCTGAGTTATAGGGAATGGGTAAACCTGTTTCTTAGGCACAACTGCCTCATATACCACACGTGGCTGCAGAGGTGATGTCCTGCCCAACTCTAAGGACTGCTCTTCACAATGATGTCAACGTGAGGGATCCTCTTGGGATTGTGCCATGTGGGTGGCCTTGTTCATAAGTCATAACTCTGTGTATCAATTCAAGATCTTTCCATCGATGATGATAAAAATCCCAGTTCAAACTAGTTTAAGACAGAAACTCTACTGTCTCATTTAAGTCAAGAGTAAAAAATATATATAGGTCACAGGAGGGTTGGTTCAGAAGACCACACCATCAGAACTCTGACTGCAGATCGCTTTGATTCTTTCATGTATGTCAACTTCATCCTCTGACGGGTCTTCTTATGGTGGCCAAATTAGCTTCAGTTGTCTGAGATCTCATTTCTTTATAATTTCCCCAGAGGAATAGGGTCATCAATGGTTTCCTAAAAGCCTGATTAACTATCTCCTCGGGTCTCATGGACCCAAATCAAGTCATGCCCATCCAACAATGTGTGATGAGTGTGTGACAACTTCTGTGTGCTCTCTGTCTCTCTCAGAAAAGAGAGAAAGAGGAAAGAAAAAAGGGGGGAAATCCCTTATTGTAGCATTCGATTTCTATGGTGTACTCTCGCCTTGGCTGGTTTCACACTACTGATATGATGTCATTGAAGCCAGAGTTGGGAAGAGGACCACACAGTTGACTCTTTGAAGCCCATGAGAGATGGTTCCAGTTCTCTACTGTTCCTATTCCTGAACTGTCATTGTAAATAGATTGATACTGCGGATGGATAAGTTTAAGGAAATCAAGAGGCTATAGGGGTCAACATCTGGGAAAATTCTGGGAGATAGTGAAGGACAGGGAAGCCTGGCATGCTGCAGTCCATGGGGTTGCAAAGAGTCAGACACGACTTAGTGACTGAACAACAATAGCTGATTCAATTTGCTGTACAGCAGAAACTAACACAATATGGTAAAGCAACTATACTCAGATAAATAAAAAGTAAAAGTCTGATAATGGCAAAAAAAAAAGATTAAAACATTAAAAAAATAAAGTTCTCCTGATTTTCAGCCTTTTCCCCATCCTAGTATCTTATCTTTGTGGAAGGACAGAGTGCGATGTCCATCGACTACTGAAAGGACCAGAAAGAAAATGCTTCAGCACTTGTGCTGCTTCGTCTTTTCAAGAAGCCAGGCAGCCGAGGAGGACTCTCTCCCCAGGAGCACGTGTGTGCCCACATGAAAACTCTAAGCCTCCCAGATCCACGTCTGCCAGTCGCAGTCAGCCTTCTGAAGAGTCTTTATTTGCGCTGTAAGCACTTGATGAAGAATCCTCAGAGTAAATTCCTGGCTAGAGATGGATGGCCTGAGTTTATTCAAAGGCCAAATAATTTCCAGACATTTATTTTGGATGGAAACATGTGTCTTTCCCTTGGCAATAATTTCCTTGTGAGATATACTATATAATTTCCCCCAACTTGCAAATAGACGATTCAGAAATTTCATTTGTAGGTCAGTTGTTTGGAATGCACAAGGAATTTTCCATAGAAATAATATTATAAATGGCGGTTCAGGGCACTGGCTAGCCCCCCTAACTTTTACTTAACACATGCCTCCGTTGACGTACTGCAGTGGAGAACGTGGAAAACAAGAGCCACCGATACCCTTTGTTATAGAGATGATATCACACATTGGTTGGGGTGTAGTGTCTGCGGCAGACTGACGGCGCTTGCACAAGCATTAGCTGGGTGACTTTGGGCCAGCTACCTAACTTCTCAGTTCCTTTGTCCACAGAAAGGGGATGATATTGAAATCTAGTTCATAGAGCTGTTGTGTAAGAATTACACATACACACACATCCCCTCTTAGAATGGTTCCTGGAACCCAGTAAACATATCATGACCCTTTGCTATCGTCTTTGTTGGTTCTAGGAATTGGCATGGTGCTGAGTCTGTTTCAGTTATCGATTGGACAAAAAGCAATACTTGTGGAATATTAATAGCAAAATCAAAAAAAGATGGTATTTTTTCCCTCATAGTTATTGCTGTTTGATTAAAATAAGGTAAATTGGGGAAAAGAGGAAACAGATGGATATTGATGTTGAATGATAGGATGTTTTCAATGAAATATTGACCTTAAAAAAGTTAGATTTGGGAGGGATAATTTAGGAGTTTGGGATTAATAGACACATGCTACTATATGTAAAATAGATAAACAACAAGGTCCTACTGTTTAGTGTAGGGAACTATACTCAATATTTTGTAATAACCTACAAGAGAAAAAAAATAGAAAATAATACATACATATATGTATCATTGAATCAGTTTGCTGTATACCCAAACTAACAGCATTGTCAACCAACTATACTTCAATAAAAAAATAAAAAAATAAAAAAAACAAAAATAAAGTACAAAAAGGTGTTAGTTTTATTTATTATAAATAATTTGGAAAACATAGAAAAGCACAAAAGAGAAAATAAATTCTCTTCAAATATGACCACCCAGAAATATTTTTTATTTTGCCATCTTATGGTATTCTGTCTTAGGCATAGGTACATTCTCTACAAATGATCAAAAATAATTATAATTAAACTGCTGCTACTGCTGCTAAGTCGCTTCAGTCGTGTCCGACTCTGTGCGACCCCATAGACGGCAGCTCACCAGGCTCCCCCGTCCCTGGGATTCTCCAGGCAAGAACACTGGAGTGGGTTGCCATTTCCTTCTCCAATGCATGAAAATGAAAAGTGAAAGTGAAGTTGCTCAGGCGTGTCCGACTCTTCGTGACCCCATGGACTGCAGCCTACCAGGTTTCCTCCATCCATGGGATTTCTAGGCAAGAGTACTGGAGTAGGGTGCCATTGCCTTCTCTGATAATTAAACTATGCATATTATTTTCATTGAAAAAGCAAAGAGTTCCAGAAAAACATCTACTTCTGCTTTATTGACTATGCCAAAGCCTCTGACTATGGATCACAACAAACTGTAGAAAATTCTTCAGGAAATGGGAATACCAGACCACCTTACCTGCCTCCTGAGAAATCTGTATGCAGATCAAGAAGCAACAGTTAGAACCTGACATGGAACAACAGACTGGTTCCAAATTGGGAAAGGAGTACGTCAGGCTGTATACTGTAACCTTGCTTATTTAACTTACATGCAGAGTACATCATACAAATGGGCTCCAAAATCACTGCAGATGGTGACTGCAGCCATGAAATTAAAAGATGCCTTGCTCCTTGGAAGAAAAGCTATGACCAATCTAGACAGCATAGTAAAAAGCAGAGACATTACTTTGCCAACAAAGGTCTATCTAGTCCAAAACTATGGTTTTTCAGTAGTCATGCATGGATGTGAGAGTTGGACTGTGAAGAAGGCTGAGCGCCAAAGAATTGATGCTTTTGAACTGTGGTGTTGGAGAAGACTCTTGAGAGTCCTTGGACTGCAAGGAGATCCAACCAGTCCATTCTGAAGGAGGATAAGCCCTGGGATTTCTTTGGAAGAATGATGGCTGAGTTGAAACTCCAATCCTTTGGCCACCTGATACAAATAAGTGTCTGATTAAAAGACCCTGATGCCTGGGAAGATTGAAGGTGGGAGAAGGGCGATGACAGAGGATGAGATGGTTGGATTGGCATCACCAACTCTATGGACATTGAGTTTGAGTAGGCTCCAGGAGTTGGTGATAGAACAGGAAGCCTGGTGTGCTGCAGTCTATGGGGTTGCAAAGAGTTGGACACAACTGAACAACTGAACTGAACTGATATTATTTTCATACTTGATTTATTTTCACTTAGCACATACTTAAGATGGGATTCTAATAGCATTATGGTTTCCATATAGGTTGTGTTAGAACTGATACAGCCAATCCTGAGTTGATGGACATTTTTTCTGTTTTCCTTTTTATACTGTTCTAAATAATGTTGTTATACAAATGGATAAAAGTTTTACTCATGTTGCTATTATTTTCTTTAACAAAGAAATTAAATTTTTAGAAAATTTTCATGGATTTGACTCATAATTTCAGAATTTTGATACACTTTGTTGAGCTGCCTTCTAGAGAGAGGTGGTTTTTCTAGCAATGAAAATGCAATTTCTTAGAAAGTTTCCTCAATTCCAAGATTGAGAATGTATTTAATCTTGCCAATCTGATAGATGGAAGGGGTAATCTTGTAATCTTAATTTTTACTTTTGAATTTGAGAGAGAATATTTTTCATATGTAATATGGTCCGTTTGAATTTTTAAATCAGTGATCTCTTCCCAGTCTTTGATTATTTCTCTATTGCTGTTTATCTTTCAAATTGTTTTTTCTTTTCTTTTTTTTTAATTTAATTTTATTTTTAAACTTTACATAATTGTATTAATTTTGCCAAATATCAAAATGAATCCGCCACAGGTATACATGTGTTTTCTGTCTTCTTGAAGGAAAAGGAAAATGACCTTTTATTTGTAGTCATACGATACACAGATGTATTTAGAATTAAAAGAGCTGCACTAGGAGTTTCAGAAACAGAGGCCCTTATCAGAAAGTGAAACTTAAACTCCTTAGGGATATTTCAGAGGTGGGGATGGCAACCCACTCCAGTACTCTTGCCTGGAGAATCCCATGGACATAGGAACCTGGTGCTACAGTCCATGGGATCACAAAGAGTTAGATAACACTGAAGTGACTTAACACACTGAAGGATGAGGCTGACAAGGGGAGTGGGGTGAAGAGGTGCCTAACAGAGTCTCCAGAAGCTGATGGGGAGGATGTGCAAAACAGGAAATTTCAGAGCTGCCAGTATCTGATATGCATAAAGATTCTACTTTTCATATGTGTGAAAAATAAATGGAAAAGTAAAATAAAAGCAAGAATAATGCATATGTGGAGGATTTTTAAAAGTATCAGACAGACTGAATCAAGAAATTCTGCTCCCTCTCTGGATGTCAGTTAGGTGGTCTCCTGGATGAAGACTGTGTCTAATATTTCATGAAATAACAAGAATTAGATAGTGTGCAAAGGTGATTCACATGCCTGCCACTGGAATAAGAGAAAGTGCTAAATGAGTACATATTTTGCATTGTATTAAATTGTGGCTTGACTTGAAAGAAAAGGGTAAGATTCTCAGTAAAATTTTCATTCCCAGAAAATTTAGCTCAGTTCAGTCACTAAGTCATATCTGACTCTTTGAGACCCCATGGAGTGCAGCACATCAGGCTCCCTCTGTTCTCCACTACCACTGGAGTTGCACAAATTCATGTCCTTTGAGTCAATGATAAATATTAACCTAAAAGGAAACACTGAAGAATAGGAGTCCTCCTTTGCCAAGGAGGTGGAATTATGAAATGAGTGATGTGGTGAAAATGGCAGAATGCTGAAAAACCACATTTGAAAGGGGGGAAGAAGAAAGTTTTATACAGACAGATGACATAAAAATCACAAGTATGGGTAGATGTTATAAGAAGATGGTAGGGAGTGATGATCTAGGGTTGATAGATATTAAAGTGTTACAGGCTATTGGAAAGATCTGTGTAAAGTTTAGAATAATTAGAGGAAAAAAACCCTTAAAGATTCACATGCCAAAGTATATGAGAATTATGTACTCAGGAATCATACTAATAAAAAGAATGTTTATAATACGCAATATAAGTGGAGACAAGAAGCTGGGTATAGATTAAAAATATCTACTTTGGGATTGGAAGATGGTGCATTGAGACACCAATTTTGAAAAACTCAGAGAATGGGATCAAGAGGACAAATAACATAAAGTCAGGGGAATGTTAGCTGCTATGGGGAGCCTGCCAGTGTTTACCCAGAGGGATTTGCCCGGAGATTGCAGAAGATAGGAGAGGACGTGGTCATAAGGAAAGACACTTGGCATGTGGGGTCTTACAGCATAGTTGGAGAGGGCAGTTGGTAAATGGGGTTCCAGTAACATTGTCAAGTGTGGCCTAGTGGGTGGGAGAGGAACCCATTTGAGGGAAGGTGATCGCTGGAGAATCATGGAGTTGGCATTGGGACTCTGGAAGCAAGATTCCAGCTGCTCAACTGGAATTTGCCAAAGGGACTCCTTCCTATAGGGAACCATCAAGAACATGGCTGCACCTCCATCCTAAGGGGACCAAGGATCTTTTAGGTTCATGGGAGACCCTGTTAATTCACAGACCTTCCTTTCTATTTCCTAATATTAATACAACCTGGAATCCTGCTTCAAGGAAAGTACAGGATGGAAACTGCTAGAAAGTAGAGTCCTTGCATCTTGAACCTAAGCTAGAAAGTGGAGTTCTTGCATCTTGAATCTAAGCACCTTCTGTAATACTCTCTTTCTGGGGACAGGGATACAGTTAGCACCGAAGGCAGGGCAGGTGAGGTACAGGTAACCCAGACAGTGAAACAGAGAAGGACTTGAACAACAAGAGAAACATGAAAGGAGAGAAGAGAAACCCAAGTTCATCCAAATGTTTGCATTTGGAATAGAAGCTGGTATCTGCTGGAGAAAATAATTTCACAATGTGGGAAGAAATTGTAAATCAGATATGGTTGACCCTTTAAAAAATATTTTAGCTGGAATTCAGCCTGTGGTTCTTAATAACTGCATTCAGTCTTTCAAACACCTGAGTTATAAAAAAAAATCTGCATTTGGATTTAAATATTGGATTGGCCAAACACATCATTTGGCTTTTAATAACATCTTATGGAAAACCCTAACAAATCTTTTGGCCCACCCAATATTTCTAAGATATTTTATTCTTGAGTTAAATAGAGTCTATGGAACATAAATTTTTTGGCAAAGATTCAGGATAGCTACCGTGAACATTCAGAGTATATACTGTGTGTCTGCCTTTAGCTCCCTGTTTTCTCTCCTTGACCATAAAATGTTCCTACACAGTTATGCTGTCTCATCATATAGAAATGTTTCTACTTCTTTAATTTATTTCTTTGTTATTCCATGAAAGGTTAGATCTAGTTAGGATTAAAAGCATTTTAAAGATGGAAGACAAATCTAGTGACTCACATGAACCACCAAAGTGGAGAGGGAGTGAGCCCTCTTAAGGAAGGACATGAATAGCATCCGAACTTCTCAATTTCATTCCCTGCTTCCCTCTGCTCATGGCTAGTCATTACAATGCCACACAAGTGCCTGGAGGGGAACACCCCCAGCAGATCCAGATGTGTATCTTAACACCTGCATGTCTGGAGAAAGGAAAAGGCTTTAATCCTTCTAGTTTAATTAGGAGAAAACATCCTAAGAACTCTGATTGGCCAGGCCTAAATCATCCTTTCAGTCCTTGAACTGGGGCAGGGGAACCAGTGCTGGGACACTGTGGGGGGTACCACCTTGTGGGTTTGCCACCTTTTACAAGAAGAGTGAGTGTGGCAGGAAGAGCAACTCACTATGGGAGTGGGGGCATCCTTGTGAGCCAGGGAGTCGTCTCAATTTGTCTTGATTATTGCACATAATAAAACTTGGAAGGAATTTGAGATCCTTAAATAAACAAGACAGTGAATGGGGGCATCTGGGAAGCAGTGGGGAATTTGCAGGGACTTGTAATAGCTGGCAAGAATCCCTTAGAAGAAATGGAGTAGCCCTCATAGTCAACAAGAGTCTGAAATGCAGTACTTGGGTGCAATCTCAAAAACAACAGAATGATCTCTGTTTGTTTTCCAAGGCAAACCATTCAATATCACAGTAATCCAAGTCTATGCCCCAGCCACTAATGCCAAAGATGCTGAAGTTGAACAGTCTTATGAAGACCTACAAGACCTTTTGGAACTAACGCCCAAAAAGATTTCCTTTTCATTATAGGGAACTGGAATGCAAAAGTAGGAAGTTAAGAAATACCTGGAGTAACAGGCAAATTTGGCCTTGGAGTACAAAATGAAGCAGGTCAAAAGCTAACAGACTTTTGCCAAGAGAACACATTGGTCATAGCAACAACCCTCTTAGAACAAAACAAGAGAAGACTCTACACATGGACATCACTAGATGGTCAATACTGAAATCAGATTGATTATATTCTTTGCAGCCAAAGATGAAGAAGCTCTATACAGTCAGCAAAAACAAGACCAGGAGCTGACTGTGGCTCAGATCATGAACTCCTTATTGCCAAATTCAGACTGAAATAGAAAAAAGTAGGGAAACCACCAGATCATTGAAGTATAACCTAAACCAAATCCCTTACAATTATATAGTGGGAGTGACAAATAGATTCAAGGGATTAGATTTGACAGACAGAGTGCCTGAAGAACTATGGATGGAGGTTCATGACATTGTACAGGAGGCAGTGATCAAGACCATCCCCAAGAAAAAGAAATGCACATAGGCAAAATGGTTGTCTGAGGAGGCCTTGCAAATAGCTGAGAAAAGAAGAGAAGCAGAAGGCAAAGGAGAAAAGGAAAGCTATACCCATTTGAATGCAGAGTTCCAAAGAATAGCACAAAGATATAAGAAGCCTTCCTCAGTGATCAGTGCAAAGAGGTAGATGAAAACAACAGAATGGGAAAGACTAGAGATCTCTTCAAGAAAATTAGTGATATCATGGGAACATTTCATGCAAAGATGGGCACAATAAA